>NC_092863.1:44780504-44885743 GCF_032062135.1 Pyxicephalus adspersus
TAAAAAAAATAAAAAAAAGCTTTTTAAACATTGTATATTGGCTGGTGATAAATAAAATGGGGAGGTGGGGCTCAGCAGCTATCAGAGTGATTACTGCCCTAAGATGTTAGTTGTCAGGAGAACACAATGGGATGCTTACTTTATAAAACTAGTAATAGCTACACTTGGACACCAGTAAGTGGGACCCTGAGCAACACTATATTGTACATATAACACATATTATGAAAAGTAGAACAAATCCTATATAATTTTCCACATCAAATATATTTGTATTTTGCTGAAAGTTATTGAAATTGGTATGATGAGTTGATCACCTGCTTAGTTCAATATTTCAATAATTACCTGCCATATCCCCACAGTATTGTAGCAATTCAAAATATGCAGAAAGGGGACTTAATTGGCACATGTATAACATCAAATACCGAAAACTTTTTATTTAGAAAATATTAAAAAACAAATAAAAGATTATGCCATTTGTCTTAACATGCAAGACTGCACAATCTGAACATCAATATTGCTCAAAGATTGGACCATAGTACATCAAATGGTTTAACAGCTAACAGTATCATCTCACAACAATAGAGGGTGTCTCGAAGCGTTTCAAAGTCAATGCTGCTTCATCAGGATAATGTTGAGAGACAATTAAATATAGCATTTACTATACATTACAGTATTTTGTCAACTTCATTCAAATGTATATAGGGCCTCAAAGCAAACCAAGAGCTCTTGATTAGGGTAAGTGCAAACCGATAGGTGATAACAGAGAGGAATCCCTGTATAGATGTAGATGAATTGCCATTTCAAAAATGAAGGAGATAGACCACAGGTCCCAGCTCTGATAGCTCCTGCCATAAGCCTCTTCAGCCTCTATATTTGTATTTTGTTTTTTTCTGTTCAGTAAGTGAGATCCCTGTACCAGAGGAGTGTTCAAGCCTTTTGCAGAAAGCAGAGGAAACACAGATTGCGGCTCTTCAACAAGAACTTGCTCGGATTTACTACAACATGCAAAGATACCAGGAGCAGAAGGAAGAACTCAAGTAAATATATATAGCATGTACTGTGAGAAAAAAATACAGAAACTGAATTCTTAGAAAATTAGGTGCTATTAAAATCTTTCTTTTCAGAATCTGGCGGAGGCATGCCCGGGTGCTAAGCAAATGGTTGCAGTCAGGTGACTCTGGTGTAGACCCCACAGAACAAACAATTGCTGAGGAAGTTAAGAATGAACTACAGCAGGTACTATAGATTTTATAGTTTGAAGATAATTACCTTAGCTTTCAATATAAAAAAAATGTGCATCTACCATTTGGGCTACTTTTGAAACATTTTGGGATCTTTTCAATGATTTATTTGGATTTTTTAAGTAAATACCAGTTAAAATTAAATCTAAAAAGCAGTGTGCAGGGCTGTCATCCTTCCATACCTACTTGGTGAGTCACTGACCATGTACAAGTACGGAAAATGTCCTATACACTTGTATGTGTGTGCAGCAAACCAATCACTCAATATGTAGTTCAAAGTTCTCCCCAGAGGGTTTTAGCCGGTTGCTCCACCCGGCTGCTTTGAATACCCCGCCCAGCTCTCGGCAGCTCTCATCCTCGGATGCACGGATCTCAGTGAGGCTGCTCTGTGCCATCTGTGCTCTGTGTCATCCATTCAGAGGATTGCTGCCGATGAGAGGTGAGCACACACAGTTCAGCCTTCATGTGAAGGGGACACAGGCACCCCCGCCCCCATCTCATAGCACGAGCTCGGATTTCTGCCTGTGAAATGTATCCACCTCTAGCTCTGCGTGTGAATTCTGCATCCTCACAGCTCTGTGTGTACAAACCTCCATATCTCCTAATATGTATGTCACAATGACCTGTAATTTTCAGGGTGTACAGGGGACCCTCATAGATACTAGTTACTACAATTGCAGCCCCCAGATTTAAAGAATTTCAAGATATGGGGGTCACAAATGTAAAAAGTTATGAAAATTGAACTTTGGGGTTGCTGTTTCAGAGGAAAGGGCAACTAGGAGTCCTAAATTGAAAGTGCAAAGTAAGTATAAGTGGGGAAGTGGGGAACATCTGTGACTAAGATCCCCTAAAACTTCATCACTATGGCATCATTAGAAAATGAGCTCTGCCCACTAAATTTTATTGAGGTTGAGGTACTGGAAGGTTACAGTCATGTGTAACAAGGAAGTGCATTTTGATGGACAGTTTTTTTTTTTTTTTAATGTTGAAATGATGCCATGGTGATGAAAGGTGATCGCCACACGTGTCTCCCACTTCCACCTATATTTTTTTTCCCTGCACCTCTTAATTCTGGAAAAATTGGGGTTTGAGGTAAGATGCAGACAGATATGTGTCACAGCGTAGGCAGCACATTTTGCTAGGTAGAGATTTATGTTCTCATAATGCCATACTAATTACATTTTAGAAGGGTTTAGCCACAAGTGTCCCCCACTTGCACCTACAGTTTCCTATGCCTCCACACGTACCTTAAACATTTCAAGTTAATACAACCAACAGTTTAGGAGATATGAAGGTTTGACCACAGCGAGGAGTTAGGCTGCAGAATATGACAAGCAGCTTTTACACTCACATAGCTATCACACTGCGCTGCCGATGACATTACACACTGCGGATAAACTTCACAGACAGTGTTTTTATATAGAATATGAGCAGTGATGAGAGGGGGTCACTGTCTGTCTTGTCCCCATCTGATATCACATGCATGATGCTATGCTTTTTTTTTTGTTTTTACACTTTTGTCGAGAGGACCTCTCCCCTTCAGTCTTCACTTTTATTTGGGTAAAGACCGGAAGGGGAAATCCGCAGCCTCCAGGGATATTTGCGTCACATATCCCAAGAGGCTCTGCACTGCTCCTTGTGTGCATGCACCTTCAGAGGATTTCTTATAATGTAAAAAAAAAAGTGTTCAATCTAATGCATGCGCAGTGCAAGGCAGCATTGGAGAAAAGGTGGAAGCTGAGCCAGCATGGGCCTGCTGGGCTAATTTTGTAAAAGAATCAAGTGAAAAAAAATGTTTTCACAAAAGTTCACTTTAACTAAATATAGACACGGGAGTACATCTGAAGTACAGCCGAATTCACACCGGCAGTAAGGTTACATTTGTCCATTCCTCATGCCAGGAACCACTGCTGCTTAAAAAACTTCTAGCTCTGAAAAAGCCCAGTGTTACCAATCCTAGGTGCCCAGCACTTACCGCCTGTTACCAATCCTAGGTGCCCAGCACTTACCGCCTGTTACCAATACTAGGTGCCTAGCAGGTGCCAGAAGTCACTCAGAAGGAGTAAATGTTTTTTGCTGCTAATATGAGCTAAGACTCACTTGTTACACCACATTCATTATACTATTACACTTCTACAAAGGATTACACTGTTAAAACTTAGAACACTAGTAAGTTGGGTCACAATACACGGCATAGGACAGTTGTGGCAAAATACATAGAATAGAAAAATTGGATATACTAACGGGGCAGGCATTACAAAGTTGTAACAAATTTTGTAACAAAAATTGGGAGAAGGTAGAACACTGAAACAATAAGAGGTTACTGGATACCCATGGCATAAACAACTGGGTGCACTAAATTTGCCCTTTTTTACCGCCCGGCTACAGATTCCTACCACCCGACTGAAAAAAAATTTTGGGGAGAACACTGTACTTAAATAGTATTAGGATGAAAAATAAAAACAAGTCCATCAAGTTCTACCACTAGAGAAACAAACATACTAGCAACCTGCATATTCCAGATAGAACCATAAAGGTACACTTGTACTGAAGTAGTGAAAGATGACTGCTCTGAAGTCTTCTCATGCAAGAATCTGATTTCTCTCATGGTACCTCCATGGGTAAGGAACAGTTAACAAATGTACAATTCTCAGATTTCTTCCAATATATTTACATTTCATATGGTCTAATCAAGGTTTTGTGTTCATTAGTAGTGTCAGTTTTATGATAAAGTTTCTTCAGGATACCCAGTCTTTGCTGGTCATAACATTAAAGTTTTTATCCCTTTAAAGTTTTCGTAAGAGGTTATATGACTAAAAGTAGGCAAAAATAATTGCTACACTCAGGTTTGTAGTTGCAGCTTCAATGTGGTGACTGATTGCCTTAACCCTAGCTGCAGCAGTTATCCAGTACTTACTTGAGAAAGTATATTTATTCAGGGGTAAGGTGAGTGGGCCTAGTGACAATGTTAGGCAAGTGCCTCTTGTATACATGCCAGTGGCTGTATAATTCATTTTTACTGGGTCTTTATTCCCATGTCATGAGAACAAATTTTCCTGGTCTAGTATTATAAAGACAACCACATCCAAAGGTAATACTGCTTTTCTTAAATAAGCCAGTGAAGCTTTTGGAAATGCTTGTATGTTTATATATGGATCCCCTAGTGGTGCTTTAGAAGCGTGTGGCCAATTTTAAACAAAACATTCTCTAGTATACACCTGTACCTTTATAACTGCCCAAGTTTCCTTTACCTTTTTACAGCTGGAAAGACAAATAGAGGAACGTGTTCAGATTCTAAAGGTGGAGAAGACTAAAGTGCACAATTATATTGCCCGCATTCAGGAGATTACTGCATCACTAGATGTTTTTTCTTTACCAATGTTGTAAATAAAAACCCCTCAAGAGACAATATGGTGTTTGCATTTGTTTTATTTCAAAATGTATGCTATTAAATGAGTAATTATGTTAGCAAGATCATCTCATTTTAAAAGTATAAAATTACTGAGCAGAGATTCACTTCCTGCTGTCTCTCTTCCTCCCTTTTGCAGCCACCAAACAGTGGTGTTCCCTCATGTTACTGATGTTTCTACATCTGCTCAGTGCACTAAAGCTGCCTTAGGGGATAGAACTTCCCTGAGGTTGGCAGTGTCCCTTCAATTGATGTACTCTTCTTATAAAATTGCTGACAAAAAAAAAAATGTAAGTTTCGCTCAGAAGGTATTAAAACATTCGTAGATAAATATCCCTCAGATTCTAGTAATCATTCTTCCGGTGCCAAGGCATCCAGCCACACCTAATGGGAAAGGAGTGGCAAGAGAAGTGCAGAGTGAGAGCTGGTGTGAGGGGCAGTGGGGCATAGCGGATGATCCGGATCTGCAATGACTTCCTTTTGATGCTGCCCTTGCTCATGATTTGACTTGCATAGAGACATAAATCTGAGTCTCCTAACCACCAAGCACATATGAACAGCTTGAAGGACATTCTTTTTTCACCTTAAAAATACCACTCCTATTAGAGCGAGCCCATAGCCTCTCCAAAATGGATTTTCTGTCCGGCTTTCAAGTTGAAGGTGAAATTCTTTGGTGCCTCAAATATTAATACTATGGTGGAACCAAGATTGAATTCTCCTAGCTGATCTCCCTTCCGCATCACAATGCCGTCCTGATTATTGTTCGTAATATAGCTCACGTCATTATGTGAACCTTTGCTGTAGCGAGGACTGTTAGTCTGTAAATCCTGCAATGGTAAAAAGAAACAAATGCTTATTAACCTACAGACCACTATAAAGTATATGTCATAATTGCAGTGATCACTGCCTGTTTTCCTGTAATCTATGCAAACATTTGTGGCAGACAATGATAATATAATGTCACGGTAAATGGTCTCAACTGCCAAGCATTTTCATGAAATGGCGTCCTCAAGTCTGTATTTGTTTTACTATGTCTGCAACATCTTCCCCATCTTTTTACAACCATTGTTCCATTTTAAGCCCCTACTGCCAAATAACGAGCAAAAGAAGTCCTTCAGATGGGGTTACACTTGATATCACTACTCAACAAATGGACAATTACAGCCTATTTACATGCAGCTGAAGTACATCCTACAATAGGTCAGATGGTCGTGCAAATGAATAGGAAATTGGCAATTCATGTCACCTAAAGTAGGTCTTAGTGAAGATTTCAGGAATGTTCAGAGGTGTTTAAACCGACCACTATGCTACGACAAAGTCATTGGGCCTCATTTATGAAATCTCTCCAAGACTGGAGAGGATACACTTTCATCAGTTAAGCTGGGTGATCCAGCAAACCTGGAATGGATTTGGTCCAGGATTAAAAACCTTTGATAACAAATATCAAATGACTTTAAGGAAATCCATTGCAGTTATGCTGGATCACCCAGCTTCACTGATGAAAGTGTATTCTCTCCAGTCTTGGGACGCTTTAATAAATCAGACTCAATGCCTCATTACATACAGGTTTATTTTTTAGTTCTTGACTACAAACTCTTTACTGTGTCTGAAATGCCTCCATACAAGTCTGTTCAGCTCAAGATACAGATATAATCTGTTATAAACCACTACAGTCCCTATAAAACACTTACCCTGTCAAAGTATATGCGGATAGAGCCAACATTTGTTGCTCCCACTGCTGTAAGTGAAAAGAACCCATGTTTCCAGTTGCCTGTGAGTACCACTCGTTCATTATAACAGAACAACTCTTTTATCCAACGAGCTACTCCTGGATTCACAGACATTAGTGATCCTAAGGAAGTAATAAAACAATTTATATGAAAACAGCTGTCCATATCAAAAGAAAAAAGTGAAAGAGTGCAACAGAAAAAGAAAAAAGTCCACAAATTACCCAAAACTTTTTGATGTTACGAAGGCCTTATTTAAATAAAGGAAACAATGGAAATGATACCTGGGAAATGACGTCTGTGATGCACATTCCAGTCTGTTGGTGAGTGAAAGCAGTGATAGTCCCCAGGAGCCAGGTAAATGACACAATGATAAAGCTCATTGCCTTCCTGAGTCACAAGCTGATCCTGGAATGAAGCTACAAAGAAATGCAAAAAAAAAATGCATAATCCAGTAAGGAAATCATATAGTAGCAAAAGCTTCTTTCACCTAATGGACTAAAGTTACTAACTATATCACCAAGGACAATTAATGCTAATGTTAACTGTAATTCATCTGCAAATTACACTGGGATTAGTAAAAGCAGATTAGAGCACAAGTATTGCTTTCAGGCAGGGAAGTCTGATTATTTGCATGCCACTCTACTGTCATTTTCCAAGCTGATCAAAGTGATTCACAAACTCACTATTTGTGACGGAGAGATTATTGGTCCATGTCTGTGGGCCCAAAAAAGATTCCAGTGAGTAGGTTACCCCTTTAACCTGTTCTACTTCACAGTTTTTTACTCGGCCAAAGTGCAGGATCTTTCCGTCAGATGGACTGATCTGGTGAGAAAAGTGTAGTACAAATACATTAGACATCAGTTGTGTATAAAACAGGACATCAAACAAGTTGATTTTTAGTTGACTGTGGAAACAAATTACATTTCAACACAATTTTTATTGCATCACTCTGATGTAGTGATGTAATGATGTAGGGATCATAAAGGGGAGCTATAGCAGCCAGTGAGGACAAGCTCTTTCACACATCCAAAGTGTAGGATAGAATCTTTGTTAGGGGCTCAATTACAGAACACAAATATTGCAGACTGGGCAAGAATAATAAAAACTAAAGTTGTTTCCATACAGGGTGCAAAAAATGAAATTGTTTTGTCCCTGACAGGGTTGCTTTACAATTCAAACAGATACTGTACTCTGTAGTTTCCTTCTCAATTCAGCACCAACACCTCCTCTTTGGGCAGAACATTATTCTGCCAATGCCATGAGCCCAGTCAGTCATTTGCCTGGAGAGCAAGTTATCACTATCTAGAATTACAATTACACAATATATAATTATCATGCAAGTAGAAGAGATTAGGAAAAATATTTCTTCCATCACTTCCACATGACAATGGCTGAACTTTGGTATTGTGCATTAAAGGCTATTCAAGACTTGCTGTACTCACCATACTATGGGAGTCACACACGGGCCGTGCCTGAGGTTTTAGCTTTCTTCTGAAGAATTCACTGAGGTTTCGGTACTGGTGCAGATCTTCTACTGCCGCCTCCTTCATGTTCACACCAAATGTCCAGATGTATAGACTGTATACAGGTTTCCGCAGCCATGTTGGTAGTTCCACCTGATTCAGGCGTCCCCATGCCCGAGAAAGCAATCTTGTTGGCACAGACTTGTAGATAGCAACCTATATGCACAGGTAGGTAAGGTAAGTAATTACCAATTCCACATATATGAATAAACTCAGCTGAGGAGGTTGAGGTATGCAGGTGTTTTAAAGATACTTTGGTCACAATTTCAAATAGCTATAGATAAACCTGTATTCAAATGAACAAAATACCAACAAAAAACAGTATTTAATACAGAAAAGTACAGAATACAGAAAAAATTCCAATGAACAATATGAAATCAAATTCCTGATGTAACACATTTTATATAAACATAATCATTATTTTTAGTTCACCTAAGCAATAGGAACGAATGCAGGGGGTGCACAAATCAGCTCAGATTTCTCAGGCACAGACCTAAGAGCTCCAGGAGATTTTAGGGTGTTTTTTTAGATTTCCTATTTAAGAGAATTTAGGAAAAACTTGAAGATATCGCCCTGCTACACCAAACCTAGTTCTTGGTCATTTCATTCTGCTGTGCACAGTTCTTGGTAGACTCCCTGATCTACATAAAACAATCAAACTATTGACATAGTGTCTTACACCAATACTGGAGAAACCTCAGTTTTGTACCTTAAACCCCAACAAAAGTTTATGTTCTAGGACATGGACAGACGTAATAGTAAACTATAAGCTTTTCCAATGTTTTGCTGCCACAGACCAATACATTGTCTGCCATGAAAAACCTGCTGGTGTTTGTTTCATATTATTACTAAACAGGATTTATATAGCGCCAACATATTACGCAGCGCTGTACATTAAATAGAGATTGCAATTGACTGACTGAGCTTACAATCTAGGATATGTAATAAATAGTCTGTAGTGTTTTCTTCTCAAATCCTGAAATTACCTATACTGCTACTGTAAATCAACTTCAATTAAACATCTCAGCTGGTTTCCAATGAATAACTTGTGCTTGTGAAACCTTATCACTGGCTTTGTTTCCACCAATATCTAAACTGTAGAAAAAAGTAAAATTGCAGAAAACGTCCTAATGCTTTAGGTTGGCATTCCAATATCTAAATTCTAGAGCGGGTTAAAGCAACTAACAAATTTAGGATATACACACATATGTGCCTTATTAGTTTTCATATATGAAATGTAGGAGGCAGTTAATCTCACAATCACCCAATCTTTACTGCAGATGAATCTTCCATGTGCATGGATTTTAAATGTAATGGATTCAACACAAGTAAATGTTTGGTAAAAGTCACTTTAAATGCTTTAGAAAAAAAACCCTGAATGTATGATTTTTTAAATTTCTTTAACTCAAGAAAAGAGCAGGAAAAAAAAGTCCCAGTAAGTATGGTAAAGCTAGTGGCTAGAAGACGTCTGGAAAAAATAAAGGACAATTCTCTGAACTCTCCATTAATATAAACTGGTACCAACATTAGACAGCAGACACCTGGTCTTACCATAAAAGTGTTGCCAATCTATCCACCATGCTGTGGCATGCAGTAATAAATCTATGGATGCCATCCACATGTGAATTTGCTTAGATCTATCAACAAGATAGAATCAGACACCAAGCATTGCATTGTGGGAAAAAGTGGGAGCATGCATTCCCTATACATGGATTGTAAACTTTTCAAGGGACTTTTTAACAGCAGGGAATAAAACAGGTCTGTCAAGGTAGGAGCTTGACCTTTATAATACAGGTAGTCCCCACGTTAAGGACATCAGACGACTCCTAGATACAACGGGGCTTCCCTGCTCCCTCGTGTGCAGGACGGAGGCTTGATGGGGAGAGGGGGCAGTTTGCATGACTTCTTTGAGAGAAATTTTTTGCTGTTCTGCAAGTTGTAACACTTTAATGACCAATACAAACTCTGCACTTGTTTCTTTTTGCATATCAAAGCACAGCTTGCTCCAGAAATTAATGAATGTCTAGGCACCATAAAAAGTTTTTTTTTTTTTTTTTGCTTTGTTTGTGATTAGCTCACAGTGAGGACTTTATACAGTAACTGACACCACAACTGACACAATCATAATATGTTGAGACAAACATCTGTCCTAATTGCATTTATTAAAATAATGTACCTGTTCCGACTTAAATACAAATTCAACTTAAGAGTCCTTTTGTAAAAACAGCAGTTCCCATTGTTCACATACATGTTTAAAATGCACATTTAAATAACACGCTTTAGGTTAAACTTTGGGATAACAATAACCCCCTCACACCCGTTCCTACCATCCATTTTTATCTACCTAAAGCCTTAGTCCACAGGGTTCTTTTTTAGGTGTCCATGTCACTGGCTGTAGGACTTGGACACCTTGGTTTGGCAGCCCGGCCATTGGAGGATGCAGCAGCAAGATGGAACAGAGGGGAACCAGCAGATACATTTGAAATGCTGAATTAGCAGCCCCATTATGCTGGAAGTAGCACCATCAAGAGACCTGGGCTGCAGATTTAGGCCAGTATATTTTCCTTCACATGAGCAAAGGAAGATAGTAGGGAGTGTGAAATTTAGACATGTTATTCCTTAAAAAAGTGGAAAACCATACAATTAAATATTTGTTGCAATATTTCTGTCAGAGGATATTAGTGCATTATTAAACTCAAAATGTTTTGTAAAATCACACTTCAATTAATTTTGCCTTACACATAAACAATATATTATGCATCTCTTAAAATTGTAAATGATAACATTGCACTGGTATAGATAATTAATATGTCAAGCCTTAAGTTTGTGTAAGTTTATCAAACGGCGAGAAACTACAGTACTCAAAACTATGCAGAGTAGCTTTAGGAGGTCATGAATTTGCAGTCCTAAGTCCCAGGTTCGAATCTCAAATGGTACACTATTTGCATGGAGTTTGTAGGTTCTCCCTGTGTTTGCGTGAGTACTCCGTTTTTCTCCCACATCCCAAAAACATGGAGTTAGGTCATTGGCTTCCCCCTAAAATTAACCTTTGATTGTATTAAGGACATATTACTGAGGTAGAGACATTAGATTTGTGAGCCCCTTTGAGTGACAGCTAGTGACATTACTATGGACTTTGTACAGCATTGCGTAATATGTTGGCGCTATAAAAATCCCATATATTAATAATGATATAATAATTATAATCCTCAGGCTTGAGTGGGGATACTCAACATGTGACCCTAGCCTCTGCACCCCCAAACACCACCCCTCTACCCACTGAACTATCCCCAGATACTGCCTAACATGGACTTCACCCCCTCCTACCCTCCCCCCTTCTTCATTACCATGCACAGCACCCCTCCACCCTCGTAACATCGCCTAATTCCTCTGCTACATTACTCCATCTCCTACATATCTCAACTACACAAACTCCTCCCCAATCCATTCTTCCCCCCTGCCCTGCCACCTCCATTATAGTGCCTACCTCCAATCTCACCCCTTTAATCACACTGTTCCCACAGACCGCACATTCCATCCAGTTCACACCCCAACCCAAGTGAAACCCCTCCATAAAAGGAGAATACATTGTTCAACAGCCAATTGGAAACAAAATGTTCTCTTTTTTTAAAAACTAAATAGAAGTGTATTTTTCCGCTTTTCACAACAGTACAACTATTCATCCCCTGGTCTGCTCAGCATTGTGCAGATCTGGCAAGCTTTTCCATAGTGACAACTTGTCATAGCCATGAGCAAGAGGATTACTTTTATTCCAGACAGATGAATGAAGGACACCGAAAGAATGTTGACCTACAGTCTGTTATCCCCAGCACAGCTTGTCTCCCACGAAGCAGAGCTCTGTGCATTGTTTCATTCTCAGAATTAGACCAATGAAAGTCAGCAGACTGCAGAAACCAACAAATCGTAGGATCTTTGATTTTTTAATAAAATTGCATTTTCACAACAGGAGCCTTTAAGTTGTCATAAATGTTTTTCATCTAAATAAACACTTTTATTTATGAGATCCAGCTAGACAGATAAGTTTTATAGCTGAAGAAATAGATCTTCAGCTATAATTAGTACTTAAAACTACACACAGAGATAGAAGATTGGTAGCATTTTCTGCAATGGAATGGCATCTTTATGTGATTGCTGCAAAATCAGATCAGATAGATAGGCAAGTCACAGTTTTTTTCTGATGGTCCCATTGTTCCTTATAAAACTGTGAGTTATGACTATAACATTTGCCATAGTTGTACTATAATTTCTCTAAAGTTTACAGACATATAATAGGTACGTGTCTCAGAGTAGGTTGCAAATACTTGATAATGCATTACAGGAATCACAATTACAATGTGTCTGCACTACACAGCCTGTTATTCTTACAATCACAAAACAGATGAAAGCAGTAAACTTACCCTACTAGTAGGCCGCCATCCTACTCTGACCAAGGGCCGAAGTGCAGCAAATGGTAAGAGGTAATAAAGGATCGTGAGAGGCCAAGAACGCAGCTTCAGAGCGGACCTAGACATGCAGGTCAGCTGCCCCAACCTCCGTCTGAGAGCCAGCTGAGGAAACTGCAACCTGCAAATCAGACACAAGTATGAAAAGATCCCGATAGATCCCTGGCACATCAGCTGCCCAGTCTGAGCACTACAGCACCAGAACTACAGCAGCAACTTGGCAGTGCCCAACAGGTGTAATCCATCATGACTTTATGCAGGACGTCTCAACACTTTGACTAAATAAACCAGAGCCTAAAACCTTTATTCCTAAAATGAGACCACAAAAACTTACATGGACACGAATCCTGCTAAAACAATCAGAAAATATGATTGATAAATCCCAGGTGGTAAAGTTTGGAAGGGCTGGGCCAACCTTCACCAGACTCCGTTAAGCACCTTCCTAACTTATTACAGATGCTGATTATCCAGATACAATGTCTGCAAGAGTGCTTCTGGTTCCAGAAAAGGAATGTGCAGACAAATCAAATGCAAACAGCACTGTGTAAAATAATAATACAGCACGCTTTATCCACTCCAACAGCAATTTTACAAGTGTGGCTTAAAAACAACACAAAAAGTAAGCCATGCGGACATTAGGGTAACAACACAGAGCAGCTCACATTAAGTAAAATGCAGAGACTTTCAGCTTAGGATCTTATTCATGGCTGTAAAGCAGAATATGAGGTACCCAGGAGCCAGAGCCGCCTCTCACACTCCCCCTTCATTGCAGACAGTCATGGACCAATCCCAGCTTTTCTGCCTCTTTCCCTATCCATCCCTTCCAGTGACACATTCCTCTCCGGCCTGGTGCCTCATTCACACTACAAATGCTGAGCAAGCTGCTTTTCTGCCCGACTGACCATACAGTGGCATCATTCTCTCCCCCACCCCTCACCCCACTGAATACATAAGGAGCTTTAGCCTAATTAGGCCAAACAAAAGCTTAGCCATTGCTCTCCCTGTCCTTTCCCCGTTTTGGCTGACCTGCAATCAGAGGCTACCTGAAGCGAGCACGTCTGCTGGAAGAAGAATTGTCAAGTTTTGCTGGTTCTGCTGAGTCCGTTTGTTCTTCCCTGGCACAGTTATTGGCACTTGCTGCTCTTGTTCTGCGAACATGGGGTTTCACTTTGCGCAGGTTAAATCTAAAGGGAGCAGGGTTGTTTGTAGGCTTCTGGCATCTCACCATCTCCTCAGGTGAAGGTCCGGACCGTGATGGCCCCTCAGTGACTGGCACATCATCAGGTCCGAGGCTGCCAGTCTTTGCTGCCTCCTAGGTGAAGGATGTGACGACACAGAATAATACTCTGTAATAAGCAGGTTTCTACCTCTCGCTCCTCCTTCACCACTTCATAGGCTAGGAGTTCCTCTGGCTTAATTCTTCAGAGCATTTACTGTACAGGTCAGCACTAACACTCAACCTATACATGAGAATATCCATGCAAAACACCATCAATATTTACACCTAGTGCAATTCCTAAATATCTTCTGGAGGAATGAAATGCTACTTTTTTTATACTTCACAACATATGAACAAATGTACGCTTTTAAAAAGTTAAGACAAGAAATCCCTAGATGTAAGTGCATTTCTGCAGAAACAATATATATATAAGAATCTGCATCTGTTGCCAACATAACCAGTCCCTTTAACATCTTTAGAACGTCTTCACACATTTTCTCTTCCAATGATGACCATTCTTCTATGCCAGGAATTTTCGGTAATTGTATTTCCTCTATTTTAGTTTTCCTCCTGACCTCTTACAGTGATGAGCCTCTTAGAGTCACAATCCAACTTAAGGATAGCAGAAGTTAAATAGTTGCTTCTGCTCATAATGATTTTATAACACAATAAAGCTTTTACACCGTATATCCATAGCACAGAAAATTATGTAAGTCATCCATAAAAACAGCGGAATTTGAAAAATCTATTTTTTAAGATTACCACCTCCGGAGCAAATAACACAGTGAAGAACAATATGCGATTTTCACAGTTCTTCCTCCAGCGTACTGGTTTAATCCTTTAGTTTCTGTCACTTTCTATGATTCCCATGCACATAAAATCACAAATGTCCAAAAAAAAATGGTTGCTTTGATTTTTCCCTTTATGGATGATTTTAGTAATTTGCTTTCATACTGTGTTTCTGCTTCTTTATCTTTCAGATATAATTCCAATTCACATTTGAGCTTTCTTCAAACTTTCTTTCAAACTTTCTTCGACTTGTACACCAATCAGATACATCTGAATCTTATTCAGAACATTCCAGGTAATGTAAAGCTAGAAGCATAGAATCTCAGTTCTAATAGATTTACAAATCTAATTTAGCAGTGGGGTACATAATATGATGATTTTATTTCCAACTTCAGATTTCACCAAAGCAATTCTCCAGGTAATTCTCTGCATGATAGTGGTGTAAAAATACCTGAAACAAGTTTGATTGTCCTTTTCTGGTTTGCAATCCACCCTGGACAAACACACCCCATGTTTTATTTTAGCTTTTTAATTTTTTTTTTTTTAGCTCTTCCACCTAGTATATTTAAATTACTACAAACACTAGGTGAACCACTCAAATTACCAATGCAGTGAACATGAGCCGTTTTACTGGACAAAATATGTTTATTTTTCTGTTCATCCAGTTCTAAGATTTAAATCTGCATTTAAAGTTGAGTAATATTTACAGGTCTTGTCCCTTCCCTTGGATAGAAGAAAACTGTAGGAGTGTCTTACAACCTTTGCAGAAAGTATTACATTTATTGAAATGAGTAACAGCAATACAAAAAGAAATTCAGAAAAGTGTATACAAAAAAAGCCTGCTAAGGAATTTACTAATGAGTTTGCTTTAGTAGTTAATTTAGAGCCATCGCCGTATCACAAAAGGAATCCAGTCATGGCACAACCTTACATTTACAAGATTGCTAGGATACTACTGAACTATTTCTATTTTATTACTCTCACTGGGTACAACGCTGGAGAATCTTGCTTGCCACCAAGGGAGCAGCAACAAAGCGATGACTGGGTTCAGGCAGCAAATGCAACAACATGTCCCTTTTAGTTAGAAGTTACCGATTGACTACTAAGTATGTCATGACTGTACCCTCTTCTAAGTGGCAAATGGCAGGCAAACGTTAAAAAACAAGCTCACAGATAGATTCCCAATCCAAAAGCTTCAGTACTTTAAGTCATTGACCTTGAACAAGATTGCAAATTGGTAGTTGAAACTTTATTTTAACTTTCTAGTTTGCATACTTGCTCTAGATAAATCAGAAGGCATTAAAGCAAGAGATAGCCAGACAACAAATATTAGACGTCAGCAACAGCCACCCGCTTTAAGTAAATTTATATCAGTGATAAGCCTATACTTGCGTTCCCCTTAGGAAAGTTCTTACTGGACTAAGAGAGCAAAAAAAAAAAAAAAAAACACTAAGTTTTTCCAGCTTTATTCAACATTTAAACAAATTGGTAGAAGTTAAATGTTATGGTCATTACCCTCATTATCATTTTTCTGAATTCACAGCAATATTTTTGGATTGTCGTAAACAAGTCATTTGGCTATTATGTGAGATTAGAAAAAAAACTGCATTGTCACAAACTCTAGAACAGGCATGTCAAATTTAATAAAGTGGGTCTGCTGAGAGCAACACTTACCGGTACATAAACCTTGAAAAGAACACTTCAGTAACAAACATAGTAGCAATATTTGCAATTTATGACAACTGTTCCCAAAGAGAGAGACAATTTCCTAAAATATATAGAAGAAAATTATGAAAGAGAGTACAGTCTTTACAAACTACACTACAGCTGAGGCCACATTTAATTCAGATGGTTAGGAAAGGAGTGCAGAAAAAAATGCCCACTTCAGACTTGCTGTTGAGTGCAGTATTCTACTGCAGGCTCAAGCATGTTCCCAAACATTTTCATACAACTGAATGGAAGCAATTGAAAACCATGTTTGCACACATTTGCACAAAGTTACAGTGGAACCCGGTGCAGTTCCTGAAATATTATGTCATTTCCAGCCTCTTGGTTTCTTTTTCACCTCTGGTCTGATATATATATATATATATATATATATATATATATATATATATATATATATATATATATATTTGGTGATAAGAAATTGGAGATGGGTGGTGGCCCCTGTATTGACCCAACTCATCAGTAACCAACCAAAAACAGCTGGGGCGGGCACTATGTGTGTGTGTGTGTATATAATACACACATATAATAATCAGGATTTATATAGCGCTAACATATGACGCAGCACTGTACATTAAATAGGGGTTGCAAATGACAGACAGTGACACAGGAGGAGAGGACCCTGCCCCGAAGAGCTTACAATCTAGGAAGATAGATGCAATTGCATGACACATAGACTTGCTGCTCAGCTCTACCTAAAGCAGCGGTGTCAAACTCTGGCCCGGGGGCCAAATCTGGCCCACAACGTCCTTTTTTTTTGGCCCCCAAAGGAATCCTAATTATGAACTGCAGCTGGCCCGCCGCTACTACAATTCCCGGCATCATTCTCGTCTATAGACCAGCGGGCTCTCTGCCTATGCGTGGCCCCACATTGGACTGTTTTATAGATGCAAATAATGCCGGGAATTTTGGTAGCGGCGCTATAAGAGGGAGTATCAGCAGCGGCCACTCATTAGATTTTGCTTCACATTTGCCCCGTCTGGCATTTCCAGCACTTCCCCCTCAGCTGTACTTTTTCTTGCTACTCCAAAGCATGGACTTGAATATTTGGATTTTCATAAAAGAAAATTGTTGTTATTATTATTGTTAGCCTATGCAAAAAAGTTACCATTGAAATTTAACTCAGAAGGGTACAAATAGAGAAAGAGGCATAAGAAAAAAAATTATGCCTCTCTCTCTATTATAAACTTGTTCCAGATTGAATGTGATGCAAAACTTCTTTGTTTCCATATGAAAATGGTTTATATCAAATAAGAAAGAAAAATTTCCTACATTTTTTCAATAAATTTCAAGGTTGCCAGCGACTTTGTCAAAGTTTTTAATTTTGGCCCTCCGTGTATTTGAGTTTGACATCCCTGACCTAAAGGAATGGCATATTTAATTTATGTACATATGAAGGGTTCAGAACAATAAAATGATGGATTTACAGCTACTCAACTAATAATTTTTATTTCTAATACAATGTAGAATAAAAAGATAACAAATGATATGATGTCCTGTATATTCACCCACGATGACCACATTAAACACAAAGTTTTAGAACAACCTGAACATGCCTCCATCTTGGGTCTTTAGGGCACATATATGGTGGCACAATATCTACATAGAGGTTTCATCTTCTCCAAGTATACTGGTGATCATTATATTTTTTTTATACTTTTGAGAAATATCCTGTACCGTTTTGTTATGTCCACAGGACAGAAATGAAGAGAAATCTCTACTATGTGTACCATTTTAGCATTTTTTTTATTCAATAAAATCTAGGACTTCAAAAATCCCCACCAACCAAATGCTGATTGTATAATTTTGTCCCTTATTTGCAAAACTGTAAAATTTAGCTACACTGAACCTCAGATGAATAAACCAAGTTAACATAAATTAATTATGCAAACTTATTTCCCATAATACTAAGCCACTTCACAATACAATCTACCCAAAGCATGCATCAATCACATAATTTATTATTATTCATTTTTCAAACACTTGTCCAAAAAAAGGGATTAAATGACAAAGGTTTACAGTAAACTAGATCATATATACATACAGTGGTACCTCGGTTTAAGTTTGCTTTGGAATAAGTTTAACTTGGTATAAGTCCTGTTTGGACATGAAAACTTTTGCTTGGTATACAACCTTTGTGTTAGAACTTGTATGGGTCAAAATGAGTCATAACACCGCACGCTATCCTTATTTACCTCTCTCCAGACAAAGCCACGAATTCCCATGAGCGTCAGTACGCCAGTTACTACCATTCAGTGAACAACCCGCGCTATAACTCTCTGTGATATACATAACATCTCCTCCTCCTTCCTTCTCAGCACCATCCTAGTAGGCACTCGACTCTTCTCAGAATGGTAAAGTGAATTAAAATTTTCATTTATTTCATTTAATTGCTTTTGTATTTATTTATTTTAGTATTAGGTTGAGTTTAATTTTTTTATACAGCCCAATCAAGGTATAATATGCCAATAACAATAGTTTTTTTTTAATGGGAATGGATGAATCATTTTCCTTTTATTTCTTATGGGAAAAATTTGTTTGGTCCAAGTATCAAGGATCTGGAACGGATTAAGCACTTATACCAAGGTACCACCGTATTTGAAAAATAATTAAACAACACCAAACAACAAGCCATCATTTACCTCTATAAGTATAAGCAATGTGCAGAATGTATTTTCAAAGCTTAACTTTTCACCTAGAACCAAATCTTGCCAGTGCTCTAATTTAAACAACCATCTGGTGTTTCTAAGCGGTTAGATACCCACTGAACCGTGCTCTAGATTTGTGTTGATCTTGTTAAAAGTAAGTAAATAGTTTAGCATTAATAGTCTGGGCAAAGCTGTGCTTTAAGTACACCTCCAATTTTCTATTATTTCCAACTGCCTATAAGTTTACTAGAGCTGTATTACACAAATGGTTTTCATAAAACTATATCCCTTGTTTACAAATACTTCAGTAAAAAAAACAATGTATATTCTGACAGGCAGCTAGGGAACAATTCTTTACAGAATATAAGAAAACTATAAAAACATATTTATGGAAGTCATACCTCCAAGTTGTTAGCTACTTGTGGGGGGACCTCAATCCCAAGCTTTTCCAGTTTCTGAATTTTATAACTCTCATACTGTTTGTAGCCTGTATAGCCTCCACCTGTTCCCAGGAGCACATACAAGGGTCTGATCTTGACTCCCAGAGCAAGAGATGCAGCATGAAATTTCCTTCCATCTGTACAAAAAAAGAACTGTATTTTACAAAGCTGGTAATGAAATAAAAATAAACTCAAGGCTTTGACTGAATAAAATCAATAAAATCAATTGATGACTGAAATATAAAAAAATAACACTTATATTGCTGCTAAATTGTCACAATTACCAGTCCAGATATCAATAGTAAATATTTTGCAAGATGAAAAACATGATGCAACAGTATTAGCAGTTTGCAATAAAGAGATGAAGGAAGGATAACCCCTCCCAAAGAAGAATGAATCACTCATGAGCTTATTCGATCCCTTGGAAAAAAAAGTAAATTTGTTTTAAATTCAAGAATACAGCGAAACCACAGAAAATATATGCAGGTTTATAGCACAAACAAAGCATACCAAGGAATAGAAAATGGAATGTTTGAAACAGTACCAAAAAAAACAGTAAGAAAGGAACATAGGAACAAAAACATTCACTTTTAGACTTAATCAATCTATAAGGGATATCAACCTCCAAAGTATCAAATTAGCAGGTAAGTAGAACCACACAAGTGGAACCAAATAACCCTTCCAATAAGAAAAAAACATTGCAGGTAATATTATGCAAACTTGGAGCATATATCAAAGATATCCCTATAGCAGCCACACATGGAAGTTATTCAATTCAGATTGAAGTAAATAAGATGACATGAAAGAAGGACAGAACAAAAAGCCACAGAGAAA
Organism: Pyxicephalus adspersus; assembly: GCF_032062135.1. Taxonomy (NCBI): domain Eukaryota; kingdom Metazoa; phylum Chordata; class Amphibia; order Anura; family Pyxicephalidae; genus Pyxicephalus; species Pyxicephalus adspersus. The sequence goes on from NC_092863.1 coordinate 44,800,529, forward strand.
GAAAGAGTCCTGATGAACCCAACACCAGTAAAACCCAGCATCCAGAGCTCAAAGTATCTCCAATCCCATCCAATAACACCAAACAAGCTCAGGTGGTCAAGGAGGAGGTGTTAAGACAAACAACTTCCAGGCGTTTATCTAATTTATCATACATCCGTGCCCTTAGGAATTCCATGAAATGGAAGTCTTTAATTTGAGCTTAGAGCTTGAATGTATTGGGAGGGAAGGCCATCTTCTATTTCTTAGCTTTGTATAGGTGTAGTAAGCCCAAAAGGCAAGTCATTGGATCCATTTGTAAAGAGGATTTAGCAATCAGAAAGTCCGCGACCTCCTGCCAAAATGAGTTTAAGGCATTTCCAAAAACATTTAACAAGGTGCCTACTATTGACCCATACCACCAGCATAGATCGCTAGCACTGGGATAAAATGCAAGCAATTTGGTACCAATGATGTCTTCTCCTAACAGAGACACATGTACTTGTCAGCGAATGTAATGTAACAATGTAAATGTTTTTTTCAATGTTCATTTTTTTTTTAACATTTATAAAATAATTTGTCTGCCAAAAAAACCTGCTTTCCCAAACTCTTCCTTTCATGTTAACAAAGGGAATAGTAGTTCCCTATGCAGAAGCTTGTAAGTAATCTCCAAATTTGAGGGTGGAATATCTGGGGAAACTGGAAAAGATATATATCCGTAAACTATCCAACACAATCACGCATTTTTTTTGCTTTAAATACACGTGTACAGAGTTTCGCATTCCTTACCACCCTAGACTGCATATACTTCACTTACTGTGGGTCAAAAAGAAAAATTGATTTCACAACCTTTCATTCCTCATTCCTGTTCCTGAACACTTCATATCTGCATTTATATATTTCCCATGGTGACTGGAAAGAAGACAGAGCAATTATTGTGCCTATAAATGCTACTTTAATGAGTGGCAAAACTTCTCCAATATTACAGAACCAGAGGGGGTTGGCACAAGCCTAGTAAAGATTGGATTTGTTGCTCATGGTAATAGGAAAGGACAATAAGATTGGTTTGTATTCTTTCCCAGAAAGGAAAGCAAACCCTACAAACAAGTAAAATGTGACTGATTACCATCACACCTACTGGGACTCTATTCCAACCCAAATATAATATACTATACCAGCTTTTCTTAACCTTCTTACCCCTAAGGAATCCTCAAATTAATGTTTAGGCCTGGGAATCAATGCTAAAATACATTATTTGGAAATATGCCTCTCATGTTGACAGTCAGTGTGAAAAATGTCTCTTTTACTATGGTGGACCAAATTCAGTCTTTAAAGATGGGTCAGAAGATCACTGGGGTTATGACTGTGGCATTAGACCCTGAACTATGCAGGTGACACTAGATGAAAGAACAGGCAGCCATAGCTCAACAAACCCCTCAAAATGTTTAACATAGAGAAATCATTTTCAGGTCTTCAGGGAACTTCTGCTATTATTACAGTGTCCACAGCTCATAGTGCATTAGTCTGTGGGCAGTAGGAAGAATGCCTCTTACATTGTTGGTCAGTGGGAAGAACGTCATCCTTACACATAGCCAAAAAGATCATTGGTGTCACTTAAACTGAACTGATTCACAAACTGCTCATTGCTCAAGGAACCCCTACAGACTTCAGGGGTGAGAATCACTGATCTGGAGGAACCCTGTAACCCAGAATCCCTGATCTGGAGGAACCCCGGGTGAGAATCACTGATCTGGATATATCCTGGTTGACAATCTCTGATCTGGATGAATCCTGTAACCCAGAATCACTGATCTGGGGGAACCCCGGGTAAGAATCACTTATCTGGGGGAACCCCAGGGTAAGAATCACTTATCTGGGGGAACCCCAGGGTAAGAATCACTTATCTGGGGGAACCCCAGGGTAAGAATCACTTATCTGGGGGAACCCCGGGGTGAGAATCAATTATCTGGGGGAACCCGGGGGTGAGAATCAATTTTCTGGGGGAACCCTGGGGTGAGAATCAATTATCTGGGGGAACCCCGGGGTGAGAATCAATTATCTGGATGAATCCCGGGTTTCCATGGGTCCCTGGATGAGAATGACTGCACTATAACATCAGGCAGAAAGTGGTGTGAGCAGCTTTGGGCTAGCTGCTTCATGGAGATACAGGAACTGTGACTGACTCCATAGATAAGGAATGAGAGGACAGAAGTGCACAATATAGGAAGATAAGGAAGAAGGGATGACTTATGGAATAAGTACGGTAATAGCTTACTCACTGGAATGGAAGCTGCGAAGTTGACCTGCTGTCAGGTACCTAGAGAAACAACAAAACACAATGTTATATCACAGGCACTAGTACTAAGGACAGCTACAACACGCTGCATTCATTCTCTGGACATGAATAACAACACGTATCGCTTTCCTCCTTTCACTCTACATGAGGTGACATATTGTACCTGCTCAGCCTGCATTGAGGACCACACGCCCTCCACATGCACAGCGCCATCTTCCCCCTGTCACTGCTTCGCCGGTTATGACACAGGTAGGCTTGCCGAGAAGTCAGCCAATACAGGCCGCTTACATCATTAAACACTAGAGCTACGCCGCTTCACATCATTTCAGGAACTGTAGCGCCATTTTGTTGTAGGTCAGTAGCAGTACTCAGTGCTGTGCTTGTTTGTGAACACTAGGTGGCGATAGCACAAGTTTCACTGCTTGAAGCTTCAGAAGCTCATTTATTATTATTATTATTATTATTATTAATATTATTATTATTATTATTAATTATGATGCAAATAACAGACGTATACAGATAGCGAAGAGCTTACAAACTAGGAGGGGGGGAAGTAACACACAATAGGAGGGGAAATACTAGTTGTGTCATATGAGCTTACATTCATGTCATGGTATGTGGGGTCATTTATTCTCATCAAGTGCAAGTATTTTTTTTACTTTTGCCTTTACAATATTCAAGGGGCTTCCAACATAGCACTGGCTGAATGATGGGCTGACCAGAGGCTGTGCCATCTGTAGAGTGCCAGTAGTCCATGAATGTTAAAGCAGGACTTTCAGGAAAACAAAGACACCTAGTTCAGCCAGTCCTGAGCAGTCCCATGCCGCTTCTTTATCTTATATCACTGTGAAAGATTGTGAGACGCACCTTCCTAAAAATGTAAAAAAGAGATGGCACTTTTTTTATTTTCCAGGAAAGCCCCCTCTTAGCATTCCTGGGATCAGGGATAAGCAACCTCCTGAGATATGTGACATTGGTATCCCAGGACGCTGTGGGTTTACCGCTCAGTATTTACTGCGAGGAGAGGGATCTTCTGTGTTGTGTTGATGAGGTATGGAAAAGACATTATGAGGCACAGTTAGTGGCCTGACTATGGACTTTGTGAAGTGTTAACATTAATGATAATAACTTGCCTCATATCTTATCCATTCTAGCCATTTCCTCATCAGTCCCATCTCTTTCATAAATTGGGTTTTTTTTTCTATTATGGAGGCCTAGCATCACATGCAACCATTATCACAGCTGCCTATTTTTAGGGAAACCGGGTCTAGGATCTCACCAGCCCACCTATCATCCTTGAGCTATCTGTATTGTATAGAGATGCACAAAGACTTAAGCTACATACACACGTCCAATGGTTCTTGCCGGATAATCGTCTCAGGGCCGATATGGGTCGAGAATCTAGTGTGTGTACAGCGCTTATCGTCCGAATGACCATCCTAACAGATCCACGGACGATGGACAACGAACGATCCTAATGCAAGGGAGGGGGGAGAGCATGCAGCAGGGTGCCGCTCTGTCGTTGTCCCTCTCCCCTCTCCATAGAGCAGAATGGTGCTGTTTGTATAGCAATCGTTCATGCATCGTGCAGTCCTTGGTCTTTGGAAAGGATCGTAAAAGATCCTTTCCAATTACAATAATTGCACGTGTGTATGCAGCTTTAGTGAAGATGCCGCTTGGTCTAAAACACTTATAGGATGAAGATGGAAATGTGTTATTTGTTATTAAAATTTGTACGTTGACGGGAAAGGCCGGGGGATGTCAAAGTACTGTATATGCATAAGTACTTTATACACATTAAATTTGTGTTGCTTTACAGATGGCCAAGTGCTTAAGATTACATTACATACAGCGTGCTCCCAATGATCCGGATGTGTGTGGATATTGTTGGCTCATCAATGTTTAACAAAAGAATACTGTCAAACCATTTGCTCTTTATGGTTTGTATCATCACACTTATTGTGACATGGTTATCATAAAATTTATATATATAGATTATATATGTTGTTGCTTTTTAGATAAATTATAGTTGATGTTTTTTTATTACAAAGATACAGTATTTATCTACATACCAATGTATGGGATTTTTGTTGTTGGTGTTTATTTTTTTTGTTGGTTCTTTTGCTTCAGATCTGCTGTAACATTCCAACGAATATGTTACTTGGCAGGACAACTTGATAAAATATGTGAAAAGGTGAATGCAGAATGGAACCAATGAGGCCATGCTCGTAAAATGTGAATGTTAAAATTAAGTTGTTTGTTCCAGGAACAGTTCTGGCTTGAAACGTTTTCTTTACATATGTTATTGATAAGTTCCATCTGTAGTGTTCTTTCCTCATTTCCTCTAGTTTCTCCTCATCTTTCTTCCCTCCCTCCTTTTACTTTGGACTTCCAGTATCCCATGTAAGCAGACGACTGATGAGCTGTTTTCTTTTACAAACATGCGTCTTTTCTCAGTGCTGAATTTCATCGTTCTTCCTGCCATCTTTCCCCATGTGGTATCAGGTGGGTAATTAAATTATTACTATGCCCGTAATGAAGATTTAATGCAACAACTAGTGTGTAGTATTTGAAGGGATCCAAGATCTTTTCCAATCAACTTAACTTTACTAGGCTGTTTAGGATCACAAATACCAAGATGGACATTTTACTAGATGCAGTAGCAATGAGCAGCAGTCTGTATTTTTATTGTAGGGTTTAAGTTTGTTTTGTTGGATGTTTTGGGGATTTTTTTCCTGTTAATTTCTGATTGGTTAAACTAATATTACCTATTTCATTACACAGTATTGGAATTCTTTTATCCTTTATAGGAAAAAAGTTTCGCTGGTGTACACTGTCGGATGGGGAACAAAGAAAATGTTCCCACTTAGCCCGGACCCTTCAGAGTGTGTTGCCCTCTAATGATCCATTCTCCAAGGTATCCTGTGTCCGAGCTCACAATACGCAGGACTGTATGAGTAAGATCAGGGTAAGAGAATGAATAAAAATGCCCAATTTCAGGCAATGCAACAATAAACAGGTTTAGAAAATTCCCCTTCTTAGCACAATTCCTGTTTTGTGTGATAATCAATTTAATGCCTAACTTTTTATGTTTACAGGGCAATAAGGCTGATGCAGTATCTCTTGATGCAGGGGATGTCTACACTGCTGTCAGACTTTATAACTTGGCTGTGGTTGCAAAGGAACATCATGCTGAAGGTAATATATTAGCCTTTGGATTGTATAAATGTCAATGCTTTAAACCACAGACACAGTAACCATGTTTTCCATGCAGGAAGCTGTGTGTTTGCAGTGGCAGTTGCACGTCGTGGAACTCTGAATATTAATAACTTAAAAGGGACACGTTCTTGCCACAATGGGGCCAGATGGACATCAGGCTGGAATATTCCTCTTGGTTTCCTGCTTTCGAAAAACTTACTTAACTGGGATGAAGAACAACCACTATCTAAAGGCAAGATTATCTGCAGTATTTGTAGTACACAGAATTTCCTATGTCTACTATCAGCTGCACTTTATTTAAAGAAAATTTGCAGTCTGGCATATCATACATTATAAAAATACAATATCACTCTGGTCTTTGTCACAAGGTAATAATATTTATGTAAACTAGAACAATACACATGTCTGATTATCTGTTTGAAAGTAAGGCTAGGTACACACGTTCAATGGTTCTCGCCTGATAATTGGTCGAGGATCTTGCATGTGTACAGTGCTCATTGTCCGAATGATCATCCTGGCGGATCCATGGATGACGAACAATTGTAATGGAAGTTAAGGGGAAGAGAGCAAGCAGGGTGCCGCCCCGTCGTTCACCCTCTACCCTTCCCATAGAGCAGAACGATGCTGTATATACAGCACTCGATCATGTATCATGCAGTCGTTTGTCGTTGGAAATGATCGTGAAAGATCCTTTCCAACAACAATTATTGCATGTGTGTACATAGCCTTAAGTAAAGGATATATCATCTATTTATTACATACCAGTATGCAGCCTACTACTACTGCTTGGTGTAAAGTTGGACAAAAAACGAATATATTATAATAAATTCTATAATCAATATTCAATATATATATTTGTTTACCTTTGTTTTTACTTTATTTTATATATACTAATCAAAGAAAGTGTTACGTGACAATATGTTGAAGCAACCTTGTGCTTTACCAATTATACTTTAGGTTTAAATCAGCTAAAAACATTCCAGGTGCATCATTCAAAAGGCATTAAAATTCTTACATTTGCCTTTTTTATTTAGAAAGCCCCCATACCTAAGTGAACAAGGCAAGCGCCTTGCCAGAATGTAGCAGAAGTTCCCGCACCCCTTGCTAAGACCTTTAGCTCTAAAGTCTGACTTCAGCTATAACTCTGACTTGGCAGGGAAAGTGCAACCACTAGCCTACTCATATAAGGTCTGCATACTTGTTCTTAACCTGAATATAAAGTGTAATTGTGAAACATTCAGCAGATACATTGCAACAGGACAAAAGTAAATCTAAACAGAGATTGGTGGCTCAATTTTTAAAATCTAGGTACTGTTATTTTTAATCATTCACAGTGGCATGCAATGTTCACTCCATAATAGAACATACATTTTTATTAGGTTTTATGATAATATACATCAAAAAGATACAAACTAAGCTAATTAGTAACAATTATGGTATTTGGGTGCAAATAAATACAAATTTTTCACACCAGAGATGGTTGCAAATTGACTTTATATTCTTGCAGACCCAGTTTTGAATGTGTTTATTCTTTCTAGTTGTCAGTGGATTTTTCAATGAAAGTTGTATTCCTGGAATTGGAATCTCCTCTCCGAACCTCTGTGAATTATGCCAAGGTACTAGATCCTACGTACGAGAAAAGAACCACTTCTGTGAAAGCAGCAGCAATGAGCCATTTTCTGACTCTAATGGTGCATTTCGGTACGATGGACATACTCTGCAAAAACTTTATTATAGACTTCTTTCTTTTTATTTTTATATTTTACATCAAGATATTTCATACCGTGAATAGGTCCTATTAGCTCATCATATGCTGTTTGTTTTGTTCGCAATATGCAGGTGTCTGAAGAGTGGGGCAGGGGATGTTGCTTTCTTGGATCACCTTGCCATAATGGGTGCAACTGGTAAGTTCTATAAACTTCTGTATAACAAATATGAATTTATCCTAAATTAATAAAACATGGGATTTTCTGACTCTGCAGATCAGAGGGCCATATGTACTGTTGCCAACTATTCCTGATTTTTAGGGTTAGTACCAGATTTTGGAGATGTGTTTCTGGAAATATTTAGCTCTGGAAATATCTTTTTGCTTTGATCTTTTACCCAATAAAGTCCCCGCTGTCAAACAATCTGCATGCTATTAATAATGCTCATGATCTTTAAACTTTGATGGCTAGTAGTAAATTGTAAATAATGTCTTACAGGCAGCATACCTAAGGATTTAGGATGTGAAATTGGCTTTTTTGAGATAAATGAGTTTGGAATGGTTCTTTATTGTGAAGTATATTAGCTGTATGAGCTAGGAGTGTGAGCCAAAAAAGGATGGCTAGTGTGATTGTAGCATTTTGTTTAGGTAAACACATTTTTATGTTGTCTTTCTATACCAATGGAGGATCCTAGAAGCATAAGTAGTTTTATAATACAGTACCAGTTCTGGAGAGCTAATTCCACTTTATTGGTTAATAATTATGGTATGCAGTTAGTACAGTAGACCTGTGAGAATGTTCATTTTTATGATATTGTTAATTCTAAAACAGTAGAATAATCTGGTGTTCCACCTTCTAAGTATTTTACAAGTACTAGTTAGAGAAATTGTCAAGAAACATTTGAGTTATTGCTGTTCAAATGTGAATTCTCAGATTTTTAAAGTATAGCTAAACCCAAGAGGAAAATGTAAGATATATTTCTAGTGCTGTTATTGGCTGGCTGCATTTCTGCACTTTTTTGCAGCTTTTTTTCTTTGTTTTTACCTTGCTTTTCTGAAAGCTACATACTTTGCTTACTCTGCTTACTGTATCTATGGAGGAGAAGCTCTATCACTCTAACTCAGTAATGTGTTAGCAATGCAGAACAATTGCCCCTCTCTTAATATTCATGGAGCAGATATCCTATCTAAGATCTGGTAAACTGCAATATATTACATCTTTTTTTGGATTGAAATAAACTTTAAGAAATTAAATTGTCCATTAAAATGGGAACTTTTTTGTATACTACAATAACAGTTCTGTAAAACAAATTCCATGGTATAATTTCATGGTGTGACTTGAGCACTCAGTACAGAAACATTTATAGCTTGGAATATCAGGTAATCATTTTGAAATAAGGAGAGTTTTCTGTAGCTGTCTTGTTGAAAGAGGAGGTTTGCAAAGGTTGGCCTGGGTAAGAGAACAATAGCTTTTGATAGCTCTTACTGATGTGGAGGAATGAGGGTAAATTAATTTTATACATATTGGGGTCTGGGCCCCTAGCATGGCTTCCATAAAGTGACAAATTCCTTTTTCTGCATTAGCAGAAAGTACCAATAGTGAGATGTTTTTGGTATAAGCCCAGTAAATTATATTCAATATGTATGTTAAAAAGATACCATTTTAAACATAGTTAATAAAGCAATGAAAAGTGTGGTCAGACTATTTTTTTATTTATTTAGATTCAGAGCTGCAGCAGTTTGAACTTTTATGTCGTGATGGATCCACCGCTAGTCTACAATCATACAGGACATGTAATTTGGGACAGGGCCCAAGTAAAGGGGTTGTCACAAGATGGCATATGCGAAGAATCACTAAAAAATTTCTTACTCTAATTACGGTAAGATATATAATTAATAATGTTTTTTTATTTTATTTTTTTAACAATTTACCCCAGTGGCCCACTGTTGCATATGTGAGCGAGAATCCTTTATATGCCCCTTTATATGGGTGAAAAACTCTCCAGCTCTTTCACTTTCTCTCCTTCCTCTCTAAACCAGGGAGCTATCAACGCCCAATAATGTTGAAAACTTAACTCCTTTTTTGGTAATATTGGGTCCCCTGCACCCTACACATAATCTATCTAGGGGTTATTAATTACTGATGGTATGACTGACAGTCACAAAACCTGTTTCATATTTTTGGGACTGTGTGAGAATAAAACCCCTTTGAGAGATGGTTAAACTTATTTCACAGAAATTCATATCCAGACCCACTTTTCTGTTGTCTCCATCCCCCTGCCTAGTTGAAAATTAATAAAAAATTACACATAGTTTGATACTTTTTTTCTATGAGTTTGCTATAGTGATAGGCTTGACTGGGTTGACCGTTTTTTTTTCTTTGTTTACTGTTTTTTACTATTGTGATGTGACCTATATCATCTGTCAGGATTGTATTCACTTTAGTTCTATTTAAGGTTATAAAGATATGTTGTATCCTTCGCAATTTCTTAATTTTAGATAGAGTAGAAGGAAAGTTTTAAAACCATGTAAAGCTTTTGTTGCTGCCTGTTTCCCCTCATAGGATTTTTACCACATCAAAAAAATGGGAAATCCAAAATTACTATCACTGGAAAAAGAGGTGAAAAATCTGGGTTATATGTTTTTATACTTTTTACACTAATTTATCTGTTTTGTTTAATAAATTAATTTCCTCTACTCAGAATTTATTTGGAAGAAGTGGGAGACAAAAAAGCCGTCTTGCTCTCTTCACGTCAGAGCTTTATGGGGGAAAGAATCTTCTGTTTCATGACTATACACAACGACTCCAAATCCTGGCAGATGACATGGAGTTGACTGGGATACTGGGATTGGATTATGTGGCTCTCCTAAAGGGCCTAGGTCATGAAGGTGAGAAACAACAACAAGTAGAAGATGACTAGTTTAGGCTCCTATCAGTAGGAATTTTCTGATGAATAAGCTGTACAGAAATATTAGATAGTGTGAAGTTTGTACCTTCCTTATTGATTAACATTTTTCTGATCACAGACACTTTATTGACACTTCTGCTAATAGATATTATTAATTAAACTTTTTAAAACTCATATGCGTGCTTGATAATACTTGTTTTCTATCTATGTTTTCTACTTTTACATTTATTTAAGCTTTTCTGGCTGCATATAATCCAGAAAACAAAAATAAACTTATGGTTTATTTCTTAGGTATTTCTCTTGACCACAGTGTTATTCGTTGGTGCTGTATAAGTTCAGCTGAGATGAGAAAATGTGAAGACTGGGCGTTGAGTGTGAGGTCAGATCCACTGGTCTGTGTCCAAGCCACTTCCCTAACTGGATGCATTGAGATGATTAAGGTAATAGGGTTCACCATGATCAAGGCATTATAGATGGGAATATACCTTTATTTACATCTGGGTTCAGATGACATAGGACTACTTAAGTATATTCATCATATTCTTAAAGAGAGAAACAAAATGAGTAATCATTTATTTGTCAGACCTTCTAAATTCATTTTATTGACCGAAACACACCAGTGTAACTCCGAGTATGAAGAGACTGGTATGTGGGGAATAGTTTGTTAAAAAAAATTAAGGTATTTACAGTTCTGATATTTTTTCACATTGCTATGGGTACAGTGTATATGTGCTGTTAGTTTTTGTACCAGAATAACGCAATAGAATGGAAGGCTCAATAGATCGGAAGGCTCTTGGCGCTCTATAATGAGGCCACATCTCATACAGTTATGCATGAATACATTTGTCAATTATAAAACTCAAATCAAGGTGTTAATCAAATTATAAAACTCAATCAAGGGTTTTTAAATGTTTTTAAATCTAAGACAAACAAGCAAGTCTTTTCAATCTGCAGATGTGGATATTAGCCAAAATTTGGTAGTTCACTCAAAAAACTGTGTTCTGATTTCAGTTGTTCTTGATGTTTGTTGTCTTCACTGAAAGTCCAACATAAAAATAATGATGATTATGTACCAGTGATAGATGCTTCCTTCAGTGATGTTTATGTTAATAGTGTGATAAGAATGTACTATGGCAGGGGTCGGCAAACTCCGGCCTTTAGGCCAGATATTGCCTAGCCCGTAGTTTGTTCCGGCCCAACGCCCCCTGGCTGATCCGGCCTAATGCCGGCCGGCAACCCGTGGATTGGCCAGGGGGCGTTAGGAACTGCCAGAGCCTCTGGAGCTCCGGTGCCGCCCCCTTGCATTTGCTCTCCTATTTACCATGGCTGGCGTTAATACTTCCGCCGCCACGGTAAATAGGGAAAGCTCCCTGAAGGTAAATCCCTCTCCTCCGCAATACATACGGAGGAGAGGGATTTCACTTCAGGGGCGTTCCCTGGTGGTGGGCAGAGCCATTAGGGCAGGTCCAGCCTAGTGTGCTCCCGCCCACCCTATAAATGGCCTAGTGGCAAATAAACTTTGCTGACCCCGGTATTATGGTGTTCTTAACTGTCTTTTTTTGGTGCTGTTGATTTAGAGTAATGAAGCCGATGCTGTATCTTTAGATGCCACTCATGCCTATATTGCTGGAAAGTGTGGTCTCCAACCAGCTGTGGTGGAATATTGGGGTGAGTAAAAGAAGTTTACTCAGCAATATCATACAACCTATGCAATGTTGCTCTTCATCACCTTATGTTTGAAGTCCAGCCTGGTGGTGATTCCCTTTATAGTTACCGTGGAGGAGTTAGTGTAGCCACACTGAGACAGAAAACATGTTATTTGCAGAATTACGGTGTGCAAATGACCACAATTTAATTCAGTACATAAAATTATGGTTTTGGGGTTTAAATACAAAAAATTGCATATCCATATGGTGTTAAGATTTTAGGTTGTAGAAGAATTTGGTGTGGGTCAGCAAAATCCTAATTAGTGAGTGGTATTTGTCGGTCTTAGCTAAATATTTGGCAACTTCTCCTTGCTCTATAACATGGTAAAAGGCCAATCGTATGGAGGCATGCAGACACTGCAACTGATTCAATTATTGGAGGAACAAAATACATTGTCTACATTTCCTGCTTTTCCTTATCTTCAAAGATATAAGAATGATTACTACACTAGATATTTCATCCCTTGTTGTTTGTTTTTTTTGTCTCATAGGAGAGGGTTCTGATTGTCTTGCAGATCCTCTTGAGCTACTTCATCGTGTCTCAGAAAAAGGTAAAACATAAGAATCCATAAACAACATATGTGCACTTATTTGACAAGTAAATAGGATTTTTTTTTTTTTTTGGGGGGGGGGGGGGAAACCTCTTTTTTTTTTTTTTTTCTCGGTGGGGGGGGGGTAGTTAGGACCCTGGAAGTTTGTTGTCTGTGCACAGCTTTACTCCAATCCTGAAAATGCATCAGGAAGTAAAATGAAACCTTTACACATTTTAGGGGAATTTTCCCTCTTAGACATAGAATAGTTCAACCAGGGGAAGTGACAAGATTTTTCAAGAGAGTTATCTCAAAGTACCCAGCCTGAGAAATTTTGCAGAACTAAAAGAAAGAGAAGAGAGAAAAGACAGGCTTTTGTAGGGCAAAACATTTTTGCTAAAAACTGAAAATGTATTTAGTTAATAATTTTAAACACTAACAGAGTGTTCTTGGGATTGTAGAGTGGTTGACACACATTAAACAACTGTCCAAAAGCGCTACCACCGATCCGCCCGTGCCACTATTTTCTCAACGAATCAACCATTAACAAGTTTAGTGTATCCACATAACATGCCTTTCCCAACTTCAGCAGTTTACCATCTGTTTTTTTATTGAGGGATCTGCTGATAGATTTAAATTGAAGAATTCATTGCACGTCTAATACACAAGTTACAGACTGTACCACAACCAAGTCATTCCTGTTTGATTAGGTGAACAATTTTTATCGTTCATTTTTGATCTCTGAACAATTATAATCAATTACCTTGTCAGCAACACCAATCCAGCACCAAACTACTTCTCTTTATAACTACAGCGGGAGATTGAACACGTCCAAACCGCCATTTTGGTTTTATCTTGTATGTATCTCTGAGCATTAGCCGGCAGACGGCATCTGTTCTATTTGGTCAATAGCTTCAGCAAATTTACCAAGTCCTCAATACCTTGAAGAAGCCCCACGGGACAAAACGTGTTGGGAGGGAAACAAGACCTTATTTTGTTGCTACTTCATGTTGTTTAATGTGTGTTGACCACTCTACAATCCCTAGAACAGTGAATCCGTGTTAGCCTAGGTCTAGTACAGGAGGACTCTGTTAGTGTTTAAAATTAATATCTAAATACATTTTCAGTTTTTAAGAAAAAAGTTTTGCCCTACAAAAGACTGTCTCTCTCTCCTCTCTATTAGTTCTCCCTCTTAGACTTGTTGATTTTTCTTAACTTTCTATCCTTGTGACAATGTCAGGACAAATAGAGGGTAAATGTCCCTAGAGGGGTCACAGATAACATTGACCACCTAACATAGAGTCTTTTCCTTTATTACTCTATCTATTACTAAAAAATAAGGTTTTCACTATACTACTACTACTATTCCAAGAGTTCATTTTTTTCTTCACTTTTACTGACAACACTAGCAACACCCAGGAGCCATCAAGGCCTGGTACCATTTTTTAACATTGTAGATTTTATTGTTTTTGTTGTAAACAAAGTACTACAAACAATGGCAAGAAAATTGGGGATAAAGGGTGAGAAAGAAAAACTTGAAGGGGGATCCGGCATATTAGTAGTAAGGAACACATTGAACATAGGTGATATTAACAGACAATGGCATTGTTATAACAAAATCTATTGTAATCTTACATAAAGATAAAATAGACAATGCTGAAATACTGGTAAACTTAAGGTGTGTACACACTTCCAATTTTTATCGTTCCAATCGAACGGCGAACGATCGATTGGGCAAAAAATCGTTCGTAAAAAAGTAACCAACGACGCCGACGAACGAGGAAAGTCGCTGGAAACGAACGACCGGACCGACGGATCGGATTGGACGACGATCGTTGAACATCGTTCGTGTGTACGGTCGTTCGTTGATCGTCCATGTTCAGAGCATGAGTGATGAACGAACGTCCGTCACTTTCCTGTCATGCACATAGTTCCTCTATCGCTCAAACGATCGTATCTATTGTGTGTACAATATCTACGAACGATCGTGTCGTTAACTCTATGTGCAGGATCGGTGCTATACGATCGTTCATATATATCGTGCATGAACGTTCGTCGTTCGTTTTCCAACGATAATAATTGGAAGTGTGTATGTAGCTTTAGTTCCCTGGACCAAAAACAATGAGGGATAGGAAACTAGAAAGAGTGAGTGAGTGAGTAAAGCCATTGCAAATAAGAAGGTTTCTAGACAAAAGAATTTAAATCAGCACATATGAGAAATAGGCATCCCAGTCTTCCCCATGTTCTCTCAAACTTTTCACCAGGTACCATTTTAAAAGTTAATAGGGACAAAGAGCTGCTGCTCCTGTGTTTTGAAATGGCACCTGGGACTCAAGTGGTTAACAAACTCAAAGCTACCCAACTGGTTTTAGACTATAGGCTACCATACACCATTGGATTCAGTTTATTAGTGGACTTTGTTCACAATTTCACTTTTTCTAATTGCTAGGGTGTAACTTCATTAACTGATTATATTAAAGTATAGTTGAAGTTGTAAAACGCACCAGTAAGTATCATTTATTGATCTTCCTTATTTAGGGTTTCCGTCTCTGTATGCATTGGCTATCGCTAAAAAAAGTATGAAAGCAGTGAGTCTTATTGACCTATCTGGGCGACGCTCCTGCCATGGTAGCTTGTATAGTCCTGCAGGATGGCTCCTTCTCTCCAAATACACAGTGCGGGCACCAGTGAATGAGACATGGGCCTGTGACATTAACTCAGGTAGGAGCACTGAGAAAACAACACGATTTGAAATAAAATGATACTCTAAATGTAAACCTTAAATATAATAATATTGTACTGTATATGCAGTTATGTATGTTCTTCTGTTTGTTTTAAATTGCAATTTTTAATATATCTATAATATGTAAATCTGTGTCTTACTGTTGACCCATCAGATCTATAGAAACCCATGCATGCTGAATGATCTGCATCAAAGTAGATCCAAATTTTCAATACAACAAGTCCTAAGACTTTGTTTTGAAATTGTTTGCATGATAGGTTGTATGATCTTGTTAGGTAAACTTATTCAGCTATCCCTTTGGCTTTGCTGTCCTCCTTCAGCTTATAAGAACTATTTCTGGAAGGGGTGCATGCCAGGAGCAGATGATGGCCTCTGTAAGGTCTGTGTTGGCTGGGAGGAGGGTGGCAGAGTCAATGGGAAGTGTGCAGCCAATCACGACGAGCGTTATTATGGAAACATGGGTGCCCTAAGGTGAGTCTAAAAACAATTACCTGAAAAATAATAGTCTTTGTGTGTCAAAAGCTCAACTCTCCAGCCAAGGAGAGTAGCAAGTAAGAAATGTTAGAAATTCTGTAACATATTATTTTCTGGGTTACTATTGAGATTCCTGTTAGATTTCTTGCTATATGTGTTTGTATAGAATACATATTTTCCAATCTATTTAATCTGTCACTTGATCAGGTGCAACAGCCACCACCTAGTAGAAACTTGTTTTTATTTTGTATCCCCATTGAGGGTGGAGGATGGGGGTGGGGTATTTCCTTAGTTTATGTTCTACCAACTGACAAGCCATAAAACGAGTGGAATTTTCTCCCAGCAGGAATACAGAATATCACAAGTTGACATGATTCTAATACTTCTTACAGTTGGGCTTTACCTGTTTTTAAATATTTTTACGTTTGATAAACTAAATGTAAATGTGTGAAATGCATTTTCATATAGTCAAATGATTATTTTACGATAGCTAAAAATTATATGTCAACATTCACATTATTCTAGGCGAGTTCTTTTAGATCCCAATCGTTTAGTTTAGATCAACCTTTGATCATTTGTGGCCCTGAGGTTGATGTAAATTGGATAAAAATTGTCCAATCAGTGCTGATTTAGGTACCTTGTGACTTTTGATCATCTACGGTACTATAAGGTCAATACAAGCTACATTTATTTGATACAAAATATTGTATATGTTAAAAGGCAATTTGTTTTGTTTCATTTGTATTAACATGATGATAATTTTAGGTGTTTAGTTGGAGACCCAAGTGGGCGCAGTTTTGGGGATGTTGCATTTTTGGAGCACCACTCACTTCTAAATAACATAGCAAGTAAGAAACTTTATCTCCATCTTTATCATTTTTTACTAGCAGATATTTGAATATTAAACCCTTAACACTCTAAGCCCTTTTTTTTTTTAAACCCTCTGCTCATTATTATTTCTACGAGAACGTAATACAGCAAATGTTTTGTGATAGATCTGGAATCTTCTGGTTGGGCTTATGGCTTTACTGCTTCAGACTTTGAGCTTTTGTGTCCCAATGGTGAAAGAGTCCCACTGACAGAATGGAAGACTTGTAATCTAGGTCTGATTCCACCCAGTGTAGTGATGACACGCCCTGTCATTACAGCAAGGATCCAGGACTTTCTGATGAAATCCCAGGTAAAAAAACCTTACTCTTTAGGAATTGATACTATAAAGGAAAAAAAAGTGGAGTTGAATAATTTGGATAGTAATATGGAAACATTTTAGCAAAACCCAACAAGAAGTGTATTAATTAAATATATGGTACTGAGACACACACAACTCTTTTACTAGGTAGTAAATGTGAGAAATTATTTTATTATCCACTAAAAGGGCTTTTTCTCATTATACCAATGCAGTGAATTTTGCTAAATACACACATTGACATTTGCCTGGCAGCAAGCAGGCTATTCATTTTCATTATCTATTCATGTGCAAGGAAAAATAAAAACAGCATGATTTTAGCTAGCATGATTAGTTAATTAAAATGAACACAGCAAAGATGAAACACATCGGAATATTAACAGCACTCAAATAACCCAAATTTTGTAAATTTAGAGTTGATAGACAATAAATTAGAGACGCATTGCATAAATATATAGCAAAATTACAGGAAAAGGTAATCGCTAAATTTGTCTGAGGTTACAGATATAAACAAAACTGTAGGGATGAACACTGTACCAAATAGGCAAGCTGTCAAGTGTATTGCAACAGTTTTTCACACTCTATTCAAATCACCCCCACAAATTGTTGGAATAAAAGATAAAAGTTGTCACTAAGCTCATGAATCAGAAAAAAGTAAATGAAAGTGTTACAAATAAATTACAACTATTTGACTATAAGGTCAAGTTTTAAATGAAGATATAGCCCTGAATTAGTTATATTTGTAATAAATGCATTCATCTCTACCAGCCACAATTGAGGAAATGGTTGTACTTGAAACTACAGAGATATATTTTAAAAGTAAAATGTCAAAGTAGCTTCCCTGGTTGTCATGCAAATGTAATCTCCTAAAGATTATGTGAATACTTATTACTGTCATTAGTGGACAAGTAGGCACACTTATCAAATACATTTTACATAATAGGTGCCTTTTTTTCTAGGAATTCCTAAGAACAGATGAAGACTCTACCTTCCATCTCTTTAAGAATGTGAAACCTAATGGAGAAGGGGATCTGCTTTTCAAGGATGCAACTTCTTGTCTATTGCCAGTTGGTCACCTTACACTTGAGGATATACTAGGAGAACATTTCATGCAACTTTCTGACTCAGTGTTTGACTGCACAAATGCAGGTACTCAATCAAATAGTAGCTCAGACACATTGGGTTTAATTTGCTGAATGCACAATTACTTTGTAAAGCCAGCACACCAAAGTTTTGTGCAATCAAATTGTCCTTTTATTGTCATTTGTTATTGACTGAAATGGATTTGGTCCAGGATTGAAAACTTTCTCAAACTAATAGCAAATGTTTTTTTATAAATCCATTCCAGGTTTGCTAGATCACACAGGTTCTCCTATGACATTCTATCTTTTCTGAGCTCTCGGAGAGCTTTATTTAATCAATCCCTAAATGCATTACTGATTTTAACTGAAATAACAATTTTTGAAATTTACATTCCCAAATTTCTATGCACCCTTGTAAACATTTGGCAAGGTGATAGGTACATTCAGGAGGTAAATTCAGGAAAAACCTTCACTTATCACACAATAGAGATATTAGCTTAGCAACAGAGTGAGACTGGGAACATGTAGCTCACCAGGAAAAAGTATGTCACTCAAAATTTGGCATACAGAAGCAAAACATCCGTCGCCTAATACTACATACAGTGAGGAAAAGAAGTATTTGATCCCCTGCTGATTTTGTACGTTTGCCCTCTGACAGAGAAATGACCAGTCTATAATTGTAATGGTAGGTTTATTGTAGCTGTGAGAGACAGAATAACAACAAAAGAACCCTCAAAAACCCAGTGCTCAAAAGTCAGAGCTTGATGTGCATTGTAATGAGTGAAAAAAGTATTTGATCCCCTATCAACCAGCAAGATTTCAGGCTCCTGTATGTAAGTAACAAGCTGAGATTAGGAGCACCCTCTGTAAGGGAGTGCTCCTAATCCAAGCTTGTATACAAAAGACACCTGTCCACAGAAGCAATCAATCAGATACCAAACTAGCTACCATGGCCAAGACCAAAGAGCTGTCTAAGGATGTCAGGGACAAGATTGTAGACCTACACAAGGCTGGACTGGGCTGCAAGACTATCGCCAAGCAGCTTAGTGAGAAGGTGACAACAGTTGGCGCGATAATTTGCAAATGGAAGAAACACAAAATAACTGTCAATCTCCCTCGGTTTGGGGCTCCATGCAAGATCTCCCCTTGCGGAGTTGCAATGATCATGAGAACGGGGACGAAGCAGCCCAGAACTACACAGGGGGAATTTGTTAATGATCTCTGGGCAGCTGGGACCATAGTCACCAAGAAAGCAATTGGTAACACACTGTGCTGTAAAGGCCTGAAATCTTGCAGAGCCCACAGGGTCCCCCTGCTCAGGACAGCACATGTACAGGCCCATCTGCAGTTTGCCAATGAACATCTGAATGATCCAGAGGAGAACTAGATCAAAGTGTTGTGGTCAGAGGAGGAATACTGTCTATGACCCCAAGAACACCATCCCCACCATCAAACATGGAAATGGACACATTATGCTTTGGGGGTGAATGTACACAATCAGCAAACATACAAAATCAGCAGGGGATCAAATACTTCTTTCCTTCTCTGTATATGTTACATGGATAGTGACTGCTTACATGTTACAGAAGACTGTCAAAGACCACTTGCATACACCAAAAGATTATCAAAAATGAAGTATTCTAATACAAATACTTCTCTGCACACAGAATCTACACTAAGTGTTTATCATTTTATCTGAGTCTGTTTTTAAGAACAATTTAAACTGTTGGCAAGGAACACTTTGGTCGAGTATGTAATATATTGTGTATATAACAATATACAGAGCGCGGTAGTTAAAAGTATCTAACAGTGTCTCCTACATTGCAGGTTAGTTGGTGAAACAATGCAACACACTGCATAATAACCCCCAGTAATCCTGCAAAGTATCTGCAATCATAACCTAACCCCCAGGATTGGTGTTTTACTTACTAGTTTTACTTAAGTCTCCCATAAGGTGTCATTCAAAGATATTGAGATAAAAACAGTTGTACAGTTCACAATGGGAAGCAGTTAATGCAGTCATTGTTCAAAATTTGACATTTCATACACTGCTCGAAAAAATACTGAAGTCACAGCAGATCTTGATGCCTGAAATATTCAAGATGAGAATGGAAACCAAAATCATTAACCTACCGGGGGCTGAATTAAAAATCACATTTAAAAAGTAACACATTGTGTGCTCAGGCTCAGTGTGAACCTTCTCCCATCATGTTGGCATATCGACCCATTTTGGTGTTCTCTGGCAAATGCTAATTAAGCTGCACAGAGCATAGGCCTGACTAAAGGATGGCAGGCCTACATGCCACCCTTATGGAGTCTGTTTCTTACAGTTTTGTTGGAAACATGCACACATGAGTAAATATTTTCTACTACTGGGGTCAGCAATTTTTCACGATCCATTCCAACCACTAGCACTGCACGATGCATGAACGGGTGCTGTACATATAGCACTGTTCTGCTCTATGGAGCAGGATCACGAAGGTATTGACAGCTTTCCAATTGTGGTAAGGTAAGTGTAATTTTTGTTAAAATATGCGCACCCCAGACACATGACTGTATATAAACAAATATATGCATTTTAAACATAGTTGTACATACTGAACGAGAGGAATTATTTTTTAAGAATACATCTCTAAAAACCACCACTAATCATCTTTTTATTATCATTTACTCTTAGGGGGTCAAAGGTTTGCATAATGTAATCTTTTTCTGTTGCCTTACCATGAATTCTAACCATTGGTATTCAATCTTTCCAGGTATCTTGGATTACTGCAATACGGACATCTGTGCGGACTCCAGGAATTAGCAGCCTTTCTCCAATTTCTGAAATAATTTGATTTGTAAAATCCTGTGACAAAACTGCCATCACTTTTGTAGTGTCACCAGTTGTAAGTACAAGTTGACAATCAAAAATCTGGCAATCTCCGGACCAGAGGAGTGCTGGGTTTTTGAAAATTCCGGATTTTTTTTTTTTACTTACCTCCACACACAGACAGCTTCCTCTCACAGCACCGGCAGACATCTGGCACAGTTCCAGAAAGCAGGCACGTCTTAACGTGTATTGAGCGTAGCAAGCAAGACCTAACAGCTGTTTCTGCAGAACAGTGCCATCAAAACATTAGTGGCTAAACAATGTACTACAGTCCCTGTACTAAAAATGCGATCCGAGATTCATGCCGGAAAACTGAAAGAACCAAATTATTGATGGCCGGATTTTCGATTGTCAACCTTTAATAGAGATGGATAGAAATGAGAAAAACGGGTTTATATTTACTAAAGCAGGAGTAAAATGTAAAAGATATGAAATGTTATTTGCTTATAAGATGTATTGAATATTAGACCTTGCTGATATTTGTCAGCTGAAATGAATGTACCAACAGTTGTAGTTTCCAGCAAGGGGTTACATTTCATATACAGCTCATCTGGCAGAATAAAAATACAAAAGGTGTCATTAACAGTCATATTTAAAGGTGCAAACTTTGAAGTTATCATTCTTGCTTTTCATTTGTTTTGTAGTAAAAATGTACTAAAACCCTTTCAGATTTTGTTTTGCTGTCTTTCCATCTTAAACAGATATCAATGAAACATTGGTTCCATTTGCCCTGCACTAGTGAAAACTCTAAATTCCCCTTCATTTCCGTCTTGGTGACGCAGACACTAAGACGAATAAAGGGTTAAATCTGGACAGCAGGGACATACCAAACATTCAAACATTTCTAACTTTTCTGTTGACAGCTCCTCCCACTTTTCCTATGTGAACATCACAGAGACAAGAAGTAAAATTCTCCCCAATAAAAACAAAGATACATAGTTTTCAATTGGGCCCAGTGCACATTAAGCTGCACTTGTGTATGCTGGAAGAAAGTACAACAGATTACAATGCATCACAATTGGATGCAGCACACATTATGGTTACCGTATGATAATATTGTTATCATGTCACCCTATAAAACAGTAAGTTCACAATAAATATAGGTGAACAAGGGCAAAGAATAATTATGCTGCACCCAGTGCTAAATTACATACAATTTTAATCTTGTGCTATTGATCGGTTTCGCACCAAACTGAATATGTTCTATATCTCTGTTCTGACAGTTGCCTGTGAATGCTTCACCGCTATTTTCCTGGTTGCTCTGTATTTTAGAAATGTAATGATGGTTCCTAACTTGCGCACCATGGAGTCATTTTTACTGCCACATCCTTGCTAATGAATGTAGTAACTGTAGTAAAAGTTTTTAATAAAGTATACTTAACTAAATAAATTCAGCTCACTCACAGACTGTTTTTTAAATATACAGAATGTGTGCCAAGAAAAGGTGAATTTATTATGTACTGCAGAATGACAGTAGGACTGATTTGGTATACTGAAAGCTGCTAAATGAAAAAAGGCTACTGATAAATGCAGTACACTTTTTGTTAAGCAGTATGGCATTTTTGTTTGTCAACTCCACTGGAAGTGCAAAATGTAAATGGCTTGTAAATAGCATCTATTCGGGACAGTTCTTAAAACAACATGTTCAGTTGAGAGCTGCATTTACCCTGAATCTGACCTCTTAAGCAGGTTTTGTAGTCTTATGGACTTGTACATCAATGTAAAAGTTGACTGAACAGGCCCACAAAAAGAAGATCCTGAAATGCAGAGTCTATAGGGGGAACTCCCCCATCATTGTGGAATAAAAAACATCCTTGAAGCATTGCTTGCAAGGCTTTCTATATGGCCACAGCATTAAAATGTTATTTTTGTAATCATAGATAATGCTAATGAAATGGGAATCTTTATAATTTGTTTGGTGCCTTTTTGAAAGCTCATAATGGTCGTTGTCCCACAGACCTAAGTTATCTTCCAAAGCCATCTATCACTTCTTCCTCTGCACCCAGACAATCCCAGGACCCTTCTGAAGCAAGAGGCAAAAACTTCTTACATGCAGCTTTGTGGAACTTACCTTTTCAACCCAAAGTCCAGCCTTTCTCAGCCTTTTTAGCTTGGGGAACCCTTAAAATGTTTTTCAGGTCTCAGGGAACCTTTGCCATATTAAATCTATAAACCATCATAAAGAAATGCACAATGTGAATTATGACCCCCTCCCTACAGTGGTGCATAGAATGCTACCTTGATAGAAACCTTAAAACATAATTCGTTTTATGCATGTAGCTCTGTGAAATTACATCATATATAGAACTATGCAAGTGCCATCCATGGAACCCTGGTTCAGAATAGCTGTCCTAGACATTAGCATATCTTGATAATCTATGTGCAGAATACTACAATGTAATTTGTGCAAAGAGGTAACACTGTAACTTTTCCGAGGCAGCTGGTGAAGTGGGCCTTGTGCAGTCTTTTTCACACTGATGGCTGTGTGTAACATCAGAAAGTCCAGATAGAGCTAAGAAGGTCACCTAAAACTGTTGACTTAAGCGCAGAGCAAACATTGTTCTACACTGCCGTTTGTTGGTCCAAATCACAGCTGCATTTCTTGCAGTGTATTATTATACAGTATTTATATAGCACCAACATATTACGCAGTGCTGTACAAAGTCCATAGTCATGTCACTAGCTGTCCTTGAAGAGGGCTCACAATTTATTATCACTATCATAGTTATATATCTTTAACACAATCCAAGGTCAATGTTGGGAGGGAAGCCAATTAACCTAACTGCATGTTTTTAGATTGCGGAAGGAAACTGGGGTGCCCACAGGGAGAACCTGCAAACTCCATTAGATTAGAAACTGGGAACCTAGCATCGCAAAGGTCAGAGTACTTACCTGTCTACCTAACTGAACATATCTACTTTGTGTAGTAGATTCCTAAGATGTTTTGCTCCTATTGGTTACAGCCTACATTAGATTTATAAATGTATGGATCACATAGGGAACCCATCATTGGCTGTTATTAGTCTCTGCATCTTGGTAAGCTACAAGGATCCTTCTAGTTTTAGGTGGTTGCTGTTGTGCTCCAGCCCAGGTGGTTAATCCTCTTAAAGTTTTACATTATTGATTTCATGTATTTTTTTTCTTCTGAATTGGAAAATGTAGACAATTGAAATGTATACGTATTTTGCGCTGTTCTATTTTTACTGAATACTTACCTTCTATTTCTCCTAGAGCAATTTTTATATGCCA
Source organism: Pyxicephalus adspersus (assembly GCF_032062135.1). Classification (NCBI taxonomy): domain Eukaryota; kingdom Metazoa; phylum Chordata; class Amphibia; order Anura; family Pyxicephalidae; genus Pyxicephalus; species Pyxicephalus adspersus. The sequence goes on from NC_092863.1 coordinate 44,824,476, forward strand.
GAAATGCATAAATATGTGGCCTGAATTTCCTAATAGCCACGTGAAAAGGAAAGCAAAACTTTGTTTTTGGGACAGCAAGGTATTGGGAATCTAACAAGAAGGGTCAAATGTACATACTCTATGCACTGGCTCTGGGCATTACATATCTATATAATAAAGAACACTATTTGGTTCTTTATTACTCTTTAGGCAATTATTTCCTATGTAACCAAAATGTTGAAACAAAAACATTTACATATATATTTTTAACGTAACATTTATGCCAATCCATTTGGGATTAGGCATTTAGCCAGTTAAATGCAGGCCTAAATTCTCTGTTTTTGAAGTATTGATAATATAACACTAAAAATAAGACAAGTAATAAGTGAAGCTATTTAGTAAAAAGTTCAACACATGGATGCCCTTTTAAAGAAATTGGAATATAATGCATGTGATAATTTATTGCACTACTAGGACATAACAGTAAGAGCAGCTTTCATTTATTTATTATTCATAACTTAACATAAGAAAAACACACAAACTCACAGACTTATCTCAAATTCACAGAAGGTGCAGTGTATGGAGTACGTGTCAAAAGCGCACACTGCTTATCACAACACAGAGGGGAAATAAGAACTTTCAACCCTCACAACAGCAGCCAGCAAAGTTAAAACTCCTAAAAAAAAAAAAATGTGGGGCCCACTATTAAAAAAAAAAAAAAAAAAAAAAAAAAGTACAAAAGAACAAAAAGTACAGCGAGTAGAAAGAAACTGCCCAAAATATATACATAAAGAGCCAGTACTAAGCACTATATGGGGAAGATTGCACCAAAGTGGTGCACTGTTCAGGCTTAGCTTGTGCTGGCAGGAAACACAAAAAAGCATCAGAAAGAAAAATATAAATAAAAAGGGAAATACAATACACTTTTGCAACACTCCCCAATTAAAAGCTTCCAGAAATCTGATTCAACAATATTGTTTAAAGCCTTATACATTAAAAGCAGAACAGAACTTTTGCTCAGTTGTGTCCAGCAGCAATCACAAGGTTTGCAGAATGCCTTTTGCTGCTTTGGTTTGAAATCCAGAGTAGTGTACTTAGGAATCTGGTCATTTTTGCAGAATATATGAAGGCAAAAGTTTTGGTGATCAAATGTGCTTTAGTTTGATCAATGAAAATTGTAAAGGGCCATTGCCCCCAACAAATGTGTAGTTTCACATAGACAGGCTCATTGGCTTACCTGGTGACCCCCCCCCCCCACTCCTTACCAGATTCCAGAAATGGGATCTCAGTTCCCAAGTATACAGCCACCCACCTTCTGTAGTCATGACCAAAGGGGTCTCCTTACCCATGGACAAGTATTGGTTTCATGTAATGCAGAATGTGGCAGTTGGTACTAAAAGACTATGTTAGGTAAAACACTAGAACAGAGAATTCTTGTGGGAAAAACTTGCCAATGAAGTCCCTGAGAAATATTAGAAACCAGTACATAATTAAGTACCTATCCATGACTGAAATAACAGTTTCGCAAGAGTTAAACCTTTTAAAACAGAAGAAAAAAACCTGCCACAGCTTAGTACCACTATTGTAAAATCATACAACAATATTTAAAAACTAGAATATTTATATATTGATAGTAACACAATACAATCTATGTAGATCTTTAGTTTACTCTGAAAGAAAGAAATCTGCCATTTGTCAACTGGGCTGTTCAGCAGAAGAGTTATTTTCCAAGGCCTCCTGCTCTAATAAAATGTTTTCCAGGTCCATTAGTTTCTGTATGAGAAGGGCATCCAGTTGCTTTTTTTCCACAGCTGCTCTTCGTCCCCGCTTGCAGATTGTCAAGACCCTCACTTTGTACTTGGCTCTCTTTGGCCTGGGCAATGTACAGTCCCTAAACTCCAGAATTCGTTTTCTCTTTGTCTGAGAGAGAGAAATGAAGACACCATTCTTCTCTTTGGGTTCTTCAAATATTGTTTCAAGGCTCCTAAAGAGAAACAGCAAGGAGAAGAGTTTTTAAGAGAACAAAAAAGGCAAAGATCAAAAGATTAATATATTTATAAAGATAGGTGAAACAGTAGGGTTAGCAGGTTGGAATTGTCTACCAATTGATGGGCTCCTATTTAAAGGAACAAGGTACTTTCAGTCTACCCAGTATCTCTTACGCCAATATCCCATTTACATATGTAAGAGGGAGATATGGTAGAATCAATGTCCCCCTGCCAGAATTTGATATACATCAGAGATCAGGCCCCTACCTTCTTGTTCACATACGCAAATCCGCCCAAAAAGGGTAAGCAGAGCAAAGCTCAAGTAAGGGCCGATTGACTCAGCAAAATGATGTATTTGGAGGTAGCTGTAATAGGAGTTTGCAGACAATTCAAAAAAATTCTCCTGCAATTCTTTAAAGTGGAGCATTTTTACATGTCCTATGATGTATAACAAATAAAATACTCCTTTGGATTGCCAATGGCAAGCCATCCTACTGGTATTACCATCTGGAATTTGTACACAAAATGGGGAGCGGCCACTTGTTAAGCAAAACTTTTTGCCAGATGTGTTTGGTAAATTGGATAGGGGACAACAGTAGATTATCTGATAGCGATACCGTAGAGCTCCAAAGCATCCATCCAGCTGTTAAGGAGGGCCAGTGTAGCCCATGAGGCTAATTGATAGGAGATGAGTCACACTGTAGTATTTAAATCCCCCTAGTTCCCTCTGGGGAACATAGGACCGTTTTCGCCAATCTGTGTGTTTAGTAGGCCCATATAAAGTGCAACACTTCCTCTTGGAGGTGTTTAAGCACCGATGGGGAAACTGGTAGGGTTTCAAATAGATACAGTAATATAAGAAGTACTGACATTAATAAGGTAGATAAACCCAAAACATCCCCGGATAATTACATTTATACATTGTTTGGAAGAAGGGGGTTAAAATATTCCTAGTTCAAATTTTACTTGGACAAAAGTAAAAAACACCAAAAAAAACAAATCTATGCTGTACATCTCTGTAGTAAGTATAGCAGCAACATATTACACATCGCTTTACAAAGTCCATAATCATTTCACTGATCCATGTTTGGATGGAGGTCCCCAAGCGCCATTTGAGATAGCTCAGACATTGGGTGTGCATTCAGACATGTGGGCACCATAAACACTACTGAGCCACACTGCACTGTTGCTTGATTATTCAGTGATTTTACCTTTTTAAATTTGAATTTGTGTAAACCTAAATACTTCAATGCTCAAAAAAATGATTTGTTCTTTATCATACATGCTTTGTGGCCATTGGTGAGCAACAACCTAAAAAAAGCTTTTCTTCTTTATCTGGTGCACTAGAAACAGATCATCACAAAGTTGCAAACAAACGGTATGTTTAACGGAACTGGGAAATTCTGGCACTTCTAATATAGTATGCAATTAGTTTTTTAAGTTTTCTTTAACTTACCGAGCTGGTGGGGATTTGTAGTTCTTGTTAGTATAAATATCCTCCAGACTGTATTCTTTCTTGTTTACCCTAAAATTGAACAAAGAAAGTTTTAGCTGATTGTATACATGTGGATAGGTATTTAAACTGTATTGAAAAAGATCAGTAACAGTGACAAGACTGATAGAGATGGAGAAGGGCCTGCTTTCTGTGTGTAATTCTGAAGTCACCTGTCTCCAAGTCACTGAATACAAACAAACAATACCCTCCCCTATAACCTGTGTTATGCTGTGCCTATATCTATTTACCTATTTTTACTTAGGAATGCTACCCGTTCAGAATGGATGCCAGACTACTATAGGCCATATGTATACTGTACTGGCAACATAATTGTGAACAATGCCCCATTTATGTCAAATTTAATATTTCTGATTTAAGATTCTTTTATACTGCCCCCTCATAAAATAGTTCCAGCTAAGTTTACTAAGCGGTATGTGAGACATGCTTATTGTTTTTATTTCTGTTTTAAGCCTAAAAGTAAACAATTTAAGTAAATTATCTAAAACATAAATATAGTATATATGTATGAAAAAAGAAGAGTATTTTTTCTTACCGCCTTGGTCTGGGGAGACCCATAGGAGTCAGATCTAATGGAAGCTTTTGAATAGTTTTGCGAATTGGAAATTCAGAAACTTTTAGAGGCCTTTGTTTACCCTCTTCTTTCTAAAAAAAAAAAAAGAAGGGGGGGGGGGGTTTAGAAAGAAAGGAAAGAAGTGATTTCAGGAAAGAAGGTTTGCATAGAACTAATAGGTAGCTAAACATTCATAATAAAAAAACTAATGCTGGAGAGGATATGGATTTATTGATTTACAGAAAAATTAAAATAAGATAAAATCACCTTAAAAAAAAAAAACAAAAAAACAAAAAACCTTTTAAAAAGGGCATGCGTGGGTACCTCAGGAAGCTCTATCCTCCCATTCTGTTTTTATCACTGTGGTGTAAAGCTAAGTTATATGGATCTGTCTGGGCTTTACTTTTTATTTTTAAAGCTTCTAAAACCTCTAAAATATCCCAGAAGAAAAAAAAACTGCTCTGACCCTTCTGCGATCTTCGTCACCATGGTGAGGCTGCAATGGCTCATGGGAGATTGGGATCATCAATTAAAAGGAAAAAGCACTAAACTTGCTAACCAATCAGAGCACTAAATGATTAAATTACAATTACAGGAGCAGGTTGGCATGGAAACAATACAAAACTGTTCATAATAATCAAAAAGCTGGAAAAAACTATTGCTGGAGAGAACATTGATTTAAAAAAATTAATGGAAGATTGCCTCACTTTCAATCTTTGAATGAGACATTAAGGTAGTTAGTAAATCTCTCCAACACGGGGAAGAAAAGAAAAATCCACTCAAAAGTGCTCTATTTAAAAAGCAGTGATCCAACATTCCCCCACACATTCCCTTGTGGGAATCTTCTAGGTCCAGGTGTTTCAAAGGCAGTAATTGATTCCCACCAGGGAATGTCTGAGAGAATGCCAGATGCACTGCTTTATAAATAGAGCCCAAAAAGTAAAGCTATACAAACTTCCAGGATTCTCTTGCTGTTTATGTCTCCCAAAGAAATATTTCTCCTTAAATTATTTTCCAAATGAGCCTAAGAGAGAAATCACTTATAAGGAGACCCCCGACAGCAGAGACAGCAAGACTGTGATTTTAGTTTTAGGTCAGCATCAAATGCATGCTATATCTGGTGAAGAAAATGTATTCTGTTTTTTAACGTTTTGTCCTTACCTCATTTTCCTGGTTTTGAGGCTCAGCTTTTGCATGAGGAATATTCAGTTTTTCCTTTTTCTCCACAGGACACACTTGCATATTTGATCTTATCACAATGCATGGAGGGTCGTGACTGTCTTGCAGAATAGACACATTGTGATTTCCAAGTTCACTTTGTTTCAGATCGGGTAAAGAGTGTGGAGCCTCAAGACTATTAGCTTGTGGAGGAGACAAGGAACATGGGGTTTTCACATCATTACCCTGCTCACTGGGCACAACATCTGTAACTTCAATACCCTTCTTTTCTTCCAAGGTCATACAACCGGGAAATCTAGGAACTTCTTGCTGAGCAATTAAATAATGCAGAAGCTTGATACCAATATGTTGCTTATTAGATAAATTGCATAGATGTCCAAGACCATTGCCATGTTCGATGGACATGCCACATGATTGTCCAAGACCATTACCTTGCGCACTAGACAAACTGCAGGAAGGTCCAGAACTTTTGTCTTTCTCAGTGGAGAGTTGACAGGTAGGCTCACAACTATTATCTTGGTCAATTGGCAAATAATGGGTTGGTTTGAATGCTTCTTGCTGAAGAGATAAATTGGATGGGGGCCGAAGCTCTTTGCTTTGTTCAGTAGATAGAATGCTGTTGGCTTGCACATTGGACAAAATATTTGGAGGCTCAAGAACACCATCTTGTTCTAGAGACACACAGTGAATATGACTAAGACCATTGCTTTGCTCAGTGGACAAAGGAGGTGGTAGCTCGAAACCGCTCACTTGCTCTGTAAATAAACTGAAGAAATCCCCTTGTTGCTGGTAAGGCAAACAGTTTAGAGAGTTGGCATCTTTGTCTTGCCTTGTGAATAAACTGCATGAAAGCCCACGACCACCATCTTCATCCAAGAATAATCTGTTGGCATGTTCAGATAAAGTAGATATGCGGTTTGAAAGACAAGAATATTTCTCTTGCCATGATGACACAACCTGAAGTTGTGGTTCATGTGGTGTAAGAGAGTTCTTTGGTATCAAATCAGTAGCAGGGTTGAGAAATGGTACGCTAAGAAAAAAGAAAAAAAAAAAAACACAGATTACAGAAGAACTATATATTTTACGTACTGAAAATACCATACAAAAATACACAAGCATAGTGGTTTTAGTAATAGAGTTTTTTGGAACCCCTTATGTCCCTAAAGCAGACTTATTTTTATTTTTTAAATTATAGTACCTTAACCTTTTATCCCTCAACCTAAATAATCACATATAGATTTGTATTTATAGATGTTGTATTTATTTAGAGCTGGACCTCTGTCTAATCAGCATTCAAGGAAGTTGTAAGGCGCCCGAAAAATATAGGTATGCAAAAAAGCACATTACCAGACCAGGAGTAAGGATTGGATAACAGCTTCAGGTAATTCCCAGTTCCTCAAGATCTAAGCCTCATTAGCAATGCTGCTAAACTAGTAACAGTAAATAAGAAGGACCCTTAGGAGTGCAGGCTTAAAAGGGACAGAACAGTTTGAAAATTTGCAGCTATCCAGACAACCTTGAAAGCTATGATAAACTGCACCAGAAAAGTATTTACTGTGTCTATATTTTGATGAGTATTCTGTTGAAAGGTGGGGGGTTGATATTGGACAGAGTTCACCACCCACTGCAGATTAACGCTCTTACTAGCAACTATTGTAATAGATCAATATTACAATTCTAGAAAATGCAGGCACCACACTGTGCGTAGGTCACATATCTTCAGACTGAAAAGACATTGGTCCTGATTTATTAAAGTGCTCCAAGACTGGAGAGGATACACTTTCTTCAGTGAAGTTGGGAAATCCAGAATACCTGGAATGGATTCCTAAAAGTAATTTGCTATTTGTTAGCAAAGGTTTTCAATCCTGTACCAGACCCATTTCAGGTCTGCTGAATCACCCCACTTCACTGAATAAAGTGTATCCTCTCTAGCCTTCGAGAGCTTTAATAAATCGAGCCCAGTGTACTGGGAAACTTTCACCTAGGCTATGTTCAGACTGGCAATGAGATTACGGCTTTCTCAATTATTGGACATTGAACCGCTGTCTCAGGAAAGAGGCTACATGTAGCCCCCTAACACAGAAGTCCAAAAGATAATGAATGGAGATTGACCGTAAACAGTACTGAACCCTTTACTGCTAAGTGCGAGATCTTTAGGAATCAGAGTTATGGTGAGAAAGCCTAAGGGGCTGGCAAGATGCCAGTCATTGGGAGTAGCGGGAGGTTGCTTGATCCTGCTGAAGGTCTAAAGCTTCTCTAAAAAGGAAAGTGAGCATCTATTCTCAATTTTCTGCATGACAGCTTGCTACGTATTTGAAGTGTATGCTAAAACTTGTAGATTTCATACATTTCCCTGTGACTGCAACTTAGGGCTGCCATCTAAGGTGTGGGAAGTAAGGGGTAGTTCTGTAGTGGACACCCTAATCAAGCAGTGCTGGAACTTTAGATATGGGAAAAGTTTGCCTTGTATGCAACCCAGAAAGTTATCATGGAGGCCCTGCTGCCACTATTAACCTTTAGTAATCTAAATTTATACTGTCTTAAAAGAATATACTGTGTTGGTTACCTCATGCTTAGGCTCTGGTTTGGGTTCTGTGAACTGCAGTGAGGGTGCGGTGTGGCAAAATCAGAGTTGACAGAAAATCCATGGCGACTCCACATAGACATCACACGGCCAAGTGAAAAAGCCAGAGAGGAGAACAGTTCTTTTTTCCAGGAAAACTGTGGTGGCAATCCCTTTAGTCCATGTGCAAAGTGAGTCACGGAAAGTTTTTGGACGGTGGGGATCCTGCTTCCCAGATTTCGTTTCCTGGTCCACAATCTGTAACAGCCAGGAGATGAAAGTGCAAGTACTGTATGAAGTCCAAGCATTGAGCATCCAGACTTTCTTTTAAATTTATCTCTGTAGCAAGAGTCAGATTTTGAAGTGCCCAAACACCTGAAGTGTGGGTTCCAGTGAGTTAAAAGCTGAATGCTTTCACTTGTAGCAGGGAAGTGCGGAGAGAGGAAAAAGGATAAAGTCCACTCAGAAAGTTGTTTCGAATTAGTTACAGGAAGAACACTTTTAAACATATAATCAGGGGGACTGAACTTAATAAAGTCTGATAAAACTCCTGGCTCTATTTTCATGTGAAAAGATACAGGGAACATGGTTGCATTCAAGGTAGGCAAGGAAAAGCTGCTAGTAAGATACGAAGGATAAAGATCCATAAATTGTGAAAGAAGATGGTCACGGCTCGATGGAAAGTCAATATTCCCTGCCAACTGGGAGTTTATTTTCATATTTACACAGGAAAAAACATTCAGCAATTTTCTTGCCTGAAGCTGAACATTTCTGAAGGGAACAAGTTTTGTAGTGCTAGATGAAGCCATTGATCGGGGTGAAATCTCACATGGTGCAGTTAGTCTACTGGCAATTGCTGATAGTTGGTGCAACAATGTTTGTTCTGCAGTGCACTTGTCTAGAGGAAGGACATCCTTTCTGACCTTCTCTACATAAGTATAGGAAGTTACTTTTGGAACAGAATATTTTGATGGTAAAAGTCTACGGTTAGTGAAATTGCAGGTATGTGTGGGGAAAGCTTTAGAAGGTTTACAAGTCTGCATGCTGGAATTTGGGATATTATATTTTTGCATAAAAATGCTTTTACACTTTCTGCTTGGCTGTCTTCTCATTGATATTTCACTGGTCATATATTTATTCCTGGAAAGATCTCGGATTTTAGTTATTTTGGAAGTATCTTTCCCCGAGGGAGGATGAAGATTGAGAGATTTTTGGAAACTGGTATCAATACAACCTTTCATGTCCAAACTAGGTGGTTGGCCACAACTTTCATGACTAGTCTTTGGTCTTTTTGCTTCTTGTATCATCCAAGTAAGGATTTGAGGTTGACGTTTAGGTGTACAATTTTCATTAACAGTAACCCCCATTTCCTTTCGACAACATGTAGGATGTGTAGGGCAGTCTATTGATAACGGACGATTACATTTTAACGTCAGTGCTTTCTTATTAGTAGGCAGAGGTTTTTCAGGCCTGCTACAAATTCTTTTGCGTTTAAGTGTTCCAACTTGTTTTTCAGGTGGAGATTTTTTCCCCTCAAATAATTTAAAGTGAGATGGTTGGTTACAAACAAAAAAAGATTGAATGTTTATTGTTGAATCTTGATGAATTGATGATGCAGAGGGCTCAAGGTGTATCATTGTATGCAAGTATTCAGAAGACCCTTTGTAATTTAATTTGTTACTAGATCTAGTGGACATATGTGTGCTTCTCCGCTTTATTTTAGAGCAATTCAAAGGAGAGATCAATTTATCTTCTTGTAAGACAGTACTTTGTACAATACGGCTGCTAGAGAATGAAGTATGAGTGCAATTTTTTGGTTTTTGCAAACAGGCATCTTTTACCTGTGAATAGGATTTTGACTCCCCTTCACTTCTGATTTCAACTACTGGAGAACAAGACAATAGCTTTACATTTGCAGCTTCTGAACCAGAAGAAAGGAATGTGGCCTGGCCAATTGTAGGATTCACATTTCTGGAAGGTACACCTTCATTTGATTTTTCCACCCTCTGGGTCCAAATTGCACGACCACGAAGCGGGCTTTTTGGAACATTACATTTATCATCCGGCCATTTCAAAAGAAGAGGTTTTATAGAGTTCAGCTGACCTGAAAAATGCACTAAAAAGGAATGTTTTTTATATTCCCACCATGGCAATCTATCATATTTTAAATAGTTCCATAACTTGAGCTTCTGGAATTTTGCCTTTTTAAAAATAGTGTTAGTTCTATTCAAAGATAATGCATCAGGCACACTGGGCGGCTTTAATAAAAAGCGAAAAATATCCACATAAGGTACAAGGGACATCTGCGGTGTGATTCCCAAAGGACTAGCCCGATCAGCTACTGACTGGCACTCTGCAGGTGGTGTTTGACAATGCACTTGAAAATTATCCGAGCCCAAGCTGGTGTTAATTGCTAGAGATGTGGATGAGGACTGGCTGTGACTGGAAAACATTGAGTTTTTAGGTTTGGTGATTGCATTCAGATTCTCAAAACCTGAAGACAATAGATTACCTTCAGACTGCTTCCCCGTAGTTTTGTCAGAATCAGTGCTTGTTGCAATCCTGCAGGATAAGATTGTGTCACATCCAAGATTAGGTTCTGTGCTGTGAAGGTCCATTAACTGTGTGGTGCAGTTGACTGTAGGCAATTGAGCTACATTTGATATAAGGGGAAGCTTTTCATTTTGTAAAATGGTGTACTGCAGCTCCTGTGTCATACCATCAACCTTTTCAAGGTTATTGGGACAGTTAAGATCTTCAAGACAATCTGAAGAGACGCTTTGTATATGGACGTCACATTTCCCTGTGTTGAGCAAATTAGAACATTCCTGTGTATCATATGATTTGGCACACATGTTGTCAACGGTAGTTTGAATATTTGGTTGTAAGGTCACACTCTCTATTGCATTAAAACATTTCAAAGACTCTGAGAGCAAATACTTAGATATGTTCAGTGATCCAACCTCTTCCAAATGACTCTCCTCTTTTACCACCAAAGAGTTATTTGAAACAGGTGTACAAAGACAATCCTTTTTATGTTGGCTTTCCTTACAAGAAGTCATATCAAGTGGCTGCTGGGCACAAACGTCCTTTGACTGTGACACATTCTGCATGTGCATCAAACAATTTTGTTTCGGTCTTGTATCATTTTCAGTCATATTTCCTTCAAATCTTGTGGAAAGCAAAGATGCACGGCTTTCTCCAATATCAGAGCACTCCAATTCCTTGCAGATGAAAGAGTCTTTACATAACACAAGGCCTTCCTGTATATCACACTCACCTTGTGTTCTCTTACTCATATTATTTGATGTACAAGAATAAAGTGGCACTTTTTGGTCTCCAAGGCACATACAGGAACTTCCATTACTTGGATCATTGGACAGTCCTGTTTGTTCTAGGGAAATGGCCACAGTACATTCGTTATGTTCATCTGAAGGTTGCCCAGGTGAGTTCTGAAGCTCAGTTACCAATAAAGAGACTTCTGTGAGCTTCCCTGAAGAATCTGATTCTTTTAGATCTAGAGACTTATTACTCTTGCACTGCAGATCATCATCTTTCACATTCTGCTCAGAAAGTAAACCTTCGTCCTCCATACATATAACTTTATCGGACACAGATTTACTTAAAGTTTGGTTATCTGTAAGAGAGAAAATAAATTACATGCTAAGTCTCCAGTCTCTTACTCAACAACTGTATTGTCTGAACCATTCATTTTTCTGAAATGATTGAACTGTATCTGTCTAATAAAGGGACCATCTGTCACTCAGGCCTATTGGATCTTTCTTCAGACTTTCATATTACATTGAATACAGTAGCCTGGTATGCATGATTACAAATATATAACAAACTTACTGTGAATGGTTTAACTAAATCAGAACATTTTATGAACTAAACCCCATTTCTAGATCAACTAATATTTGACTGTATTTGCAATATTCAAATGTCCTTACCTGCCCTATATAATATTCTTGTTAATAATTGAATTTAGGGTTGCATCATCCCCGGAGTCTCTTACACAATCCCGTCTGTTAATGTACCACAGACTGCAAGGTTCACTTTACTGGTGTGCTTCCATCTAAAGCTACATACACACGTGCAATGGTTCTTGTATGATAATCGGCTCAGGGCTGATATCGGACGACGGTGGATGGACAGAGAACGATCGTGATGCAAGAAAAGGAGAGAGAGTGCGGCGGGGTGCCACTCCATCGTTCTCCCCTCTACATAAAGCAGAACAGTACTGTATTTTACAGCATTCGTTCAAGCATTGGGCAGTCGTTTGTCGTAGGAAAGGATCGTCACAGATCCTTTGCAGCGACAATTATTGTACAATTAAAAAAAACAAAACACCTTTTACCTTGACTTCTGTGTTGCTGTGTTCAGTGTTGTACCTCCACCATCCTTTCAATAACCCTGCAAAACAGTCGAGCCCAAATCTCCAAAGAGGGTGGTACAACACTTCAGTAGCAACTGCTTGCTATATTGTAAATACCTGGCATTCCTTGGGAACTTGCTAAATGGAGACTTTTTTTTGGACCATTCTTTTTGCAACACAGCAAGTTTCCATTTACACAGGGTATACAGTTTAAAACTAACTAAAACAAATTATCTACCGGATAGTTGTATTTAATTTTCATTTAATTTTCTTTAAGCAAAGCTTTTTCTTTGCACTTGACCATTGCCTCTAAAGAGAAAAATTACCTTGAAGATCTAGTCCTCCTACAGATCTCTTTCCAATGGATTCATCTTACACATACACACACCGTTTACCACCCTTCATCTGAATGCTTATAACAGATACCAGTTCATTGTTACATGATCTGATCTAAAATTGTCCATGTATTTCCAGATTTAACCAGCCAGGAATTTATTTAGGAAAAGGTTTAATATTGTGCATGTGGCCTGCTGATGGTAAGAATTAAACCATGCATTACCTTTTACATGAGGCTCAGCAGAAAGCTCAGGAGGAATGTCGATTTCAAGCATATCCTTCACAGAAGCAGATTCAACCTAAAATTAACAAAGCCATTGTTACAACATTGCAGACTCTTATGCGTTTTTTTGTTTTGCAATTTGATCAGCATTTAATTACAACTAAATATTAATTTATTAAAGCAATTGTTTGATCAACACCTGCTTAGCTGACAATTGTTCAAACCTCCACTGCCGTCTGATACCAAAGGTTTACCCTAAAGTGTACCAATGAAATAAATCATATTTTAATAAAAAAAAAAAGTGTAAAAACCATTCTATTTACCAGTCCTTGGGGATCCATCTTCTGAGTAGCACTTGCAATTTCCATTGAAGTACCCAGCATTACAGACGGGTTTATGATATAGTGTCCACCGCAGTTCTGGCTCCCTGTACAAGATGGAAACTCAGTAATGTTGACAATATCGGTTTTTGGCAGGGGGTGCTTTTGATCAGTTTTCAGATCTTCCTGATCCTTGATATCCCAGTTTGATATTAGATTATCTATGAAGTGCACATGTAGTATAGGCCACTTGTGGTTTTCCGTATTGCTCAAGGAGGACTCCAGTGAAGGTATCTGGCTCTGCTCCTGAACATCAAGTCCCAGCATTATGACATGTGATGAGGATTAATGTTCTGACCTGCCTGCAGGTCCCTAGGGGAAAAAATTGATTGTGTTACATTTTTTTTTTCAAAAGTAAGTTATAAAAAATATAACTGTGACATGTTAGCGGTTCATCACACAATTGACAGTACAGCAATGGCTGTTTCCTACTCATGCAGTGTGTTTTATATCACGTACAACCCCAAGAGTGTATAAGAGGTGATAATGGCCACTCCCCCAGTATGAGCGATATATCCACTATGATTAGGTTAGAGTAGTAGTGATGTGCCAAAGGTCTGCCTACATATCCACTCCTCTTCAGTATCACCCCCTCACCCAGTGTGTATCTGTGTTATATAACAGATGTGGTGATCATGCTGTGATGGTGATCATGCTGTGGCTCCGATTACATATCCACCATCACCAGACAGAAGTATAAATAAAACAGAAGCAGTGACACCACTGCAGAGGATTCTATATTCTACTACAAGCAGAAAAGAGGGTACCACCAGTATAATCCAAGCAGTCTGTAAAGATCTGTTGATACCATACAGTCTTTGATTACAACTGAATAAGTGTAGAAGTGAAGGACAAATTATGACAGTGCCATGGTTGCCCCCACACATTTGCTAAGATTTTATTGCATAGGTAAAAAAAGAAATTACACTGCCCCCATATAGCCATCACAGCTAGATAAGAGGGAATAACAGATGATACTGCCCCTGTAAATCTATTACACATGGACAAGGGGGAATAAGTAAAACAGAATAGATGCCGGTGCCTTGGCTGTCCCTACATATCCATTACGGCTGGCTACAAGTACAGAAGTACCAGAGAAGTGATAACGGGGCCATGTTTGCCCCCATATATTTTCTATTAGCAGAGGATAAGAGTAAAACAGAGAAGTGGTGTTGGTACCCTGCACTCCCTGTATATTAATTACACCCAGATATAAAGTGGAAGTAAAGGAAAATGATGGTCGTGTGGGTGCCCCCACATATTTGCTATGAGCAGATTGTATAGGTAAAGCAGAAATGAAGCTGCCCCTGTATATATATTACACCCAGATAGGGGGGTATAACAGATGAAGCTGCCCGTGTGTATATATAATATACCCGGATAGGAGGGTATAACTGAGATGAAGCTGCCCCTGTATATATATTACACCCAGATGGGAGGGTATAACAGAGATGAAGCTGCCCATGTATATATTTTTCACACCGATAGGAGGGTATAACAGAGATAAAGCTGCCGCTGTGTATATATAACATACCCGGATAGGGGGTATAACAGAGATGAAGCTGCCCCTGTGTCTATACTATACCCAGATAGGGGGGTATAACAGAGATGAAGCTGCCCGTGTATATAATATACCCAGATAGGGGGGGTTTACCAGAGATGAAGCAGCCCCTGTGTATATAATATACCTGGATAGGGGGGTATACCAGAGATGAAGCTGCCCTTGTGTATATAATATACCCGGATAAGGGGGGATAACAGAGATGAAGCAGCCCCTGTGTATATAATATACCTGGATAGGGGGGTATACCAGAGATGAAGCAGCCCTTGTGTATATAATATACCCGGATAAGGGGGGATAACAGAGATGAAGCTGCCCCTGTGTATATAATATACCTGGATAGGGGGGTATAACAGTGATGAATCTGCCCCTGTGTATATATTACACCCAGATAGGAGGGTATATAAGAGATGAAATTTCTCCTGTATATATATATTATACCCGGATAGGAGGGTATACCAGAGATGAAGCTGCCCCTGTATATATATTACACCGAGATAGGAGGGTATACCAGAGATGAAGCTGCCCATGTATATATTATTCACCCGGATAAGAGGGTATAACAGAGATGAAGCTGCCCCTGTGTATATATATAGTATACCCAGATAAGGGGGTATAACAGAGATGAAGCTGCCCGTGTATATAATATAACCAGATAAGGGGGGGTATAACAGAGATGAAGCTGCCCCTGTATATTTATTATACCCGGATAGGGGGGTATAACATAGATGAAGCAGCCCCTGTGTATTGAATATACCCGGATAAGGGGGGATAACAAAGATGAAGCAGCCCCTGTGTATATATTATACCCAGATAGGGGGGGTATAACAGAGATGAAGCAGCCCCTGTGTATTGAATATACCCGGATAAGGGGGGATAACAAAGATGAAGCTGCCCCTGTGTATATAATATACCTGGATAGGGGGGTATAACCGTGATGAATCTGCCCCTGTGTATATATTACACCCAGATAGGAGGGTATATAGGAGATGAAGTTTCTCCTGTATATATATTATACTATATTATACCCGGATAGGAGGGTATACCAGAGATGAAGCTGCCCCTGTATATATTATTCACCCGGATAAGAGGGTATAACAGAGGTGAAGCTGCCCCTGTATGTATGTATATATATAGTATACCCAGATAGGGGGGTATAACAGAGATGAAGCTGCCCCTGTATATTTATTATACCCGGATAGGGGGATATAACAGAGAAGAAGTTTAGAAGTAAAATGGAAGTATCGATAGAGCCCTGACGTTCGCCGTATATTCGCTGCGACCAGCTAAGTTTCACTAAAGTAAAAGTTGAGCCGTGTCAGCAGGCCGGAGCTGTCAGTGTCTCCCCTCCTCCTCCCCCCGGTATGTGAGCTCTCCATACCCGGCTTTCACTCCTCCCATCCTGCGCCTCGCTCCCTCTCTCCAGCCTCTCACTACCTCCGAAGCTTCATGATTCCGTCACTATCTCCTCCCGACCGGGCGCTCACCTCACTTCCTGCCACCATCCCTGACGTCATCTCCGGCCACACGTCACGTGAGCTCTTCAAAGTGGTACCCGGGGCTTCCGCTGATATAGCGCAGTGCCCGAGCCCTGGTTCACCAGGAGGCTGGTTGGCAGGTGAATTTCGGGCTCATTAATAGCTGTGTGTCATTTTACCCTCCCCACCCGTGCCACTTCCTGTCTGATCCCAGCATGTCCCCCTCTGTATTTCTTCCCCCTGTACCTTTGCCCAGTGACAACTGTCATTTCTCTCTTTTTCCTGTTCCTACAGGGTACAAGCCGCCATGAGAACCAACAAAGTCTACAAGCTGGTCATCCACAAGAAAGGCTTTGGAGGCAGTGGTGAGGACACCCATGTCACCTCCTATTTTCCTCCCTGCACACATTGCAATGGCTTTATTTACAGGGACCATTCCTAGCACAGTCACCATGCATGGAGTACAGTCTTACTGATTGCTTTCCTTATAAATCAGCCATGGACTGAGTGTTAAAGCCTGGATACTGCAGGGTGGGACTAATACTTTGTGTGTAATCAGCGGTCTCTCTGCTAAGTCTGACCTATAACTCTATAATCAGTGGAGTAAATGTTGCCTGATGAATGGAGAGCTCTGACCCAGCAGGTACTCTGCATAGAGACTGCTGCTTCCACACAGGATCATACCCTCCATCATGCTGACAGAGCACAGGCTTGTCTCCATGCCTGTTGTAGCCTTTTTACAAAACAGTAAGTTGGACATTCCCTGTGGGAATCTTCCTGGTCCATGTGTTTTAATGGTAGTTATTGATTCCCATCAGGGAATGTTTAGCAGAATGTCAGATTCCCTGTGTTATAAATAGAGCCCTAAGGGTTTTGTTGGGTTTTAGAGTTTGAACCCTGTCAGTTGTAGCAATACCAAATCCAGAGGAAGGTTCCCTGAAATAGAAAAGGTGATAAAATCACCTAATATAATCGATTGTTAAAGCAAAGGATTTAGGAATAAAATGGTACTGGTTAAAGACTGTGTGCAATCACACAATGTATTCTGTGATGTGTATTTTAATCTATCTTTTAGTAACAGGCTTGCTGTCGCAAGTTCCATTCTCCTTCCTGAACAAGTTCAACAGATCCAGGTGTCTCAGAGAGCCAGGGAGAAATGCAAGTTAAAGGAAACCACTGCTACCCCCCTTCTAAAAATGTTTGTACACTGCTTGGCATACTAATCTATCCTTTTAGGTCACTAACTAAAGCAAAAGTCAGGCAACTAAGATTGTAACTCCAACCAGTTATGTTACATTCTGGCCATTCAATTCCTATTCACTGATCTTTGATCAAAGTTGAATTTATTGTTTAGGTTTTTCTTAAAAGTATGTGGAAAATCTAAAGCAGGTTGGACATTAATATTGTAATATGTATTGAGTACTTTAGAGGCGGTTAGTGATGACAGTATCTTTACTTCTTTCTGTACAATTGTAATGTAGTTGGGCAGTCAGGCCTGTGATCCAGGTTTGCTGAATCACTCAGCTTCACTGATGAAAGTGTATTCTCTCCAGCCTTGGGGAGCTTTAATAAATCGGGCCCATTGGGAGAAGGGCTTCCTAATCAGGGGAAGGTTTAGGCTTACTATTTGGCCAATGTTGGCTGTCAGATGTGATGTGTACATGGTATAGGCAGTTTATGAGAGATGCCATAGTAAAACCTCTGATTGGATTGTTTAACAAAGGTGAGTGCAGGTAAAGCAGAGGTATTCAATTCATATGGATTCCCCTATAGCAGTGTCACACGCTCCCTATGTATACAGGTATGTTTTTCTCTGTGAAAAATATGTAAGCCAAGTGGTTTAAGGCTTGTGTACATGTACCCAAGGGGATTTATGTTTGGTGAAGTACTAACATGGAGTGTCTACCTTTTGGGTCACAATGCTATCCCTAGGATACCTATATGATTCCAAAATCAATGGGTGTTATTATTATTTTATTATTATTATTGTTATTAAATGGGATTTATATAGTGCCAACATAATATGCAGCACTGTACAATAAATACAGATGGCAAATGACAGACAGATACAGACAGTGACACAGGAGGAGGCGAGGACCCTGCCCCGAAGAGCTTACAATCTAGGCGGTGGGGGGAAGTTTCATACAATAGGAGGGGGAGATATGGAGTGTTGGGAAATAGTGAGGGTTTAGGAGACAGGAGAAAAGGGTATCAAAGTTTGAAGAAATGGGTTTTGAGTGCCCTTTTAAATGAGCAGAAGGTAGGAGCAAGCCGAATAGGACGAGGAAGACCATTCCAGAGAGTCGGGGAAGCTCTAGAAAAGTTGTGCATGTGATGAGGTTATGAGTGAGGAAGTCATTAGTAGGTCATCGAAGGAGCGGAGAGAGCGGCTGGGGGAGTACTTTCCTACCAAGTCAGAAAGGTAAGTGGGACAAGAACTATGGAGGGATTTAAGGGCAAAGCACAGGAGCTTGAATTTGATTCTCAGGTGGAATGGAAGCCAATGAAGTGAACTAAAAAGAGATGTGGCAGAGGAGGAGTGGTGGGAAGGATGGATGAGTCTGGCTGCAGCATTGTATAGAAACCTGATATATGGGACAAAACTCAGCTATCTTTTTTTTTTTTTTGTGTGCAGTTTTCTGTAAATAGTGTTATCGTGTGCCTTCTTAAATTGTACAGGTTTGTTTGTATACAAATATATTTATTTGTTGTATTGCACACTATCAATGGTCATGTTTCACTTTTGAATTAGAAATTCTAGTTACAAAAAATCCAATATACACTCATAGTGGATGTCTAGTTGTCTAAAGTGAAATGTTAGTTTGTTGGAAAAATAATATTTAAATTGCTGAAGTTTTTAGGGTTAATTGAAATGTCCTTAAAAATCTCATGAATGTGTGTCCTTGTTTTGCTTGAGAAAGATTGTACCCCTGGCATTCCTTCAAATGGGCTGGTAATTTGCCAAAGATGCTGTAAACCTCAGAATATTTCCACCTTACTATCTTAGGGGTACATTATTCCATTTTATAAATTGCCTTGACTCTGACTTTAAGGATGGGAATTGTAGACAAACTAAACTACCTTACCTATGTAAACCCTGATATCAGGTTAACAGGTAATGTCAGGCTGTGGATTAACCTCCCGACCGTTAAGCCCGACCTTGGTACGGGCTAAAAAAAAGTGCTAAATTGGTTAACCCCGAGATTTTCCTTACATTAAAATCCCCACTTACCTGGTACCGCTGTGCTCATCCAGCGTCGTGTTCGTGTTCCAGCGTCGTCCTCCGTCGATCGTCGTCCGTCGATCTCCCTCTCCAGCGTCGGGTGTCTTCTCCTATACCAGCGGGACCGGTAAGAAGCCGGCGGAACACAAGATGCCGTGTGCCTTCTGAAACGAGAAGCCGTCCGGCGGAGAAAAAAAAGATGCTCGGCTTCTCCCTGCGTGCGCGATGACGTCGGCGCGTGTGCGGGAAATTCAAATTCAAACTCATTCATTCATTTTGTATTGGATTCAATACAAACTCCTGTATCCTGGATTGGATACAAACTCCCGTATCCAATCAAATACAAAATAATTCAAAACAAACTCCAATAAATACACAAAGTTTTAAAAATTGCCACACTAGGGAGGTGTTTTAGAATAATATAGTACTTTACAATATAGAGTTATACAGAGTTATTGCTTTTTCAGTATTTTCAGAATTTTTGATTTGTTTATGTAGTCATGTGTAAGCTGATTTTTGTGTTTTTCCTTTAAATTTTATTAAAAGTAATTTTTATTTTTACATGATTGTGTGTTTACAACATTTTTTAGATTCATAATATCTACTAGACCCTTGTTCGGACATATTTCTGTAAGTTACAGGTCTACAATTTAAAAAAAAAAAATTTGATGAAAAACAGTGGAACACTTTTGGTACAGAAATCTAGACCTCAGTGTAACGCTCAGGTGGTTAAAATAAAGTCATTGAATAATAATAAGTTACAAAATTGATTGTTTACCAATTATTTTTTATGTAAATGTTTAATGGCTAATATAAAATGACCAAATAAAGTAAATGTTTAGAGGGAAATTGTATTTGTGTAGTATGTGGAATCGCTTCTTACAGTGATCAATAAACATATGAGAAGTTGCCTTTAGTTTCTGAATTTTAATATGTTGGTGGAACAAAGTACAAAATATTTTATTCTGTACTATCAATATTTGGTTGACTAAAATATCTTTATTATAATGTAAAATAGTCTATGTAGGTATTTATTGCCACGGAGCTCCACATCACACATATTAATAAGGCTATATATATTTTGTTTATAGGGTTATGCAATCCCAAAATAGAGGGAGTATGGTGGAATAATATGTTCCTAACAAATCAAAAATAAAATTGGCTAAATGTGCATGCAGTATAACAGCTTGTTTGGATAAACTGTTGAGCTGTGATGTGGCACTGCTTACCAGAAACACAATTTTAATTGCTGGGTATCTGGGGTAGCTGCAGATGCTTTCTAGGCTGTTGAACACTTGAAAATAGCTATAGCGGGAGCACTAATCCCATTGTCTTGCATAGAAGAAACAGGGGTATAGGAAATGGAAACACAAAATTTGTTTGTACTTGTTCCTCACAAACGTTTCCAAAATGCCTTTCATATCCCTCAAAGCTGCTTAGCAGGTGTTTGGAAAGTGTTTTCACTCAAGCCTATGAAAGCAGCTGTCCCAGCGACTGACCATGAGACTGAAAATGCAACATCTCAGCACTGATTGAAAACTGCAAAGCAACTGTAACACCTACAAATAAACCTTCCTGCCTCTGTCATTTATTCCAATGAAAACACAAACAACACTAGGAAAGTACTTTCCCAACCACATCTATGTGAATAAGCCTCAAGGGAGGAAATCAAACATGCTCAGATGTGTTCATGTATTAAAAATGTAACTGCAATAAACACCTGTTCACATATTATGTTTTACTAACATACAGCTGTTTTCCTTTTTTTCAGAGGATGAGCTTGTGATAAACCCCAAAGTTTTCCCACACATTAAGCTTGGAGACATTGTAGAAATTGCTCATCCTAATGATGAATATAGGTAAGGAGCACCTTGGGTGTGGATGCAGAAGTATGCAACCAAGGCATTGATCTTGTGTTTTTTTTGTCCCCTATCCAAAGCATTTTCAATTGTTCTGGGCTGCTATAACTTAATTGTGACTGAAGCTTGAAAACAATAAGGTAGATGCTTCAATGGTGGCTTATGGTAACCTTATTCATACTTGCATTAAACATCATTCCTAGCCTTACTGTTTCTAGTGAGAAAACACTGCTATTTTTGCATTACAGTGTGTCTTTTATAGTAGCTTTTTGATATGGTAAAGAAGTGATTTGTTTCCTTTGGTAAATTTTTTTTCTTTTATTAAATTGTATTTTTATTGAATTTTCCAAACAAATAACAACAAGTATGACAATTAACAATAACTAAACAAAGTATTGGAAACAAAGGTAAGCAAAAATAAATGAATTCCAGTTGTAGCATTACCAGGTCTTTTCATGAGATACCATAGTGAAATATAGGGCACATTTAGGGGATTTAAGGCATGTTTGTTCTGCACTCATTTAGTCTTTTGTGACCCATAAAGGAAAATAACTTGTTTTCTACTTATCTCATTCAGGCTGGGTCTACATGGACGGTTTTAAAAACACATATAAACGTTCCTAACACCTTTATTTATGTTTTTATGCACTTTTACAAGCGTTTTAAAGCTTGACTTTAAAATGCTAAAAAACTTTTATAAACGCCTATGACATGTTTTACCTTTATAAAAGGTTTACTTTTAACCCTTTCAGAGAATGAGTACAGAGGGACATAAAACCCCTTACTGATTCACTGAAAGGGTTAAAATATGTATAAAAAATTGGACGAGGCTTTAATTTTAAATTATTTTTTATAAATGAGTGTGTTTGTGTAACTAAACTTTTTTTTTTTTTTTTTTTTTATACAGGTTATCCCAATGACAGGATGATTCCCACGGCTGCAATCACGACATGAGCACAGCCATGGGACTCCTCCTGACAGTGAGGGATCCCTGGGCTCTAGGGGCTAAATGAGGACAAGGCTCTCTATTCAACCCTAGTGCTTTGTGATTGGCTGAGGTTTTTCATTTCTCAGCCATTCAGCCTTATTAACAAGTACTAGTAAGGTACAAATATCTCTTACCAGTTGTTTTGGGCAAGTATTCAGAGTATTTACAAATATTACAGAAGCTCTTAAAGTCTTGTTTTGTAAAATAGTGTATTTTTATGTAAGAACAACATGTACAAAAATATAATCCTAAATTTTAGTTGCTGTTGGTTTCTGTACTTCACACCTTCTGTAAAATCTGTTTTATTACACGAAAATTGTATATATTGACTACACCAGTTAAATTATAAACATATAAATAACATGTACTTCACACTTTGTTTGAATAAATGTTGATTACATTTTTCAAAAATAAAATTTTAACACAAGTAATCCAAACAAGGGTACAAATACAACATAAACCATACAATATGGAAATGAGAAGGGGAAGAAGGGAAAAATAAGCCCTCTGACATCCCATGAGACTGCAGACTCTACTCTGAATTTAGGAGCCATGCATCGTTGGTGCCACACTATCACAGAAAGCTGCATTAGGTGGACTAGCAGGCTCAGTGCATGTTTATGGAATTAGAAAACTAATTAAAGATGAATTTGTAATTAGGTGTGCCAGTACATATTTTATTTTTAAATTGAAGCCATATTAATCCAATAAAGTATAATTGTATTATTACTTTTTACTGTTACAATTACATCAACTTGTGGTGTTATCAAACTGTTAATTTTTTTGTTTGCCTTGCAATTTATTTTTTGCTACTTATGTGCTACTTATGCTTACATTTTGCCTTTATACAGCCCCCTGTTATTGCAAGTAAAATCTCTAAAGGAAGACTTACAAAAAGGTAATATATTTTTGATTTGTTATACCACCGCATATTTCAGTTATGATCTTTTTCTTGCTTGTGTAACAAACAACTGATTGTGGACTTTCTCTGCAGAAACTGTCAGTATTGATCAGACAGTGGCTCAAGTTTTCCGCCTTAGGCCATACCAGGATGTTTTTGTTAATGTAGTTGATCCAAAGGTAAGGTTCATTCATTCTTTATCTGAAATCCTCTTACTTTTGAATATGCATATGAATATGCAGAAATTTCTGAAGCATGTGGATACTATCATGTACTATCAACTAGTGTACCTCAGTAAGGACAGTGGGGATGGAGATCAGCCATGAGGTGGTTAATAGTAAAAAAAAAAAAAAAATCATAAATATAGAATAACAAACAAAAGAAAGAGGTTTATGCTCCAGGGTTATATGTAAAATAAATGTAATATGTATTTGTACAAACCTAGTTTCATACATAATTATGGTACAGAGATCATGTTACATATATCCAGTCTAGTTAAATATTCACCAGACTGGAGTATATCTGCTAGACAAAGTAGTTCTAGCTTTAGTACAGACAGTTTAACCGTATGAGTCTTCATGCAACCCCAACGCATTTCGCCTCGCTAGGCTTCCTCAGGAGAGTATAGGCTTAATGACTACGGTCTGCACATAAGTTCAAGAAGAAAAAACAATAGTATAGTATACAATCATTTTGTATGGTTTTATCAACTATAACAATATGTAAGTTGATTATGGAATAAAATAAATATGATGCTTGTGTATTAAGTTTAATGAGTGTAGAATATAATGTACCTATCAAGATTGGGTGTTTTTGTGTATATGTTAGACCAATTTTGAGGTATTCAATATATGATGACAGTAATTATAATATTAGTGTGCATGACTTCTTTTTGAAGATAATGAAATATTCCTCCAGATCCAGTATACTAGTGATACTATTGGATAATATACAAAGGGGTAACATGAGAAACTTTAGAAAAGGGGAAAGAATTTTTTGTGCCAGAGACGGCTACTTACATTCATGCAGTTGAAACCAAATATAAGTGGTCACCTTTGTATTATAGGTATCCAAATAAAGTCCTAGGTATGTAGGTATAGTAATTCAAAGCGAGTGAAGGGATGCTGGTGGGGGTAGGATGCTGGTGGGCCCCCGTTCTGGCAGGGGGAATCAAAGTGTGTGTGTGAAATGAGTTATAGGTTGGATGCTAGTATGTGTAAGTATTGTTTAATGTTAATGACAGATTGGTTCTGTATGTAAATGCAAGTAAAGAGTACCTGCTATGTCCTCATGATATATATGAGTAACATGAACTTTTATGTATGGGTACCAAGAACTAATATTTGAGTAAGTGGTAAAGTGAATAAACATCATAAACATATTGGTACATAGTAAACATGATTTTGCCAAATGGGTACCAAAAACTAATATTTGAGGGCGTAAGCGGTAAAGTGAATAAACATCATAAACATAATGGTACATAGTAAACATGATTTTACATAGTAAGTGAATCATCATAAATTACATATAATCACAAATGCAACATATTAAAGTAATGCTAGAAATATTATTAAGAGTCTTTATTAGCCTATTACAGACATAATATTTGATTGATGTTTTACAGGTAGACGAATTCATTAGATTAATTAAAGTACTCAGGAATATAAAAGGATTATCTACTTGATATTTCACATATATACCTTATTGGTCATGGTAAATTGTGTAATCTAATAAACAAAGTAGTCATACAAATATATATCCTTTTCCTCAGTGGTCGTTTGTCTTACAAATATAAAAACTTCCACATTCATAAGTGAATAAATAAATAACTCCTGCCGTGGTGCCATCAATGTGGTGCCAGAGTTTATGAATCTTGCCATTTGGTAGAGTGATTCCCTGGAATGAGTCCCTGGAATTTTTTGCTGGAGGCTGGTTTGGGGTTAATTTTGGAAATGACTGGATACAAGTTAATCTTTCAAAGATTGTGATTTTCTGTATGTGATTGAAGGCTTGTCTTCAATAAATGTATTAATTTTACAAGCAGTTTTCAAGATATGCCATTGTTTTGTCAAAGTCCTGTATACAAAGTTGTGATTTGTGTTTTATTTGGTAATGATCTGTGTTGTGGAGGGGGATTCGTGCTTGGTAGTGTGTGGTTTGAAAAGAAGATCTTTCCTATGATAATTTAGGGCTCTCTGGTACGATTTTCAAAGAAGATCCTTAGAATATCCTCGCTGAAGGAGCCTTTCTTGTAATAATTTTGCCTCTTTTTTGAAATCTGTATTGGTAGTGCAGTTCCTCTTTAGCCTCTAGAAATTGACTAAATGGTATACTACAAAGGAGTGTTTTGGGAGGCACACTGTTCGCGTGAAGAACTGTGTGGTTTTCTTTGACCCTGATATATAAGTCTAAAAATGGTAACTGGATGTTGCTAAATTCCATAGTAAATTTAGGGTAAATTGGTTACGTTGAATTACATTGAAAAAATAGCTGTAGTATGTTGATTGGGCTTGTCCAAAAAAGCAGGACATCGTCTATTAAACATTTCCAGATGGAAATGTGTTTTTTGTAAATGTGGGTTTCTGAGCTGGAGAAGGAGATATTCTCCCTCTCACCTAGAAATAAATTGGCGTACGACCGCGCATCGTGTTCCCATTGCCACGCCCTGGGTCTGCAGCTCAACATTACTATCAAATGTGAAGGTGTTCCTTATGAGAATATATGAAAGTAATTAAATGATAAATGTATTGTGTTTAGGAGCTGTTGGATAAGCATCTTGAAGGCATTTGGCAATAGTTTTTGATACCTAATGAGTGCGGTATCCTACTGTACAAAGCTTCAACATCAATAATATCCTGGCGATAGGATGGAAGCTTGGTGACTAACGGTCGTAAATATGAATCAATGAGCTCACTTGCATTGGTTGCTATAGAGCCAATGCCCGAGACTATCGGACTTCCAGTTGGATGTAACAAATTCTTATGTACCTTAGGTAATATGTAAAAAGTTGGTAAAATGGGGTGTTTATTGGTCAGGTATTCTTTAGTCTTATTGTCGATGATGTTGGCTGAAAAGGCCTGCCAGATAATTTCATTGTATTTGTGGTCAAACAAGGATGTTGTTCTTCGAAATTAGCATATATCATTGCTTGTTGTTTATGTTTTGGTAACAGATGTTCAGATATTGATCCACTTTCAGGACAACGATGTTGCCACCCTTGTCTGAAGGTTTGATAACAATATCTTTTTGTTGTTTAAATTTTTTTAGGGCTTGTTGGTGTTGGCTTGTTGGTGTAGTGGGGAAAAATTAGTATCAAATGTTGCTAGTTCTGTATCACTATTCAGAATTGCTTCCCTGGTGATCTGTACAAAGATTTGTATATATGGATTAAAGGAAATGGGGGGAAACATTTGGATGTAGGTTTTTTCTGTAGTAGGAATGTGGGGTTCAGGCTACTGGTAGGGCCAGTTTCACCTTGTTGTAATGGTAGTTGTGGTTCATTTTCATGAATAATTCATGAAGGTCATCAGATACCAGTGAGGACACTTGGCAGGATATTCCTGCTCACTGAGATGTTATCTCTTTTGTGGTTGCTTGGTATCAACCTCCCACTGTAATCATCCTGTTAGTTTTGTTCCCAGAGACCTTTCAGAGTTAACCCCCATCAAGTTCCACTAACAGCCAGTTTGAATTCATCATCTCCAAAACGGATGGCTGATGAGTGCTAAATTCATGCCACACACGTTGCGCATCCCAACATTGGTTATTCTATATTTTGTATAATTATAGAGGTATCCCCATGAGTAAATAAGAGGGAAGACAACTGTTTGATCCTTCTGTTCCTAAAATTAAAAAAAAAATGAGGAAAGTCATTTTTGCAGATGATAACTCTTACAATAAGAAAATGTAAAATCCTGCACTGTTTCCATGTGTATTTTGTGTTTCTGCATACCTAGGATGTGACACTTGATCTTGTGGAGCTGACCTTCAAAGATCAGTACATAGGACGAGGGGACATGTGGAGACTGAAGAAAAGCTTGGTAAGTTGTGAAGGTAATTCTGTTACAAAAATAAGTGTACTTTTCCTGACACTTAATCTCATTTGATAGAAATATGTGACTTGTCATTACTAAACCTAGAATATAATTTCTATTCACAGGTGAGCTCTTGTGCATACATTACTCAGAAAGTGGAGTTTGCAGGGATCAGGTAGGCTGACTTTTCCTATATACCTGTTTTTTTCCTTATCTTTATAACCCTCATTTGTCTTGTATCCCACCGAGGAAACACAAACTGTGGTACTCAGTGTTTCTCTCTGATGAGGTCAAAAGCCAAAGTCTAATTTTTATTTATACAGGACAATACAAATACATTGTTATTGTAGTTCCAACTTTCAAAATGAATATATGTTGCCCAAATATGCTTGGCTAAGATTACAAGAATAGTTTTATTATTACATGTGGTTATTTAGACAAATCAGGGGTATGCATGGAAGACACAACTACGAAAACTTTATGCCAATTATTTGTGAGAATACCCCACCAGCAGATTAGTAGCTCACTATTTTTTTATTTTTATGCACACTGATATGTTTTAGGAGCCTCTGTTAACCCTAACAACAAATGAGTTATTAGATGTTATTCAAGGGGTGCAGGTCCATTTTAAATTCTGACTTGCTATGTGTGTATATGATACAGAAATGAGTAACAAGTTAAACAGCATAAAAAACCCTAGGTCTAAACATGATCAGACAAGTCAAATGTCTAAAATACTGGGTTCTCTGAAAATGATGACATTCATTACAACTGTTACAAGTTTGTAATATTTTCTTAATGGCAGAGCACAAGCTGGAGAATTATGGGTAAAGAGTGAAAAGGTTACCTGTGGATACATTAGTGAGGACACGCGGGTGTGTATACATTTTATATCTATTTACCTATTTACCATTTGATGATTCTTTGACTATAATACTACTGTGCCTCCCTCTTTTATTAGGTCGTGTTTCGATCTACCTCTGCCATGGTATATATATTCATACAGATGAGCTGTGAAATGTGGGACTTTGATATTTATGGTAATGTGTTTTTTTTTATCTTCTAGACTGCTAATATGATTTTTGGGTACTGGCTTTGCATGTTCCTAAGGCTAGGCATGCTGTCTTGTGTCCTTTCCCCATTGATCCTGTGGTCTAAATGAAATTGCAAAGTGTTAATGTGGCTGTATGCTTGCCCAAACTTGTTAATAGCAGCAGTTGTCACTAAACTAAGACAGGATTTTGCACAAACACTTACAATAAAAAAAATCAGAATACAATATCCTTTTACCTTTTCTCCATTTATTGTTTTGCCAAATAAACTGCCATGCACCACTCTAGTAATTTAGGACCAAGTTTCCTATTTACCAAAATGCCCGCCCCCTATTGCTGTGTTACGGACTGGGGGAAAGACTGTGTTGTGCTGTTTAATTGGTAGGGCTGTAGCATGCTTTAGTACCAACAATAGGGATGTAATATTACCGTTTATAAGCTTTATAAGTTTCTTCTTTATGCTTTTAGAGGAATCTAGAGTGAGCCATTGGCTGTACATTATTATTTCAGGAGTTTTATCCAAAGAGCGGAGCCTAGCCTGTATCCTTTAAATTGATCAGTTTTTAATAAAGTTCATAGCTATTGGAACATAATCAAGTGTTCCTATTTTCTGCAGTATAGCTTGGCATCTCCCGTATCCAACATTTTTAGCCTTTGCTGTATGTTGAAGTTTTTTTTTTCTTCAGATCTTTATAATATGACCAATAATACCAGCCATGTACAATGTGAATGTATTTACAGGTGACCTTTACTTTGAAAAAGCTGTGAATGGATTCCTAGCTGATTTATTTAACAAATGGAAGGTAAAAGTCTTGTAATACCTATTAATTTTGTTCTTCAAGATTCTTATGGTTTGTATTTACCCCATTTATAAAAATACAACAATTATTGACAGGTTGGTTTGCAGCCTGGCACTTAAATGTAGCTTGTGATCAAGATGAACTTCTTTGCTATTTTCTAGTAAGAGCCTTTCAGCTTATTAGTAGATAGAATTATGGTATTTCTTATATAATCATGAGTCTGGAATTTGAATCTTAAAATTACAGTGATGGAAATGGAGAGATATATTAAATTGATATGTAAATGAAAGGTGTAGGATACAAAGGGAAGAAGAACATGAAGTGGCGAATATGCAGCATGGGGGTGTGGGGATCAAAGTTTTAAAACAAAAAAGGAAGAAGTCAGGAATTGGAGGAACTACAGATCAACTCAACTCTAATTATTGGCACCAATTCTTTACTGAATTTTACTGCTGGTGGAACTTTTAGTAAAGTGCATTTTGAACATGCAGAAACTTTCTATGTTGTTCAAGCTTCAATTGACCAGCGTAACTGTTCTCTTTTTCATCTAACCCCACTGTATCATTTACACACACACTCTAACCCCAGACAGCAAAATTTGTACTGCACAGTACACCCAAGCTGCAGGGTCCATACAGCATTTTGACATATGAGCACTACAATGCACTATTCAACAATGCACCCCAAAGAAGCCATGCTTTACTGATTGATGCACCCTTTTGTCAGATATCCAGATGCAGGTTTGTGCTTTTTGCCGTATGTTAGCACATGGTGGTAAATAATCATTTATGACAGGTTTGGTAAGTGAGCATATAAGGGGTAAATTTAAAGAGGAGTAGAAGTGGAATACAACAATTATGTATATTCATGGGACGAGTTGGACATGAATTAATCCACAATAAAAAAAAATTCAGTAAATGGTACTTTTACTGGTTTAAAAGTATGCCCACAAGTTTTTGTTTTGTGATATGTTCTATCTTGTATGGAGAAACAACTATTTCCAGTGATTGTGTGTTGTGATCTTAACCTAAAAGCTAAATTTAAAACCTGTTTTAGTATTTACCTAAACTTCACTTGCTAATTATGTTTATAATGGAAAGAACTACATTTTGTGTTATGTTCTCTTTATAAAGGAGAAGAACTGCAGTCATGAAGTTACCGTTGTACTTTTCTCTAGAACATTTTATGATGCCAAATCTACAGGTAATGGTATGCTGTATTTTATGCTGAATGCACTCAATTAGCCTTAACCCCATTTAAAGTTGTTTCTTAAACTGCAGACGCTCCATCCTGTAAGACTATTTTGTTCTTTATTTAGATGAATTTCCTGAATCTCATCGTAATAATGCCACTATCATTCAGGATCACAAAGGCCGATTCTATGAAGATTTCTATAAGTAAAAACACTCAGCTTCTTTATTTTCTGTACATTCCTTTTGAAGTAAAAATAGGCAAATTGAAATAAAGTTATATTTAATTGGCCAGTCTGCTTCTTATTTTATATTTTCAGCAATGGTGAACATTACGGTTTCACTTTTTTTGTTTGGCTTAGGGTAGTTGTGCAGAATGAGAGGCGAGAAGAATGGACATCACTCTTGGTAACTATAAAGAAGCTGTTTATCCAGTATCCAGTGCTTGTGAGACTTCAGAATGCAGGCAAGTGGTTTGTATAGACATGTAGACATACCCTTTAATTCTCTATAATCCCTAACAAAGAAAATGTATATTTTTTAAAACATGATAAAACCTTTTACTGGAAAAAAGTGTTTACCAGTCCCACCACCAGTATTTGATCTATAATGGAGAGCTAAGCCTTTCAAAAGAATATTCAGCATCTGAAATTTATAGGAGTGTTGGATGCCTGTTTCTCTCCTTCTGTTCTTTCAAGCTTAGACTAATGACCACTAGGCCACTGCAGAAAACCTGTAGTGATGTATGTCAGTAGCAAGTACTGTAGCTGTCAATCAGCTATCTGCCACGCACAGACTACACGTTGGACGGTAGTTGTCCTTTGATGATGATTAAACAATGCTCAAAATGGGTATATTTCCCTTTAATAATGATAAAATACCATTCAGAACAATTATAATTTTCTGTTTTTTAACATTTTAATAATAATCCTCATTTTTTCTTTTTTTCAGAGTCATTTCCACCTGGACACAACTCAACCTCTGACCAAGGGAACTATCTAGAAGCTATTAATCTCTCCTTTAATGGTATGATTAGAAGATTAGCAGTAAGGTGAAGGTGTGAGTTTGTAATAAGGGAGTTGTAATTGGACATATTTGTTATGACATCGTCCTATGTACTTTTTATTTACCAGTGTTTGACAAGCACTATATAAATCGAAACTTTGACCGCACTGGGCAGATGTCTGTTGTGATCACCCCAGGAGTTGGAGTTTTCCAGGTTGATCGGTCTCTTATGATTCTGACTAAGCAGCGTATGATTGATAATGGTAAGAATGCACTAAAAACTGATAGCAAAGATGATCTTTATCTTGGTTTGATTATGAGCAAGTGTGATTTTTGTAAATTATGTAACAGCGGGTTATATGTAAATAAGAACGTGCTCATCAAATGCAATTACCTTAGAGTCAGTAAATCTGTAGGAATTTTTATTATGCTACCTGGCAAGGTACAGTTATAAATGGGACATAAAAAGTAAAGTGTTTCCTGGCTTAGGGGGCAATATATGCAGGCAGTATGTTCAGGAGAGATGTGCAGAGGGTATGGCATTAAGCGGTATGTACAGGAGAAGAGTGCATTGTCTATGACAGTGGGCAGTATGTGCCGGAAGAAGGTGTAGAGGGTATGACTTGGGTATTATGTACACAAAAGAATTATGGAGAGTAGATAAGTGAATAGGGTATGACAGGGAGGGATGTGCAGGAGGGACATGTAAAGGGCATGTCAGGAAATATATGATAAGATGTATTCATATAATTCTCTAAAGGGAGAGAACCATTGCATCTTCAGGGACCCCAAGGCACTTTCCCAGTGCACTTGTGTTGCAGTGCAGTGCACATCAACAAACTTATTCTGCACTGCTAATAGTGTTGCAGTTCAATTTTTGGTTCCTTGCAGTTCAGTAGGCTGCTCATTAAAATAAATGGACTGGTCTAAAAGCTGGTGTAAATCCACAATAAGCTAGCTCTAATGTCCTTGCTCCTCCCTCTCATCGCTTCTGCTCTGAATTTACATTAGAAGGCTGCCAAGTCACTACAGGGAAAGCAAGCAAGCTAAGCTACAAAGAGGAGAACATAAATTTCCTTATTGTATCTGTTGTAAACCTGACAAAATGTTGTACTGTAACTGCAGCTGCAAGTTGTGGGCTTATTAGCAAGCTCATAAACTGCTTGCTAGTAACATGTGACTACTTGAATATCCAAAGATTTGTCACAGGTTCGCGTTAAAATTCCAAAGCATGGTAATTTTCCAGGTTTCTCCTTCCTCTTGCAGCATGTATTCGAGAAGTCCTATAAATGAGGAATAAGGCTATAACTGCTTACAGGTTATGGATATCTTAGGAAAAATAACAATGGGTGATGTGGTGATATGAACTTTCCAAAAGCAGGGAAGTTAGTTAACTCTAATGTTGAGAAGTAAAAGTTTAAATTAAACTAGACTTTGACGCTTAGATTTTTGGCAAACCCATTCATTTCCATCTCTTAAATGTTTGCAGGAATTGGTGTGGACCTGGTGTGTATGGGAGAACAGCCTCTTCATGCTGTGCCATTATTTAAGGTAAAATTATATCATTATATTCATCTCAAAAGAGCATCTCCAAATAAATTGATATTTAAATGAACCAACCTAATATGTGTTTACTTAAAGTAAGTTTTTAATGCGATCATGTGGTCCCTCATGGTCCCAGACTATAACTCAGGATATGTCTTATGCAAAAAGTTTCTGCTGTTGACACTTCAGGCCTACTCTCCGCTGCTTTACAATGAGTGCTGAATACCAGAAGATGATGACATTTGAATAGTACTTTGTGCCATGCTTTTGGGCTGTGTGAGATATATTTATGCGCCTGTTGTTTTTTGTTGCAGCTGCACAATAAGAGTAACCCTGAAAACACACGTCCTGTTGATGATTACAACATTCCACACTGGATCAACCATAGGTGAGAACATAATTTTAAGCACTGATAAATTCTTCCAGCCTAAAGTCTAACACCGCTCATCTTCTTCTAGCTTTTACACATCACAGAGTCAACCACTGAATAGCAGCTTCACCCCACGCATCAAACTGGCTGCACGAAAGGTAAAGTAAAAGAACTAAAGGCTATCAATGTAGTTGTGTGTTTTGTGTTTTATTAATCTTAAATCAGGTCGGTAAGGGATATTTTTCAGGCTAATATTCTCTTGTTGGCTTGTGTATGTTTTATAAATTATGTATCTCTCCACTAATTTTGTGTCTTGATATTTTAGATGAACAGTGAGAAGAGCAGGAATGGACGAGAACCTTGTAAGTTTAATTTTTCTTTCTTTTCTCTGTGACTAGGTTTGTGTTTTTTTTTTTCCCTACTAAGTAAGTTCTTCTTGTCCCCTCTTTTTATAAGCAGTTACTTAGGAGATGGGATATTTCCTTTCTGAAATGTAAAAGCTGGTTTGTGCTAAATCCTATTGTTTAACTCAATTTTGTTTAAAGCAGTAGGAAGCCCTAAAGAAACAGAGAATGCTCTACCTATACAAGTAGACTATGATGGTTATGACTCACAAGTGTTCAGATTGCCAGGCCCATCCAGAGCTCAACGCACAACCACCTTCAGGTAAAGAGAGTAGCAATATTTAATATATTGGGTATATTTTACTGTGGTGTATTATGTTTTATTGCTTTAATAAGTACATTGCCTTTCACCGTGCTCTCCATTGGATGATGTCACTATGAAAGCTGAATAGAATGAAATGTCTAAGGGTGTCCGATGGCTTTCTTCCAAACTTGGGTTTTTACATACATAAATCATTATGCCTTGCATGTTCCTGTATGGTGCTGTTCCTTTTTCGTGGTGGCAGCTCAAAGACTCTCAGACACCATAGTGATAGATTGCTTCTGATTTTTATAGTTAAGTTATAGTGTGTTTTAAGTGCATGCACATTATACTGAAATGTTTTTCTTGAGAGTAATTTTATGTGACTAACATTTTACATTATTCCTGTTCCATTATTTTAAAAGGATTTAAAGTAGATTGATTCTAAACCATACCTAGATTACATGTGGTCTCCTAAAGTACAGTGTATCAAGAACAATTTTTATGTTTTTTGCTTTTTTTTCTTAAATACGGTTTTCATCCTCATTACTGCCAATCTCCTCCTTGCTTCATCTGAACATCATTACAAAGTACCCAGCTTCTGATGGTGACAAAGGCTGACCATGCCAGCACAATGAATGTTGGCATGGCCACTTGTGCTTTCCACCAGGTGTGTTTGACAGATTGACCATGCAGGAGCTCAACTGAGATACAATTTTCACCCTATGACAATGTAGTACCTCAACAACAATCATGAAGGCAGTTATTATTCAATAAAAGCTTTAGACTTTAAAATGTGAAAACTGTGTTTGAAAGAAATGATATGTTATCAGAGGTTGCAAGGTTTAAAAGTTCTTTCTTTAGTTCCTATCTGTATGTCAGGAAGAGTACACACTGAGGGTGTGTTGGTCTTAGTAGAGTTTTTTAGGTTTTCAGTATGATAAGGGGTGCAAGCAAGCACTCTCTGTATATACAAGTGGGGCTTCTATAACATTAGAATTCACTGACAAGAATATCTAAAGCAGACGTATACATGATCTAGGACAGTAGACATGATCTATGGATTATGACCAAGGGAAATAACATGTGGAGTGAAGCGTAAGGTATGATCTACATATTTGTTGTGCTTTTTTCCTAGGTGTGCAGCCTCTTGAAGTAGTGCTATAGTCTTTAATGGATGCTAGCTCCAGTGGTTACATTTATTATATGAATGCACCAATTGAATATCCCCTTAAGCGGTTTTATATATCCTTTATGTTAAACAGGCCAGTGCGAGAAACACAGACGCGGAAAAGTTCTTGCTCTTATGATGCGTCATGTAGCCCCTCCCAGCAGAGCCGCCCCTTTCCAGCTGAGGAGGGGCGGAGCCAGGCATCGGATGAGAGTTCCCTGGGAAAAATCTCCAACATCCTTCTCATCCCACGACCACATCTCCATCAATATGAAGCCAGCAGCTCTTTGGGATACACCACTAACAGAGGTAAACAAAACTGCCACAGTAGCTTTTGTAAAATAGGTTACTCTTTAGGACTTTTAGCTTACAGCACAGTAACAAAGTTTTGAACTAAAAATATACAAATACAAAGGGGGCTAGGTTCAAACTAGGTTTTTTTAATATGGTGAATACTGCTCCTTGTCACTTTCCACTTCTTACTGTCCACGTCTAGGCACCCAGAAGCTGTTTCGGGTAAAAAAAAAAAAAAATCATATTTGCAGGCCTTACAAAGCAGTTTTTTTTTTTTCAAAAAGCCCCAGCAAAAAAACTATGTACAAATGCTTTCATAAGTGGTTTAATTCTTAAATTCGTATGGAGGAAGTTGGGCAGCAAAATTGCCCACTACTGCCTGGAAATACCTGTAAAAAAAAAGAACCCATTTTGTTTTAACGACTGATTTTGCAAATAGTTTTAATTGTTTGCAAGCAGTAAAAATTCCTAAAAAACCTAAAGAAAATGAACATTGTGAGACTAAAGCACCACATAAATTAAGCCTAGCAAATTCTGCTGTGTTCTTTATTTGTGATGTAGAGATCAGCTAGTATTACTTTCCAAACAATATGTAATATTTAAATCCTGCAATGCACAGTTAGGATTGTAAATTTAATTAAATAATGTTTTTGTTCTTCCATTTGAACATTGTATTGTGGAAACCGTTAACTTTGGAACCTCACAGATAGAGGCTCTGTCCCTTATGCTACAAAAGGAATTTCCTTAAATGTTTTATTCGTGTTGCATGATTTAAAATATAATATTTCTTAGCAGGGAGAATGTGACCCTTTGTTAGGTAAAGAGAAAGAGGTACTACATCTAGGTAAAGGTGTTGCTAACAATGTTAAAAAATAATGGCCTTTGCAGAATCCACCACAGTAATCTATCACTTCCCCACTCTTACACATCATGTTCTCTCTACTAAATATATTTATTTATTGCAAACTTGGATATAAACAGACTGCTGATAAGTGGCATAAATGCCCTAAATAAATGCATCTTGAATACAACAGGTGGCAGAACAGTAAGGTTCCTGTGTGAAGCAATAATGAAGGTATGGCATATGAAAGAGGAAGCAGCAGGAATCAGTGACCATGGATGGGACAGGAGACTGTATGAGTCTTGTTAATAGTAGATGATGGGGAAGTATGGTGGCTCAGAGGTTAGCACCTTAGGCCTTTGCAGCATTAGGTCCCAGGTTTGAATCTTGGACTGGACACTATTTACATTTTAGAATGTGGGTTTCCTCCCACATTCCAAAAACATGCAGTTTAGGTTAATTGGCTTCTCCCCCAAAATTGACCTCAGAATGTATTAAAGACATATGGCTATGGTAGGGACTTTAGATTGTGAGCACCCTTGAGGGACAGCTTGTGACATGACTATGGACTTTGAACAGCGCTGCATAATATGTTGGCTCTATATAAATACTGTGTAATAATATTAATAGAGATAAAGTACCAGAAGCTATCAACATTGGAGCAGGATAGGGGGCAGAGACAGAGTTGATTAGTAATAGAGCAAAATGAGAGAGAATGCAGTAGTCATAGGTTGTGAAGAATCAGAAAAGAGGTGGGATATGAAAACAAGATAGATGTGACAAAGAGGGAAGGCAACCAGGTTACTATCTTGGTATGTATATGTATATTGTTTATTTGATTAACAACCAGACATAGAGATGTGCTTGAATTAATTGATGTTTTGGTCATAGCAAAATGGGTGTAGTGGTTTCTGTGAATATATGTGGTTAGTGAGGTAGGTTGTCTTGAACATAAACTTTACCTCAGGTGTCAAACTCAAATACACAGAGGGACATTTTCTTATGGAAACAAAGAGGTTTTGCTTAACATTCAATCTGGAACAAGCCTGCATTACTTGCATCTAAAAAATGCGGGACCACGCATAGGCAGAGAGGCTGTTGGTCTATAGACGCGAGTGATGTTGGGAATTGTCGTAGTGTCATCACTTGCGTCTATAGAACAGTAGCTTAATAAAAATTACAGCTGGCCCGCCATTAGTACAGATTGCAGTAGTGGCGGGCCAGCTGCAATTCATAATAAGATTTCTTTTGGGGGCCAAAAAAAAGGACGTTTCTGGCCAGATTTGGCCCGTGGGCCAGAGTTTGACACCCCTGCTTTACCTGATTAAGCCTTCATATTTTCTGCTACTTCTTGTATTAACTATGGGATGCACTTTTGTAGTATTTCCATGGTTATGTAGCTATGTATGCCCACTCCCAACCCACACATCAGTGTGACTCACTGCCATACCTCAGATTTCAACATTCTGGGATTACCCAAGTGGTGGCAGGCTGCATTATTCAAAGATACATTTTCTTTTTTTAATTTTCCTGGATGTTCGTAGATGATAAACTTTGTAGCTTTGACTTTACACATAGGAAAAAGTTTATCCAATGCACCTCATTTTGTTTGCTTCTCACTCTTTTCTTGCTCTTTATTGCTTTAGTAATGGCCCAGATGCCCTAGAGCAGAACACTAATCCGAACGTAAAGTCCCAGCACTGTAACAGAAAAATTATAATTTAAGATATGGCCAAGTGAATAATTCTTATTATTTTTTTAATTATTATAGTAATAAATACCTCCTCCAGCAATAAATAACTCATCCAGCAATCCATAGGTGCACACAAATCCATTAGGAGCACTAAATGACATTTCTGCTTGTTGTATGTAATTTTCTAGAAAATAAAAATGTTCTAGCTTTGATCTGTGCAGACCCAAAGTGATCATATGTTTATGTTATAATAGAACATTATCCACTTTATTATTTTTTTCTTTTTGCTTTCTTTCCTAAATTAAAGAGAACATTTTATTCTTAAGAGATAAGATAAAAAGGACTTTTTTCCTTTAAGGATGGAATGTTTTAGGTGTGTACAAAATATTACAACAGTTTTCCTTTAAAAATTTCTGTTCAGTTTTATTTTCTCAATACACATGAATAAAACCATACAAAACATTTGTGAATGTAATTTTTATTTTCTGGAGTACATTAATTGAACACTTTTTGCTTATGCCATTTAAACTGTCCTTGATGCGTTTCCCCACAAGGGCTTCCTCAGTAGGACATGGTATGATGGATATCTCAATTTCTTTATATCCTACTAGCTGATAACCTGGCATTGCCAGGTATTTATTTATTGCAATCTTATATTATACAGGAAGAGCTATAGTGTTATATCAAAGAAATGTTGTTTTTTTTTTTACGAGTTTTAAAAGTGAAATATACAATAAATTAAAGTACAATTAAATTACCTAAATTATTGGCATATGTTCCAGTGCTGTTTTAAATGTTTTAACATTAGGCTCATGAAACATCCTTTGTAACTTTAGGACAATCTAAAATTGTGTTCCTGAGATGTAGGTGCACCTCTGGTCAGTTTATATTAGTTCATTTTCAATAAAATATAGTTGTAGAAATTTTGGTGGTTGATCTGTCAGCGGAAGTAACAATCCTGCTTTATGGTAAATTTGCCCTTGCACCGTAAATGTGGATGAAAATCCAGGCTGTTGAACAACTGAGATGGCGCCGAATGATGTCATTTGGAAACATGAGTTGTTTTTTCTGATGATATTAAGAAAATGCTTTGTACTGTCTCTGAAGCTCTAGATGTAGTAGCTCTTTCTCTGATTTTCTGTACTTGGGTCCCACGCTGTTGTACTGTCTCTGAAGCTCTAGATTTAGTAGCTCTATCTCTCTTATCCTGTAGTCGTGCCTCACGCTGTTGTACTGTCTCTAAAGCTCTAGATGTAGTAGCTCTATCTCTCTTATCCTGTCCGCCTTCGTGGGCGGGCACAAGTGCCGCACGCTGGATCTCAGGGGAAATCAAATCAATTTTTTTTTTTTCTTGTTTTCCCTTGTGCGGAAAACCTGGTGCGTCTTATAGTCCGGAGCGTCTTATGGTCCGAAAAATACGGTACATCCGTACAATTTTATATATATAGACTGGCTGATTACCCGGCATTGCCCGGGTATTTATTTATTGCAATGTTCTAATATAGTCCAAAAAAATATGTAAAAATATAAGCAAAAGGCACACTGTGCTGAGCAATACATACACAAAACATACATACATAGATGCAAATATATTTCTGACATATACCACAGCACTGTACAAAGATCAGCGGTGCACTCACTAGGGGTCTCGGTCATATGTCTTAGCAAGTTTGGTTGAAATGTCTCCATGCGTTTCCTAGTGATCACATACACACATCTATATATATAACACATGCATACAAACAAAGATAGCTCTGACATATATCACAGTGCTGTACAAAGATCAGTGGTGCACTCACATGAGTCTCAGTCATATGTCTAGCAAGTTTCTCAATGCGTTTGAAATGTCTCAATGCGTTTCCGAGTAATGGTGAAACATACATACATACAAATATAGCTCTGACATATAGCACAGTGCTGTACAAAGATGACCGGTGGATTCACATTAGTCTCAGTCATACAGTATGTATAAGTTTGGTTTAAACGTCTCATTCTGGGTTCCACAAGCTGCAAAGATGCAGATTTGCTTCCGTGGACCCAGAATGAGTCACCTCTAACATCTTAAAAGTGATTGATATCGCTGAACTCATAAACACATAAGAACTCTTTAAAGAAGATTTAACAGTCAGGTTTGAAGATTTGCAAAATATGTAATTAATTTAAGGGTCGCACAGCTGATAATACATTTTAATTGATTTGATGTTTTGTTGTCTTAATGGAGTTAAAAGATAATCTACAACATGAATCTTAAATAAGATATAAAGAAATTGAGATATCTATCAACATGTCCTTCTGAGTAAGCCCTTGTGGTAAGCCCAATGGTATAAAGCAAAAGCGTTCAATTAATGTACTCCAGAAAGGTAAAATAACATTCACAAATGTTTTGTATGGTTTTAATCATTTGTATTGAGAAAATAAAATTGTTCAGAAAATTTTAAAGTAAAACTGTTGTAATTATTTTGTACTTACCTAAAAAGGACCTCAAGGAAAAAACTAGTTTTGATTATATTAATTAACAGCGATGTGGTGTGATATATAGAAGGAATTTTCCTTCCTCTCTCCCAAATGTAGACCCCTATATTCTCATGAGATATAAATTATTGCATGCATGCATGCAATTAGGTATCTCTGGGTTCCATAATTAAAGAAAAAGGGTCAGTTTTGACTGAAGTTAACAAAATACTATAGAACATTATTATTATTTTGGTTGCTGATGTTTGTATTCATTGCAGACTTTATGGAGAGGATGATGGAATCTCAACAGCGAGACTCTAGTGCACCTGGCAGATTTCATGTGGGTAGTGCAGAATCAATGCTGCACATCCGACCTGGAGGATATCATCCCCAAAGGGCTCTTATTAACCCTTTTGCACCATCACGAATGCCAATGAAGCTCACATCAAATCGTAGAAGGTGGATGCACACATTCCCTGTGGGTAGGTCTGAAACGTTTCTCTTATTGTTTGGGTATACAACAGACCTCAGACACCCCAGTAGTACATAGAACCCCAAACACTCTTTCAATGAAGTCCAGGCTGTTTTCTGAGCTCACAAGTTTCCCACCAATAAACTATAACAATGGATTTGTTTTTTCTTCTTTCACTGCTGTAAAAATTTAATTGGCTCACTTTCTTTTTAGTCTAGTTCTGACTGTCACCTGCATTCAGCACAAAGGACAATTTTCTACCTACTCAGTGCTCCATAGAGATGCCCTGCTGCCAAACCAGTGAAATAACAATAGCCATACTACCCCACACTGCTGCTGTGTGGCCTACGGTGAAGAGACCTAAAGTTCCTTGTATTGTCATATCTTGGAATTTACAGATTAGATATGTTTGAGGCTATGGTAGTTTATAGTATTAGAACATTTACTTTTATAATTCTATTACTTCTGTACTACAATCCAAAGAATGAAAATTTAGATGTGGCGTTCATTCTCATGAACAGAGCATAAAACCCCCTGGTAATCTCAAAGAATCGGTTTCCTTTTATAGCTTCTTTTAGATTCAGTTCCATTTTAAGCTTGTATTCAATTATATTTCAATAAAGGTAAACCTCATTTCCATTTGGTGGCCTTTCTATCTCTCTAACATATAAATCGATTAAATTCACTCGTTAAGTCATTATACAGGGTATTCAGTAAAATCAGCCATGTAGTCAAGCCTTTCTCAACCATCATTCTGTGGAACACTGGAGTTCCTACAGAGGTTACTTCTAGTTCAAAGTAGTAGAAGTATGATTTTTAACCTGAGGGTGCTGCATAATTTGCAGGATGATGGTATTTGACAAAGCCTGTGGCATGGAACCAGTTGACCCTCTTGTATGTCAGGTAGGTACCCACTAACACCAATAATTTTTGTTTTTATTTGACTGCCCATGTAATGATGTATTCTTATAAATGATTATTTAAAGTGCCACTAGATTTGTAAGTTTGTCTGCCAATGTAAAGGGTATTCTGCCTCCCGCTGGCCACCAGTTTAAAAATATAATATTCTTTACTGACCACCAATGTAAAGGCACACTTCTCTACCAGACAACAGTGTAGCACAACTTTTACTGTGCATATTTCTTTTCTGGCCAATATTAACTGTATTCATGCTGAAAATAACTTTGTCAATAATATTTCCAAGTAGAGAGGAGTGCACCAGACGCAACTGA
Organism: Pyxicephalus adspersus; assembly: GCF_032062135.1. Classification (NCBI taxonomy): domain Eukaryota; kingdom Metazoa; phylum Chordata; class Amphibia; order Anura; family Pyxicephalidae; genus Pyxicephalus; species Pyxicephalus adspersus. The sequence goes on from NC_092863.1 coordinate 44,866,373, forward strand.
GGTTATTTGTGTAAAAAATAAGAAATAGAGAAGTATTATATATCTGCTTATTATCTAACGCATTTAAACTCACCTGTGTTTTGCACTTTTTTATCATGCTCTTTAGGTCCTTCTGGAGAAGCTATACAAATACATCATCAAACCCGGCAAAATATTGCAGATCTCCAGGGGAATGGCCAGCGAGAATTAGTGCACTCCTCAGCAGAGCTTCTTGAACTTGCTTACCAGGAAGCCACTGGCAGGTAAGTGGCTTTAGACAATATGTAACTGTTTTTTTTTTTTTTTTTCCTTAGCAATAGTAGTGCAACTGAGTAAAGACTGCATAATGCCAAATTACTTATTTTTTACATTATTTGTAATTGGTGGTTACCTTTTGTCTCTTGCAGCGGACCTGGTTTTCCAAAGCTCTCCAAGACTGGAAAATATAAACTTTCATCAGTGAACCTGGGTGAACCAGCAAACCTGGAATGCGTCTGGTCCAGGATTGAAAACACTTGCTAACAAATAGCAAATGACTTTTAGGAAACCCATTCAAGGTTTGCTGGATCACTCAGATAAAAGTGTATCCTCTCCAGCTCTGGAGGGCTTTAACCTCCTTGCCGTTAAGCCCGACCTTCGTTTGGGCAAAAAAAAATTGCAAGGATGGTTAACCCCGAGATTTGTCCCATCCTTATTTACCTGGTCCCCCTGTGCTCATCCAGCGTCGTGTTTGTGTTCCAGCGTCGTCCTCCGTCGATCGTCGTCTGTCGATTCCCCTCTCCAGCGTCGGGTGCCTTCGTCGGGTGCCTTCGTCGGGTGCCAGCGGGACCGGTAAGAAGCCGGCCGGGATCTTGTGTTCCGCCGGCCAGCCAGCAGATCACAAGATGCCGGCCGGCTTCTTACCTGGTCCCACTGATCGTCCACGTCCTTCTTCTTCCAGCGCCAGATGATCTCTGAAACGAGAAGCCGTCCGGCGGAGAAAAAAAAAAAACGGACGGCTCCTCCCTGCGTGCGTGATGACGTCGGCGCGTGTGCGGGAAATTCAAATTGAAACTCATTCATTTATTTTGTATTGGATTCAATACAAACTCCTGTATCCAATACAAAATAATTCAAATAATTACAAAGTATATAACTGGTAAATTCAAACTGTCATTTTGTATTGGATTGAATACAAACTCCCGTATCCAATCCAATACAAAAAAAGAAAAGAAAAGAAAAGTAAATAACTTGGAAATTCAAATTTATATTTTGTATTTGATTGGATACAAACTTGCGTATCCAATCCAATACAAAATAATATAAAATTAATACAAAGTACATACCTGGTAAATTCAAACGCTCATTTTGTATTGGATTGAATACAAACTCCCGTATCCAATCCAATACAAAAAAAGAAAAGAAAAGAAAAGTAAATAACTTGGAAATTCAAATTCATATTTTGCACTGGATTGAATACAAACTCCCGTATCCAATCCAATACAAAAAAAAAAAAAAAAATAAAATAAAAGTAAATAACTTGGAAATTCAAATTTATATTTTGTATTTGATTGGATACAAACTTGCGTATCCAATCCAATACAAAAAATAAAAAAAAATAAAATAAAAGTAAAACCATTTTTATATTCATATTATCTACTAGAACCCCTGTTCGGACATATTTCTGTAAGTTACAGGTCTACAATTTAAAAAAAAAAAATTTCATGAAAAACAGTGGATCACTTTTGGTACAGAAATCTAGACCTCAGTGTAACGCTCAGGTGGTTAAGAAATCAGGCTTAATGACATTGGTGAAGGTCACACTTTAAAGCAAATGTTTTGGTATTGTCATGTTTGTTTATTTTGTTGGCACTGGAACACAAAAAAGCAGAGAAAAAAATCTCAGACGATTCTTTCAATCCTGAGAGACCTGGAGCAGTATATATATATATATATATATATATATATATATATGTACAGGTTTTTCTGGGTAATGTTGATTCTCCTGATTAAACTTTTTATCTCAGCGTTTGTCAGCCAGTTAGGGCTCTCTGATTATTTTAATCCGGTACAATAGACTTTCTACAGTTTCCTTTTTACATCATTATTGTATATTGTACCCAGAGAGCATCTGACCTTGAACAACAGGGTTTATGTCACAAAAGGGAAATCATAGCAGCACATAAAATCTTGTTATTCATATAATTATAAGTACAATAATTTAGTAAAAGTTAAGTAAATCTTTTGCAAAAATATTGATAAATAGACCCCATTTTCTCAAAAACCTTTACAGAATTTTTTTTAGTTTCCTAATACATATTCTACAAAATGCATCCTTCTGAATGTGTCAAACAAAATGTGTCTAGGACGTAACACATAAACGACTGCTTGATTTTCTGTAAATGAACCTAAAAACTAGAGCTACAAACATATATTTTTCTTCAGCTTATACAGTATATAAAGTGACTGGGCCTGATTTTATTATAGCTGTCCAAGGCCTGGAGAGGATACACTTCAATCAATGAAGCTGGGTGATCCAGCAAACCTGGAATGGATTTTTTCAAAGTAATTTGCTAGAAAATGTTTTGAATCCTGGACCAGATCTATTCCAGGTTTGCTGGATCACCCAGCTTTACTGATGAAAGTGTATCCTCTCCAGGTTCCGAGAGCTTTAATAAATCAGGCCCAATGTGTCTTATGGCAGTCAAATATATTGATTAAAAATGCAAAATTAAAGCCTATAAAAATCAGAATACCATGTTACGGTTTTTTGATGCTAGTGCATCTGTATGTAGTATCAGTTTGTGGTTTACATTTTACAAAATCTTTTTCACAGGCACGGAGGTCCTCGAACACCATTGGACAGCAGCTCATGTGGAAGTGCTGAAGAGTTCTCTGGAAACCCCACCATGAATGGACAGAGGAGCCATGGTGCAGGTAATACCACTAAGATGGAACTCTTACAGCTACTAACTGTTTGTTAGGAGTTTATTTAATGCTAATCCTGTTCTTTCACTACAGTTACTAACCACAAAGCGAAAGAATCCCCTGATGAGAGCTTACTCTGCTGTCCTGAACCTAGTGAGTGGGGAGGGTTACCTAACAGTAAATATGGGAGTTTAATACCATAGTTCTACCAGTCACAAGCCTTGCATTGTTAGGACTAGTGCTCAAGAAATGCTGAGGTGTTACTTAAAGTGATTATTCGGATCCCAGAATTGTTTTTTCATTACAAACTGGAAAAGTGAAGGGCACTTTTGATAGGGTGCGGAATGCATTTTTTTTACATTTTCTTTTGCTGTGCACTAATTCTTAGTGATCAGGCTGTTCATTTATTTTTTACATTCTTTTTTTTTTTTGCTTTTTAACCCCTTTTTTGTTTTTTTTCTTAAATTTTATTGCTCCAGTTACTAATCTATAACTAGATATATAGTATAGGTTATTGTAGTTTGATGTGTAACATTTAATTTTGTGAGGTCTCTAGATTTCCTGCTAAAGTGCTGAGGAAAAATGTGGTCACTGAGGAGTAGAAATACTGTGTTTAATCCATTGTCCTTCCCATTCAAATACATGGTTTTATTGTTATTTTTGAAGTTCAAACTGACAATGGCGTATCCTATTTTCACTATGTGTGTGCACTTCTTTTGTCACACTACTTCACCTTCCTTGCATGTTTTATCATGACTCACAGCTTTGAATAAAAATAAATAATTTATATCAATTTTGTGGTTAAATTGGATCCCTATATTTATAGTGTTAATCAAGGGCAAATATTTTCCCAATGCATGATGGGGCTGAATGTATCTAAGGCATGGCAATGTTAACCTACTTTCTCTTTTTCTTCCCTTTTTCTCCCAATTTTTCTGACTTCAAATCACTTGTTTTGCATACACTTTCACGCCAACCTACCATACTTTTTCCCTTTTCAACAAAATGTTCAATAATCCTATTTACATGTTCCCATGTACTCACATTTTATAATCCCTTCTCCACATTTAAAAATTGTGTTTATTGTTTCCTTATTGTTTTTTGTTAATTGGCCCTTTGATCCTCAATTAATCCTCACATTTTTACCACATACCAATTTTTTTCATCCACACCCTTATGTAAATCACAATCCTTGTTCCTGCTCACCATCACTTTCCACACATACATGGTGGTATTTGGGCAGTTTTGATGCTGTCTGCTCCCCCCATAGTGCCTGGCTTCTGCTGCACAGTTGGGGTGGATTGGAAATCCCTTACCACCCCTGCCTGCCTACCACTCACAACCGACTACTTCCCGGACAAGCAGAGCCTGCAAAATGATTATACAGAAGGCTGCTATGATCTACTGCCAGAGGCTGACCTGGACAGGTGAGACTAAAGAAAACCAAAAGTAGTTTCTTCAGTATTTGCAATTATACAGGTTTAGTTTGTTTGTTACAAACACTGTCATAACTTAGCCTTCGGCTTGTTAAACAGTTATACGTGTTGTAGAGTTTTCTACAGTAAAACTAAGCTAGGTTATTATCATTTTTAGCACCTTTTCTCTCACTTCCTATCATGCTTAGAAGGAAGTGCAACAATGGTAAATCTCCCCAGTAGTGATACAGACTGCAGCAGTTTTTTTAAGCAAATATGGAAAGCTTAGAATTTTCATGCAGTTTGTATTGCTGTGTGTGCCTTCTGTTTAGGTGACCCTGGTTCCCCCAATTTCTTGCTCCAGTGTCACAGGAAGGAAATGGATAGGAGGGGGGAGCCAAAGACAAAATGGTACAAAAAGTTGTAACCCTTCTCAGCCGTATTTTGTTTTAGAGTTTGGCTTTTTATGTAGCATTTTTTTCCTATTTTGTGTCCTATGGGGGAATTTTTCCTTCACAAACTTTCTAATAGATGAAACATGATGTAACAGGAAATGTCTACAAAGTGAGGTCAGCTCCCTGTTTAAATATTCATCAGCAGAACAGGTGTCCCCATTGGAAGATTTATAATATCAATTTGTGTGAGTAGAGTTACTTTTTAAATGTTTATACTACGGAAAGATTGATACTTGTCAACTTGTTATAATTTCCTTAAGCAGTGTAAGAGCACCACCGTAATGTATAAAGCACACTGAATGACATGTCAATCCCTATGGGCTAGAATTAGGAAAAACTGATCGGAAGGGTTGTGTACTACTTTAAAAACTGATCTTTCCTAGCTAATTAAATGTTGTTTAATGTTTCACAGACGGGATGAAGATGGTGCTCAGATGACTGCTCAGCAAGTTTTTGAAGAGTTCATATGTCAGCGACTAATGCAGGGTTATCAGATAATTGTTCAGCCCAAACAACCAAAACCTAACTCCAATGCACAACCTCCCCTCAGCAGTAGTCCACTGTACAGACGAGGTACTATTTTTCTCATGATTTAATGTATCTGCAGTAAAGCTATGCATATGCTGACAAATCTGTACAAAAACCAAATCTAAATGGTATTGGACACAGAATTTGATATATGATGACCATACGGAAGACCTTAATGTTGTCAAATAAAAAGGGCAATATTATCTATTGCCATGATCATTTTTGATCTAGAAAGTGGTACAATTTTCTGCATATTTTAACAGATATTTGTCCTTTTAAAGGGTTGGTGTCCCGCCACCATAATATTGAAGAAAACCAGTATTGGCTTAGCATGGGTCGAACATTTCACAAAGTGATCTGCAAGGACAAGATAATCACAGTGACCAGATATTTGCCAAAGTAAGAGAATTCATTTTGAAAACTGTCATTGTTTGCAGTGTTAAAAAAAGGTAACACACTGAACATATGGCAGAGTAGTGCGCAGATTGCATTACACTTCAGTTTATGAATTTTCTTTCCTCTGTTCTTGTGGTTATATGACTTTTCAATCTCTTCTTCCTTTTTCATGTGTCAGTAGATGTTGGTGTATACTGTCCTTATCCTGTTTTAGACTGCACTGTCTTGCATTCCTTGCAGAAAGATATAACATTATAGTTGTGCTACTTCTTGCCAGACTGGAAGAAGGGAACTAACTCTATATATGTAGATGTTGTCAGCACTTCCTCCTTGACAGCACATTGTCAGGCTTAGGCAGTACAAATATCTTAAGAAAAGTTGCTGGGGAGTGGGTGACAACACTGCTGGAAGTTGCAAAGTGGTATTGTAGTGTTGGCAGCCCTCTTCAGGAAACTAGATTTGTAAAGGAATACTTGCAGGATCAACAAGTAAGAACTGGTAGAAGTAATGAGAATTCTGCTTATACAAAAATATACAATGAATTAATTGTATATGTTTGTCTAAGCAGAATTCTCAACTCATTTTTGGGGAACACATTTTTTGTTGAGTTAGATCTTACACTTGTTTTTCTTTTTACAAATTTTTGGGTGGTGAATCCAGAAATTACTCCAGTTTTCTGCTATCACATCCAGTTTTTACAATACAAGGTACCCTCCATTTTTGTCAAAAAAACATACAAATTTTACATACAATGAAAAAATAATGAAATAATAACTTGACTGTTGTACCGTTTTTTAAAATTTCTTTTCCGTTTTTTAAAACTTTTGTTCATACAAAGAAATTGTTACTCTATGAGCATTTTTTTACAGTAAAACATTTGAAAATTATTCGGGTAAGCAGTTAAGGTAAAAATGTACGCCTATAGCTTTTCCTGGAGTGTTCAGTGTTAGGACAATCCTGCCAGATGCTCCACCAATAGTCAGCCGTCATATGTACATCCCATTTACCCTGATATCGTCCTTCCATGACCTTCAAATCTTGGTGAAATCGTTCACCTTGCTCATCATTGACTGCACCAAGGTTTTCTGGGAAGAAAGATGGCTATGCAGGAAAAGCATTTTGTAGCTCTCCAAGAGTTTATGGACAATTTCTGTGTAATTATTTGCTTGTGTGTTTCCAAGAATGTCCATGACAAAGGCTTTGAATGATAACCAAGCATTTGTTTCGACTTCTGACATTGTACTGATGAAATGTTCATCCTTGATGAGCTGCCGAATCTGTGGACCATCGAACACACCGGCCTTTATTTTTTCAAATGACAGGCTAGGAATTGCCAAAATGAGGTACTTGAAACATTCTCCTTCAGTTGGCAAAGCTTTAACGAACTGCTTCATCAGATCCAGTTTCATGTGCAGAGGCGGGAATATAATATTCTTTCTATCAACAAGTGGCTCATGTAGAATGTTTGGATCACCTGATTTTAGGACAGATCTTGGAGGCCAAATCCTTTCCAGCCAATGCCTCTCACTTGCTCTGCTGTCCCACATGCACAGATAACAGGTATACTTGGTGTATCTGCGTTGCTGACCAAGAAGGAAGCATACCATTTTAAGGTCAACACAGATGACCCAATTGTGTTGGTGATATTGCAACAACTCAATGACTCTCTTTATGTCTGTATATTCTTCACAAAAAAAAACTGAATGGCTAGTTGGGACTGACCCAAATATATTGCCATTGTGAAGGAGGACACACTTTAAGCTCCGCTTTGAGCTATCGATTTATAGTCGCCATTCAGTTGCGGTATAGATTGAAATTCCCAATTCAACCAACCAATTAAACCATGTATGTTATGGCAATACATAAAGCCACTGTCAGTTCTAAAGTACTGCAGAAATGCAATTTGGTTCGAAAGTACGATACCTTTATTGCTTTTTTCAATTAAGTTTTTCTCACAGTCTTGATGCTAGGAGTTCTGAAGCCTTCTTCACTCAACTCATGCTGATCATATTCTTTACGAACTCTTTACGAGAGTCCTCTTCAATTTCAAACTCTTCATCATTGTTGTCACCTAGTTCATCACCATAATCATGTTCTTCAAGAGAGGGTAGTGTAACGAAAACTGGCACTGGGATTTCATCTGAATGAGCCACTGGGCGTATAGCCAATGGTAGACTAGGATACTCTATGTTACATTTATTTTTCTTGGTTTATCCTGAAGTTTTCACTATACAAAAATAACAGTCACTGAAATGATCTCCTGACTCTCGCCAAACCATAAGTATACCAAATGGCTTCTTATCACATGTTCCCTTTGTCCACTTCCGTAAAACTTCGACACACTGCACACCTTATGAGCGGCCCAAGACTTGATCACCAGGTTTATTTTTTGAAATATGGCAAATAGGTTTGCTCTACAAATGTTCTGGTGTTCGCCCTTTGACTGGGAATAGTGAAACTGCCACAGATATAACAAAATGAATCAGGGTTGTTTAGGCACTTATGACGAGAAACGGCAGAGCCAGACATGACCTGAAAGAAAGGAAATACGTGTGCAGGGAGAAAAATACATTTTGCTTATTCACTACGTAGAGCAGCGCACAACCTCTGACCACACTGTCTTGCGTGTAAATGAATAGCACATATAAATCCACGCTACAGTTATCGCATTAATATAACTGGTAGAGAAAAAAAACTGAAGTGACAGAAGAAAACTAACTGCTCTTTCAGAATCAGCATACCTATTTCAGTGTAAATAAGCTTAAAAATTGAGGTCAACAAAAAATGTGTTCAAAATTGTTCCCCAGTGTTATGTAGTGATGTACAATTTATAGTAGTAAACCAATTTTCACCTAGGCCAGCACATAGTAGACAAAGTCCTTGGAGGATAATTATGTATTGAAACAATATTATAAATATACATTTTTACATGGACTCTGAGAGCAATGCAGTAGCAATTCATAACCATTTTAATACAAAATTCACAGATTTTTAAATTTTTCAAATTCAAAAATGTATGTTTATGGATGACATTGTGTTTTGTGTTTTTCTCCTTTACAGGTATCCATGTGAATCTGCTCAGATAAGTTACACATACAATTTGTGTCCCTCCCATTCTGGCTGTGACTTTGTACCTAGCTGGGTAGAATTCTCCCATGAGCGGTTGGAGGACTACAAGTGGAACTATCTGGATCAGTATATCTGTTCTGCTGGTTCTGAAGACTTCAGGTTGGGCATACATGTAATATTTTTTCATCATAGTAAACAAAGGTTTACTTGATCCATACAAAAAATAATGTCCATGTATATAGTAAAAGGTTAAAAAATAGCCTGACTATGCCATTATGATTGTAATAAATAAATAATAATCCACACAGAATCCATTTAAACCTTCCGATTTAGCCTCCGTGAATGGGTAACATTCACAACACACGATTTCAAATAATAAAATAACATTTACTTTTCTTAGATACAAACGATACTGCAGATTGACAGTTTCAATGGTTGATGATGGGCCACAGAGAGCCCATCTGCAATCCCATTCCATGCAACGCTGACTTTTCTTTCATTATCAAAACAACTACTTGCCAGCTTGTCATTGCATTTTACTTTACAGATCAGGAGTTATTTCAGAACAAAAGCAGATTTGTTAACTACAGCTGACAGTTTGCTTATCCTTATTCATACTAAACATTGCAACACAGTTTTTTTTCTGCTGTGCTTTGAATTTTATATAAAATGTAAATATTACCATGGAATGGTATATCCCTCTAAAATGAACAAGGGCTGCTGGCTAACACTAGCAGGCTCTGAATGCTTCATCCACTGACTATTTATTTATTACAATCACACTACCTCAGTTAAGTATACACCTACTCATGGAGAGTGCTGACCTAAATGGCTAAATACAGAAGAGCTTATTTATTTGGTCAGCACTAATTGACAGGACTTTTCAGAGACAGCTGTCTTGTAGGCATGGGACAACTGCCCCACCTCATGCCTGTTCTGTGAACTACCAAGAAAGTTGAACAATTTGTCACCTGACTTGAACTCTCTGTAAACTGATTCAGAATGATTACATAAGTGAACTTAACAGTGTTATTTTTTTTATAAATGTATAGTCTTTGTCTGTTTCTTTATCTCATTAACTCTGCATCTTCAAATTTAGCCTAATCGAGTCCCTGAAGTTCTGGCGCACTCGGTTCCTTCTGCTTCCCTCTTGCGTTGGACCCACCAAGCGTATTACTGAAGGGGAACAGCGTTGTGATGTGTATGGAGACCGCCCCAGATCTGAGCAAGATGAAGTACAACTACTAGATGGATTTCTGAGATTTGTGGAGTGTCTAAATCGTATCCGCAGACGTCACAGATCTGACCGGATGATTCGAGTACCTTACTTTTTTTCCCTTGTTAAGTTACCAATATGTATTCATTTTATATGTGTACTTATCTATGTGTGTGTGTATTTTGTAGAAGGGAACAGGTATGAAAAGCCTGCAGCTTCCAGCTCACCCTCCAGAACCTCCTGGACCACCTGTAGGAAAGAAAGGAACATCTGCACTCTCGGCTCTCCTAGAGTTAGAATCAAATCAGAAGTAAGACGAGCCAGCTTTCAACCATGATATGAAAACAACAGTTTTTAAAAAATAAGTAAAGAATGATGAATGTAAAATAAATTATATTTTTATAGGGGTTTGGGGGAACAACAAGCACTAGCTCATGCTGGAAAAGCCTCGTGTCAGGCCACCGACCCAGCTGTCACTCCAAACTCTGTTGACAGCCCTCGTAAGGTGAGGCAAAAAGTGTAGCGACAATTTGGATCTAGATTTTTATTGACCTTTTGGCAGTGCTTGGTGTTTTCTGTTTAGTCATTTCCAATTCCTATTCGCTTTTCAAATGTTTTGGTTTGCGGTTCAATCTGTCTCTGTCTGTCTTTACGGCTCTTTCTGCACTATCACTTTTATCTCAGGATGGGGCCTTCTTTATGGACTTTGTTCGCAGCCCACGTACAGCACCATCATTCAACCCACAGGTTAGTGTCCTAGGTACCAGCAGTTGTGTTCCATTATAAGCTTTTGCATGAGGAAATCTATCCTATTTGCTTTGAACACACATATACTTTATACTGTTTTTATACAAGATATTTTAATTTTGCATTGTCTACCACTAACTAAAGTTTGTTCTTATTCTATTTCTTTATATTTATGTATTGTTTGTATTGTGTTTTTGCACGGTGCCCTTTCGTGTACTTGAATTTGTAACATAATTGCTTGTGTAAATCTATCTATCTATCGATCTATCTATCTATCGATCTATCGATCTATCTATCCTATCTTTCTTCTCTACTGTGTTCTTCTTGCATGTGAATAAATGGTAAAGGGCACCAGTGACTCAATGATGCACATGGGAGGAGGGGAGGGGTATTAGCTGAAAAAACTAATTCTGGCAGTGAACTAAAGGTGTCACACACTTATTATATCACAGCTTGCTATGTATCAGAATTTACATGTTGATCCCTGTCCACTGCTTTAATAAGCACATAACTGGAGTTAGAAATGGCAGCAGGATGCACTATAGTAAAAAGGGATGCCAGCAGGGGCAGTGTGATTTAAAGTATCTGCTTTATTTGATACCACAACCAAATGGATGACCCCTTTTTTTTCTTTCTACAACATTTGCACATTCACATTGAAGTGCGCCAGATTGGCTCCCAATGATTTCTCTATCGCAGTCAGACTTGTTATTGTAATTCAGCTACTTAAACTAGTTGCAGTAAACATAACACATTTTGTTATTTATCAATAAAAAAACAAAACAAATCTGCATTATTGCGTGTTTCTTTTTTAAAAAAAATCTGTATTGCAATCTACCTTGAATTGTGTTTTTAGCAATAAAAATAAATGACCTTAGAAACAATTATATTGCCCAAATTTATATTGGTTTGAGATGACACGGAGTTAATGTGTACCTCCAGCCGTTTTTTTTTTGCCCCTGTCCGGTTATATTGCCTCTAGAGATGAGGTGAAATTCCCAATAGGATATAGCCACATCTATATATTTATATATATTTTTTTCATATATTTACAGTTGCAAGCTCTTGAAAGAACGTCCCTACTGTATTCATGTCCCATTGTTTCCTGACTTCCTGTCGGGAAGTGGGATGACATTTCCTTATCGTAAAAACAGACAACTTTTTATGCAAAATGCAATTTTTATTCTGCAGTTCTACTTTCAGGTTAAGTAATAGGGGAGTTAAGAGATAAAAGTGTGTGACCGCAGGGGTTTAGTTTAGCAGCCAGTGAAACTTTTCTTCCATCCAACCTGTTTGCAGAAAATCCTTTGGCATCCTCACCTACAATGCAAAACTATTGTTCTTGCATTGTAGGAGATGATGTCAGTGCTTGCAATTGCAGCACAGAATGGATTTTGAAAACGGCTACATATAATTGTAATTTAAATCCATCCATTTCTAAAAAGATTCAAATTTTTATCAGATTTCTGTTGACCAAGGAGTCTCCCCTTATGCTGATGGAAATAGCAGCTTGACAAACAACACCCCAACAGTAACTCAAGGAAACAATACAGGAGAGCAGCTATTTCAGTTAGCTGAGGCAAGGTAAAGATTCTTTAATATGATTTGTAAAATGGTGTATGTCAGCACACATGATTTCTGACTGTTCATTCTGGTTTAGTATCCCACAGATGTCTGGGGGTCCAAGCACTCTACCTTCCAGTGCCAGCCTAAGTGAGATTTTGGAGGCTATGAAACACCCAAAGTAAGTACCTGGTGTGCTGTGACAAATTTAAAGACCGTTGATAGGGTTATGGAAAACCAGTTATTATATAGTTATTAACACACATTGATTTTGGGTGTTGTCACTTACCTAAGCAAGCTGGACTGCCAATACCAAAGTCTAAAATGCTACCAAAATACATTTTGTGCTCTGCTTTTGTAATATAGATAGGTGGTATGGATGAAAGGATGTAGAGATAGCTTGTAGAATTTGTATCGAAAAAATATTAAAATATTCAGTGCCCCTAATTATTAACATTCATTTTCTTGCAGTACAGGTATTCCATTGCTATCTGAACAGAAAGGTCTTCCTCCATGCTGCTTTATTAGCGCTGAAGTTGTACATTGGCTGATTGATAAGATAAGCTGGGTGCAGACTCAAACTGTGGCTATGGACATTATGCAGGTAAGAAATCTGCCTACATTATTTACAGTAATATGGGTAATTTAGATAACAGGTATCATGTTTTTTGTTGTTTGTTTGTTTGTTTTTTTACTACAACTGGATATTGTATGTCTCTTGCAGAAAATGTTGGACGAACAGTATATTACACATGCATCTGGCGAAACACTTAGAACCTTCATCTACGGATTTTACTTATACAGAATACCTCCTGAAAGAGAACCTGAAAGGGGTGAGAGCAGCATGTGTTTGCAATTTAAAAAGAACAAAGAGTTCTGTGAAAATGTGGGTTTTGTAACACAGCCTTTGTATAGCCAAGTAGAATTTAGCAGACTCTGATTTGAAAGCAAAAGGTAAATTTAATTCCACACAATCAGATAGTTGATTTAGGCACCTGTCCTTATCTTGATTATTAGCTACGAGTAATGAAGAAAAAGCCAAAGTTCTCCTATTAGCTGTGGTAATTAGCTTTCTTCACAGGGTAGCCCTATGTACAGTCACCTTTAGGGTGAAAGACCTTGCTGAGGAAGAGTTGCATTTTATTTACTTTGAGGGACTCCAATTGCAAAGGAATGGCCATTTTCTCTGGGAAACTTACACCAAATTTGTTTCAGAATTCCAGGAGATGGATCCCCCTAACCATAACAGTTCTATATGTAAGCCACTATTTGCTTTAAAATTCCATAAAACCGCTTTGTCTCACTTCTCCTCTTGCATGCTCCCAAAGTCACGTTTTTTAAGGCTGCGCAAAAAACATGTGTAACTCAAAAGTATATTGTAAACACAATAGGGAGGAATTAAAGACCATAGCTTATTGGTTTGAGAACATTGATGTAGAATTCCCCATTGGCAGACATCTGTCCACGGGAACCACACTAGGCTATGTATTTATATTTGGATTTACATTTGCATTATCACAACTTTGTTCATGTGCAGTTTCTCATATAACACTTCATTTTATATGTCTCTTATTTTTTTTTTCTTGTAGCCACAACAAACCTGACACAACCAAATGCCTGGCATTCAGCTGCAATGGAAGACTTTACAGCTTTCCAGAGGAAATGGTTTGAGGTGGCACTAGTGGAAGAGGAGCTTCTCCATTCTGAATTTCCACCATTTCTTCTGCCTTGGCTACCCAGTCGGCCAGCCTCTTATGCAAGTAGGCACAGTTCTTTCAGCCGCAGCTTCGGAGGAAGGAGCCAGGCCGCAGCGCTGCTAGGTAGCTGCCCGCAGAGGGCAGAGGAGCTGGTGGAGTGCTGTGTCCAAGAGAATGATCTCCCATGGACTATCCATGGCTTTGTTTCATGGTTATTCCAGCCTATGGTTCTAATTAGTTTAAATATTTCTCTGAAATACAGTGATTTTTGTAATAGTCTTGCTACAATAGACCAAAGCCCAGCTCCTAAGAATACATGGCAGCTCACTATCCTAAGCAGCAGCAGCTAATGTCATTTACCAATATGACAACTATTGTGCAGTGTTACATTTAACCAAAGATATAAAAACAAATTAAAAATTCAGGCTCTATATTTATTTGCCAGTTAAAAACTTTATTATTTTTTTTTTTTTACTGTTTTATCTTTCTAAAATTCTGGCTTTAAAAGCTGTTTCTGCTGTGTCATAGGAATGTAATAATGCTGGGTCATGCCATATCAGTGTCCATTCTTCATATTATTATTCTTCCTCTAACCACCAAAAGAAAGGTAACATGACTAAGGGCTACACCTTTGCTATATCCATGTGACATCATTGGTTCCTCTCTTGACTTTTTGGCTAAATTCTCATCTCCAGCAGCTCCTCCCCTGACGGGTACCATGTAACTTGCATGCCAGGCATCTGTTCAGAGCCATGGAACAAGCTCTGTCATCACTCCCTTACTTTCCTGGGTGGTTTTGTTTCCTGGGTGTTTTTAGTAACTACACATTTAATTTTGATAACTGGTTGATCATCAACTGTTTTCCATGTTACATCCTTGCTTGATTGCATGCTTTTTTATATAGCTTTTATATAGCCTTCTCCAGCTTACTGTAGTTATCTCAATCTCTCTTACTCTGGTTCTCTTTAATTTTTTCAGTCACCTGTTATTTTTTTCTGTGTGACACCCTTTCTCTTTCATTCAGTTATAATAGCTTTTTTATCTCATGTGACCTTGCTTTTCATAGCTGCCACTGTCCCGGAGCAGAGAACGGTAACCTTAGATGTGGATGTTAATAATCGCACAGATAGGCTGGAATGGTGCAGCTGCTATTACCATGGAAACTACTCTTTAACTGCTGCATTTGAGATCAAACTGCACTGGATGGCTGTGACTGCTGCAGTACTTTTTGAAATGGTAAAGGCTGTGTGTCAAATTTTATGGATGTACTTTAGCAGCTTTTATTTTGGTCTGATCATTGTAAAAAATGTTTCTGATTATTCTTTCTTTTTTCTCTTTAGGTTCAGGGTTGGCACAGGAAAGCAAACTCTTGTGGTTTTCTACTTGTACCTGTTTTGGAGGGTCCATTTGCATTGCCAAGCTATCTGTATGGAGACCCACTACGTGCTCAGCTTTTTATTCCTCTTAATATTACCTGTCTGGTAAAGGCTGAGAGTGACCATCTGTTTGAAGGTTTGTAACCAATCTAACATCATATTTAAAGGTATACAAGCTCACCTACTTTAAACATTCATAGTAATATATTTTCTACTACTTATTAGTGCTTATACATTAAAGTTTCCAAGAAATTAGTACCATAAATCAATGTTCCAGACCCCACCAGAATGCCCTCTGTACAACCTTTTTCCAGGACTGCCTATGCATGATCAATGTTTTTCCTTCAATGGATTGTATAGTGTCCTAACACTTTTAACCACCGGTAAACCCGACCTTGGTCCGGGTTTATCGATTTTTGCAAAAATCGATAAACCCAAACTTTTCTCACTGTGTAAATCCAATCACTTACCTGGTCCCCGCTGCGATGATCCGTTCTGTCCAGCGTCGATCGCTAAAAAAAAAAAATACTCACCTTCTCCCCGCAGCTCCTCCGGACACGTCTTCTTTCTTCATCCGGCGAGTGCAGTGACCATCTCCGGGGTTTCCCGGTGACGTCGCTGCATGTGTCGGTGCGGGCGGGAGGTGGGGCGGGAAATTCAAAATCCTTTGCATTGAACTCAATGCAAAAAAGCTGTATTGAGTCCAATACAAAGAAATCCTTATATAATATATATTTTGACAACAGTAGCACATGCCTTGATAATGCATGATGAAACATTCACTTGTTCACCATAGGAAGCCTGTGTGTCAACACAAAAGAGCAGTAGGGAAAGTGGGACGGACAGATTGCCAGCTGGTATTTTAATGAAAGATGCAGGTTAAAAATAATTAAAATGTACAGCAATCCGCCTATGTTGTTTATCAATTTGGAGATTGGAAATGACCTCTTGTACCATGAAAGAGGTTGAACTATCTTTATATAGATGAAATTACTTGGGGACAAATGCAGGTAGGATAACTATATGGTCCTAAAGATGTTGGCAAACAAATTTTTATTGTTAGTTTTTATTTTAGTGTTTTGCCAGACTGTATGAGTTTCTAAAGACAGTAACCTCTAGGATTATTATTTCAGGTTTTGAACCAGAGACCTATTGGGACAGAATGCACTTGTTCCAGGAAGTAATTGCATATCGGTAATATTCTTCATGAACTACCTATTTTTGTTTCCCCATTTGATTTTGGAACTTATTTTTGAGTTTTAACTTTTGGATTCTCCTTCCACATAGGTTTGGTTTCATTCAGGATAAGTATTCTGCATCTGCATTTAATTTCCCATCAGAAAATAAACCTCAGTACATACATGTGACAGGTAAATTTCAGCAAATAGAATATAAATATGTTTTGGTTGCCATATGCCTAGATGCTATTCCAGTTCCTGAATTCTTTTAAAAGACTACATTTTTTGAATACTTTGCAGGCACTGTATTTTTGCAGCTCCCATATTCAAAGCGGAAGTATTCCTCAGGTCAGCAAAGACGTAGAAGAAATTCCACAAGCTCATCAACTCAAAATCTGTTTGGGGAAGAAAAGATAGGTTACAATTGGGCCTATAATACCATGCTGACCAAAACCTGGCGCTCCAGTGGAACAGGGGATGAGCGATTTGCTGATCGTCTACTCAAAGACTTTACAGACTTTTGTGCTAATCGCGATAACAGACTTGCTAACTTTTGGGCCAGCTGTCTGGAGAAAATGAACGCAAGTGAACCCTAAATGTATGCTGTTATAGGGGTCACTGATGACTGGCTTGAGGTGACGTGCAATTTTTTTTTTTTTAAACCTCTATGAGGACTAAATGCCTGCATCAGCTGCTTCCCCTTGCTTTTGGACACAGTCTGGACTGATCTTAGCAGGGTAACTCTGGTGGTTCCCCTATGGGGAATGAAGGCCTAAGCAATAAGCCTTGTTTATGTTGGCCTATTTAATAAGTTGGTACAAAGTGCAGTGAGCCAAATCTACCAATCTAAATTCGTTCACGTTCAGTCACATAAAAAATGCTTACTAGTGCCCTGAATCTTGACTTTTTTTAATGCAGATAGTGTGCTCCTCAACTTTGAAAATTTCCTTAATTTTATTTTGTTTTTTAAATATCAAAATACAAGCTGACCTAAAAGAAACTATTGTATATCACTGCCCTTATCACTATAAGGAAGCCATGCGTTGTTGCCTTTTGATCAATGCTGATTTGTAAGGTCCAACTTGATACCTGTGCTGACTTCTCCTTAGTCAGTTGGATTTTTTTATTTGAAACCTGTGCTGACTTCTCAATAGTCCAGAAATTTTTTGATTTTTTTTTCTGAAACTAATCAAAAGTTTTAGGATTTGTGTCAGTAGAAAAAGGCAGCTTGCTTTCAGTTTTATTCAGCATATGAAATCAACTTGATGCTTCTGAATGTCTTCACATGTAAATTTGGCCTGCAATCTAAGTTGTATCAACCTTTGTAAATGTGTATTTGCATCCCAATAGATTTAAATAGAAATAAATGCAGTTTGGAAGCAAACAATAGCCTGTGTATCCAGGTCTTTAGCTGTAAGCTAATCAGCTGTTAGTGTAGCCTATGCCTTTTTATTTCTCTTAGTCAACACAAATAACCAGTGATAGCTAAAATAAAAGCTACTAGAATATACATACTTTGGATTGTGTTTAAGGAGCATAGAGACCACTCAAAATATTTATAATTCTTTTTTAAAGGGAACATGCAGTGCATTATCAGAGAGCAGATATTTTGAATCAATGTAATAATATTTACCCCTAATTAATTTTATTATTTTCAAAATCAAACATTCTTGCTCTGCTATGTTGTTTCACATATTAGGATTTATAGATTAGCCATGGTGGAAACTGCAATGAAAGTAAGGCAACCCCAGAGCCCTCCCATTCCCTTCTCCATAGGGCATAGACACACATGTGCCTAATGTAATAATTTTCCAACTAGATTATCCAGTCATCTAGTGTCAGTAGACACTATAACTATTGTTTGTTAAAATGCCACATTGGAAGTAAAATGACCAAGTCATGGACTATGAAAAGTAGCAGTAAAGCACAACCTCTGTGTAGCCATGCAAAGTAGGAAGCAGAGTCTGCATATGTAATATAAACATTGCTGTTTATGTTGGTGCATATAATTGTACTTTATACAGTACATAGAAACTAAATTTTAAAAATGTTAATACACAATGATTAGATTTTGTTTACCTATTTTGCACAAATTTGAAGAATATATTTTCCCTAAAATAATTTTTTTTGCTATGGGTATTTTGCACTTTGAGCTATCTTACAAAATAAACCTACATAAATATATAATGTGTAACTTTAATTGTTGGGCTGCTAGATTTAAAATAAACATGACATGATTATTTAAATGAATAATTTGGATTGGTGTACTTTATTGGCATAGATCAGCAGATAGCTACTTTTGGTGAACTTCACAAACACATCCACAGATTATCAGACAATATACATAATATCTTGTGACACACTGCGTTCTTTTAAAGAAGAACAATACTAGAATTTAACTAGGAATCTTTTTAAAAGATCAGGGAACAGTTGCCCAAAAGCAGTTGTTTTCCGTGGTTTTCAGTTTTTCTTGCTGTCATATATGGAGTTTAAAGTCTGAACTCCTGAGATAACAAAACAATGTCATCGCTGCCCTCCAACTTTAAAACAAATGTAATGCCTGTTTCACTAGGGGGTGTTTTTTTGGGGAAGTCTACTAGGCTTAGCATTTGGTTTTGGGTTTGTGTCAAATTCAGTCTAAACTTCAGTCATGTGGACTAATGGTTGGATCGAACACCCAGTTTGCTGCTGTACTACAGTATATAGAGAAGCACTATAAACTTTGCTGCTGTAATGTGCAGAAGAGTAGGGTAGATTTGTCTGTACATTGCACATTGGGTACAGAGGAGCAGAGTGGCTTTGCTGGTGTCAGGTACAGAGGAGCTTGGTGGGCTTTGCTGGTGTT
>NC_092863.1:44886231-44906966 GCF_032062135.1 Pyxicephalus adspersus
TACAGAGGAGCTTGGTGGGCTTTGCTGGTGTCGGGTACAGAGGAGCTTGGTGGGCTTTGCAGTTGTCGGGTACAGAGGAGGGTGGTGGGATTTGCTGGTGTCAGGTCCAGAGGAGCTTGGTGGGCTTTGCTGGTGTCGGGTACAGAGGAGGAGAGCCGGCTTTGCTCCTGAACTGTATTGAGCAGGGTGGACATTTCTCCTGGACTGCATAGGGAAGTGTGATAGGACTTTTGTATATTCCAGCAGCAAAGTCTTCCTTGCTCCTTTGTACAATACAGCAGCAGAGTAGCAGAGTGAATTTTCTAACCATAAATACTGCCTGACTTGGCTGGACCATATATCTATTAATATCTATGGTGAGTCTTGTTTTTTTTATCTGGCCAGCCTGCATTGCTCCAAAGTTAGTGAGACACAGTTGTGGTGCATTACTCCTTTATATAATCTTTACACAGAAATAAAAGTCTGCTTGCTTTGATCTTTGTTTTACTTTTATTCTTAGCTGCCATTGACTTTTCTCAATTATTTCTTACTAAATGTAGCCTTAGTCATTTGAATTTAGAATGATTCTGTTCTCCTGCTATGAGGAAATATGAAGTAGCAGCATCAGTGACCCTAAGAAATGCCTTTTTGGTACAAATTCTGTCTGACCGCACCCCAGCCCTAAAACCATGAAAACTGGGTCTGTGCATTGCAAGGATTTGACAGCCATACTTCTCAGCTATTGCACTAAACGCTGCAGTATATAATATAATGCCCTGTGAGATGTTATATTACATTGACCAGCAGCTAGAATAAGCCATGTGTTCCGCTCAGCGGCCTCAGACCTGTTCCCCTTACATTAGCAGCCCTCCCTCTCTGTTCACTCCCCACCTCTTTGCTGTGCATTGCAGTAAACCTACTGCGCATGCTCTAATATAGGTCTATAAATAGCTCATGACGTCATCTAGAAATATTCCCGAAAACCACGCCCCCGGTCCCGCCCACTCATAGTGCGTCCCGGGTTGCAGCACCGTTAGGAGCAGAACCGGGATCAGCGCGGAGAAGCTAAGCACAGCAGTGACACCGACACTCCAACCAGGACCCGCTTGGAGAACAGCATGGCGGACCGGGAGCAGCTGCTCCAGAGAGCCCGTTTGGCGGAGCAGGCGGAGAGATACGAGGATATGGCCGCAGCGATGAGAGCGGTAAGAGGCAACGTGTAGAGGAAATGCATGGCTGTGCCCGGGCGCCCTATAAAACTCATGTCCACAATGCTCACCATTGTCCAGGCTCTATGGGGACATTCACCTACATTACATTGCCATCCTCATCATATAAATGACACCAGGTAAAAGATCATTACATGCTAATTCCCAATGTTACAAAGGGAGATCCAGGTTCCCCCAATGTAATGTGTATGGCAAGGAAAAAGGCTGCAATGCACACAGAATGCCAATAGTCATGGCTGGACATGGTATTTGCGTCAGATGGTTATCTGTAATAAAAGAAAATTGCTGCTGGAATAATTGTATGGATGTCTTTGTAAAATGTTGTGCAGATGCGTACCCGTCTGTGAGGAGGACGTCAGGCAGCAGGATGCTGTGTGCCCGATTATAGGGTGGGGTAAATGGGCACCAAGCAATACCTGGCCAGTAGGGGTGCTTGGCTCGTGTATTGGCATTCTGTGTCTGATTGTTGTGCCCAGGGCAAACGTCTGTCTCCGTCTTCAAATATGTTTGCAGCATGTGTGTCCGTATCTATAGTGCAGTGATGGGGTGTGGTGACCTGTCTGTATGTGGTGTCACGGGACAGCCTGGCACCGTATTTGTCTTTGTGTATTGATCATTTAATATTAAAACTGAAGATATTGTCAATCTAACCATTTACTCCTATTTATAATCTCCACTGAAAATTGAGCATTTCATTCTTGTGTTGATGCAGGTCACAGAACTCAACGAGCCACTGTCTAACGAAGACCGGAACCTGCTGTCCGTAGCCTACAAAAACGTAGTGGGTGCGCGAAGGTCTTCATGGCGAGTCATCAGCAGTATTGAGCAGAAGACGCTGGCTGATGGTAATGAGAAGAAGCTGGAAAAGGTGAAAGCATACAGAGAAAAGATTGAAGCTGAACTCGAGGCCGTATGTAATGAAGTCCTGTCTCTGCTTGACAAGTTCCTTATCAAGAATTGCAATGACTTCCAGTACGAAAGCAAAGTTTTCTACCTGAAGATGAAGGGAGATTACTATCGTTACCTGTCAGAAGTAGGCTCTGGGGACAGGAAGCGAAGTGTAACGGAGGCATCTGAAGCTGCATATAAAGAAGCCTTTGAAATTAGCAAAGAGCACATGCAGCCTACTCACCCTATCCGTCTAGGCCTAGCCCTAAATTTCTCCGTCTTCTATTATGAAATACAGGGTAACCCCGAACAAGCTTGCCTTCTGGCCAAGCAGGCCTTTGATGATGCTATCGCTGAGCTGGACACACTAAACGAGGATTCCTACAAGGACTCCACCCTCATCATGCAGCTCCTGCGTGACAACCTGACCCTGTGGACAAGTGACCAGCCGGACGAAGAGACCGGAGAAGGCAACAATTAAATGAGGGTGTTGCGTCTTGCTACAGCCCATTACTTACCCTCTCCCCTTCACCACATGCTGAACCCCTCCTCCCCCACCGCTGCCCCTGACATGTCCCTGTGCTTATCATATCCGTATCATTGGCACAAATGCTCATACTGCTGCGTGCCCGGGGAGACGGGCTCTCGCGGCGTTCTCTTGGGCATTGCTGGATTGCGTTGGCACATCGGCCGTTTCTTGGGTTGCCCTCGCGTTGTTCAGGGGATTAGGGAGGCTGCAGTTTCAGAGAGGCGCCCGCATTCTCCTTACCGATAGGGCACGTACGGGCTGGAAAGATGCAAAGTGGTCCCATTTTTATTTTGTAAAGAAACTGTTTTTAGTTTCCATTTGTGCAGCATTCCCTTTGCATGTAAATGACTCCCCGTTCCCTTTCTTCCCACAAAGAAGGCACCACACAGTTCCCGCTGTGAATGGCTGCAGTTCCCCTAGTGGGAAGTGGGGGTCCACCTGTTTTTGTTAGCTAACAATAGACGTTTTTAAATGTGAGCTTTGTGAAGTTTCTATTTGCCCTTTTAAATTATGGTGTGATAATTCTACACCCCTTCTGAGTTTGAATGCCCTAAGTACCTGTGTTTTTTGTTTTATTTTAGTTTTTTTTCTAATCATTTAATTATTCTGGTAAAGGGCCTCATTATTTGGTTGTAAGCCTTGTGCAGGACAGTTCATCGGAGAACTGGCTGCATCTGCAGTGTGTATTAGCCTGTTCATGATGGATGCCAATAAAATGCCAGACACCCAATATAAATGTTTTGAAAATGCGTGGATGAAATAAATGCTGCTTTGAGGATATTATTTTTGCTTGAGCCTCTTGTCTGTTGATAAAATAAACCAAAGAAATGTTACGTGCTCCTTATCTTTTCGGTCAGAGCTTCAGGTCACTTTGCTTCTGGAAAAGATTAAATGTGAACCATTATTATGATACAGCAGATCAGCTTTTATTTTCTGCAGGGATGTCTATATCCATGTACCCATCGGTTTGCTAGAAATGGTAAATAGGGCCAACAACCTGCCATGGAGTGCTTGTCATTGTATTGTAGTATTTTTATCATAAGTATTCCAAATAGCTGACCACTCCTGCTTTAACAATGGTTGGTAATGAAGTCCCTGGAGGTTTTATTTGTAGTGATACCACATCAGGCCCAGTCCAGATACCCCACATATTTTACCATAGGCTGGCATGTATTTTATAATATGATTAATCTAGATGAAAAGCTATGCTTCTCAGTGTTTATCTTATAAAATGCTACAAAAAAATAGTTCTTTATGCTCCTTTTTTTGTGCTCAAAACAATCTGCCTCGGGCGTCCAAGCTTGTCTACATTATAATTATCAATACGTAGATCTATTCAAAACCAAATCGTTCTGCATTTATTTATTTTTCCTTTTTAATTGCAATCCAAATGGTTCCAGTTTTTAAAGGCCCGCTATGAAAATTGTACAGATGTCACCACCCATCTTGACTGGAATATTTATGTAGTTTTATCTCCTGTTTCTCATTATCACACAACTTTTTGAAGCTCAGAATGGGGTCTACACCAAGGAAGCCTCTGTTTTTAGGGTAAATGCATTTGCATGGTTCCTGTGATGCATGCTCCTTGTATTTTACCATTGCAGCATTGCTGAGTGGGCCTGGAATTCTTTGAACGTGACCTGAATAATTCATCCTGCAATACAGGTAATGGAGGAGATGGGGAAGGTCTATGCTAGTTTCCACAGCAACAGAATGAGATTTATAGAAGCTTCTGTTTCCATGGCAATGCGACTAGAGGGAGTGATGCTGCAGAACACTTGTTATATCGTGTCTGATATCTGCACTGTGCTCGCAAATTCTGCTGTTTGTTCCTTTGATTTTGTCACCCTACATAACGTGAGCTTGCCATTGATATGGTCACATAGATCAGATATTGTGTAACGTGCAATGCTAACATGGCCTCCAGTAGTTGTGTCACACTGTAAATCCTTTTCTATCAATTACTAGCAGAGATGCATTAAAGGTAGTCAAAGCTGTCACCTTGGAGACAATGTGATGTCATCATATTTCCATGGTAATGGTTTTCTGATCAAGATAGATGAAGCAGACAGCAAATATGATTGAACAAGGTTGCTGCTTACAATATGAGTGGCATCTGCTTCTGCTCACATGTTAATGGCATCTACATATAAGGAGTATATGTCAGACATTTTTATTACTGCACATGATAACATTTCATCAGGCCATGAATAGGCCAAAAGGCATTTAATATTCCGATGCAAGGAAAGGGAAATTTTGTTTATTATTCTGACCTATTTATAAAAATTGGTCCATTAATTCGGCTCATACAGAAGCACCACCATGGTGGTTGGGATGGGATACAGAAATGTACTGCCTGTGAGCAGCCTAGAGAATTTAATAATAATAATAATATTATTATTTATAATAAACAGGATTTATATAGCGCCAACATATTGGGCAGCGCTGTACAATAAATGGGTATCTCCAGAAATCCTGTAGATGTAGTGAACAAATTAAGTTATGACACTGGCAGAGTTTTCTAAAATTTGTAACGAAATCTATCTTGCAAAAAAAAAGAACCCATTGCAGCATCTGTGCTTGTTGTATTTCTTTTTTCCCCCTCATTCTGCTTATATGTAGCAGAGTGATAAGTCAGAAAGGAATGTTCTGCCTGGTGAAGGTCAGTTATGAGATCTGCATGCTTTGTCCTGCTTCTCTGAGAACAGCAAGGCCAGGAGAGAAGGCTGGAAGAAATGCAAAAAGCAAAACTACTGTTTTTGTATAAAATCTCTTTGCCAGCCATTGAATCTTTCTTTGTATAATTATACTATAGTGCTGCATAGATAACAAGGTGACTAGGCTATGTGTGAGCAGTATATTAGGCCTACTCCGAGTAGCTGTTCTGTAATAAAGTCTAGGAAATATACACTGCTTTGCACTATGGTAATAAAGCTAGTCATGGCAATTTTCCAGAATTTGTCATTTTGTAGTCTCTTACTATATATGGTAACAACTTGTTCATACTTATAAGAGGTGGCAATATATGCAATACTGGCATTTTAATAAGACATCCTTAATTAAAGTAAACCTGTACTGTAAGCATGCTGTTTGCTGCCATGATTTAACTTCTGAAAATGCTGTCATGCTAAACAGATGGTTTCAATAAGGCAGAGAGTGTACAGATTGGGAGTTCTGACATTCCAGATCATTGCGCTTATTCTGGATCAGTTCTCAAAGTATTCAGGTAGGACATGACAAGGTAGTTAGAAGTTGGTGAGCAAAGCTGTCTGTTTCAAAGTACAGGTTTCCTTCATTTGCCACATGTGAGAACAATTTAATATATAAACTAATGCCCTAGTGTCCTCAAAGTATACCAAGTATAAACCTATCTATACAAAATTGGATACAAAGTCTTCCCCCAACTTCTTTATCCTGCCACCATTCAAATGTATTAGCAAGGGTTGTTTATTAATATAGTCATAGTTAAATGGCGATGGTAAACCTGTTACAATTAGGATTGTGAAGTGTGGCAGGCTGATACTTTTGTATACTTATCTGTAAAGTGTAACAATGTAATTTATTACCTTGCTCCCCCGACAGCCGCCGCTTACCTATGCTGTCCAATGCTACCGAAAATTGCAGGATCTCTGCATACTTCTGTTCAATGTAGAACTGCTGGTCCTGCATTATACTGGATGACACCAGAGCAAGACCTTTTGAAAGAGTATAGAATAAGGTAAGTATGTATTCTTTTTTTTTTCATAGTCCCAGAGGCAAAACAATCGGTAATCCTTGCAGTTGGAAGGAAACCCACTGCAGGGGTAGATGTGTCTGAACCCAAAATCAGAAATGCAATACAGGTATATTGCAGCTTGCTGTTTCTTACATGTTGCGGCTGTATTAGAAATGGTTAGATTTTATCTTTTATTTTTACTTTCATGATTTGGACTTCAAACACCTCCTCATCTCCATTACATATAAGGGGAGTTCTTTTGTTGTTTACATGAGATGACTGGTAAGGATAAAAAAACATATGGATTTTATCTCCATGTACAGGAAGTTAGAAGCACAGTGAGAGGCAACAGGTATTTTGCTAAATAAAAAAAATAACGTGACCACAACATCTAACACACATTTTTTTTTTCATTCAGCAGTAACTTTGTCACTACTTAAAGTTTAACTCCAAGCATAGATAAAAATGGCACAGTAGGGTACCCTCACACTGCAAAGGTTAAATGTTCTAGATGTTTAAATTGCCATATCCCTTGCTCCCACAGGCTTCCTTCTTTCATTCAACCAGTCAGCAATGCCTTTCCCTTCCTCTTAGTAATGTGTACGAGCTCTGATAACAATTCTCCTGTCTATGCACAACCCCAAGTGTCAGAAAAGAAGCACACCGGCTGCAAAAGGTAAGAAGTGTGTAAAAGTGCCTTTTTGAATATCCTAGACTTAACTGAGCATTCAGCACTTGCAGTGCAGGGTATTGGGTGGACTTACTCCATTGTTTACATCCTTTACACGAAACCACTGTACACTGACTGCGTAGAGCAAATTTCCATGGAGCCATGCCCCAAAGGTATCTTTCTTGATGATGATTTTCTTCATATAGCTGCATTTGGCTAACCCATCTGGTGTTGTACTTAACCCTCTGCCAAATCTGTGAATTATTTACATTTTATCAACGGCAAGCGCTACCCAAGCTTTCATCCAGATGTACCAATCAACTAGAACCAGTACAATGCCAAGTAGCCTTGCAATTTATAACACATTGTCAAAGGTAAGTGTGCAGCATGCATTTGCTTACTCAACTGATATTTTACTTTAGGTTTAATTATTAAAAAAAACGGCAAAAAAACAAAAATTGTACTTGTTGCCTAGCATTCAGTCGGAATCTGTGCTTATTTTTTCCATAAATCATCTAATAACAATATTAAACGTGCATCATTTCTATAAGTATTTTAGAAACCATATTGTTTCCTTTACTTTTACTTATTTCAGTATTTGATTTCACCACCAGAGTGTTCCCTCCCTTAGGCTGTTGAGGTAAATGAAATGACAAGGCAAACATGAATCAAAAACAAACAAAAACTGAAACCAATGAAAAATACATACATACAAACAATACACACTGGAAAATTGCAAACCTATAAGAAAAGACCAAAACAAGAAAGGCTAGCAAAGAACTGTTTGTATCTGATGCAAATAAAACACCCATAGTATCAGAGGTATCATAAACGTCATAATTCAGATTACTTTATTTGAGGAAAACTGGATTATTTTTTTTAGCAGAGATAAACTGCCACTCATTACTCCAGTTAAAATTAACACAATAGACCCTAAAGAAAAATGTAATACCTAAGATTTAAAGTGAATCTAAAGTAACCAAGAAATGGCAAAGTATAGCAAATTTTTTGTGTCCTAGTAGGTTCATTTTTCCTGTACACCCACCAGAAAGTGAGCAGAAATCTAATCATCTTTACATTATTCTTAAATGTTTGTCACCGAAAAGAACTATTGGTACCACTGATAGAGTTTTTGTTTCAATGACAAATTAGAATTAAATTTACCCCAGGTATGTAGTATGATATGTCATGTAAAATCCTAGCATTCCACTTATAGAAAAGGAAAAAACCTGCACAGAAAAGATAAACAAATATATTTACCGAATAGTCACCTTTAGAAGATTGGAGTAGATGGTAATCAATCATGGCTATAAATTCTGAAATTGGTGACCCAGACAATGTGCTCCCCACCCTTTGAGACTGGCATCTGCCATGAGAATGATCCAGTTGTTCAAGCCAAGAAGCCTGCCCAAAAATGACCACTATCTTGGAATTTGGGTAACTGGTCAAAAAGAGTGATTATTAATTAACTAACAATCTCATTGACTGAGAAATCACAGTTGCAGACAACTCGTGTACTATTTTGCCAACAGGACTATCTGAACAGAAGACTTCATTAGACCAAGGAATACCATACAATCTTTCAGAGTTAAACTTTTTGCTTTGAATTATTCTGAGCCCATAATACCAACTGTGCTAACTTAAGGGGGGCAAGAAACATATGTTGAACACTGCACCAAGATATTTCATACAGTCAACAGTTGTCTCTTGTGATAATTCACTAGCCAGCCAAAATAGATCCAAGGTCTGGGGAACCAGCACCTTGTGGATCTTCAATTGCTGTTTAACTAATCTTAAGTAGATAGACAGTTTTTATGAAGTCTCAGAAGTGTTATTGCTGACACAAAGATATTTGTAAAAGTTTTGGCAATTGTGTTGCTTCTTTCTTCTGAGTAGGAAAACATTTCCTTAACTTTGGTGGAGAAGGCTTCCTTTATGGCTTAAATGAAAGGTACTACTATCACAAAACCGATGAATGTGGACTTGTCATCTTGGTTTCTGTTTCTGAACAATCCAGATCCTGTAAAGAGGTTGAATCTTGATGAAGGATATCTGAGTGGAGTCATGCCTATTTGGAAAGCAGAAGACTAAGCACACCTCTGCATACCCTCCACAATGGCCCGATCAATATATAGTTTAAAGTTGCTTCTTAAACCAAACCACACAAATCATCTACTACCTGACACAATGCATTACTTGGATGGCTGATGGTCCAACTTCCTAATAGGGTAGGAGAAGGAGATATTTCTCTGTTCCTGGATTGCCATGCCCATTCCACAATGCCCCCCGTTGGGAGAATAGGGATATGCTGCCGAACATGTCATGTCTCCTTTTTCTTGTATGTTTTCGTCAAGGTAAATAATTAAAAAAAGAAAGCAACAGTAAGCACTCATTTAAAAAAGGAGCATGCTTAACAGACCCCTATTTGTTCTGCATATTCTTTTTTCCAAGTGGGAATGGTAGGGGCCACAGCTGTAAAGCAGAAGACAGAAATCTTGCTATGGCAGCAAAAACTCAACTGCATAAGTCAAAAGAATGCAAAAGAGTAGCTTAACATATTGGGGATGTCTGCTATGGGGAACACTAAAAAGTAGACAAACTCACCTCTTCCTGACTTAGAGTATCAGCCGCCAGTCTCGGGCAATACCCAGCCAGCAGACATTGCCCATAAACAATGTTCAGTTAAGGGGAAGAAGTTGGAGCACTGCATTGCTTCTCTTAGCAGACCATCCTGCTCCTGTCTAGCTGTATTTGCCAGGGAATATGAACTGCCTAATGATGACGTCAATGTATACAGTCTATCCAGTATGTGGTGGCCAGAGCCACTAAAAGCAAACAGAAAGGAAAACTGCAATAGGGATAGGAGAAGGATGGGAAAGGGGTGCTCTGACTTGTAGAATACCAAATATTCAATGTTAATGTGCTATGCTGTGAACCTCTCAGGAACACAGTGTTCTTTATTGTTTCTTCATTACTTTATTTCAGGGGTCGGCAAACTCCGGTCTTCAGGCTAGATACGGCCTAGCCGTTAGTTCTGGCCTAGCGCCACCTGGACCGATCCGGCCTAATGTCGGCTGGCAACCCGCGGCTCCGAAGCTGCGGGTTGCTGACGGATCGGCCAGGGGGCGTCAGGAACTTTGATACTTCCGCCACCACTGTAAATAGGGAAAGGTCCCTGAAGGTAAATCCCTCTCCTCCGCAATGCATACGGATTAGAGGGATTTCACTTAAGGGGGTGTTCCCTGGTGGTGGGTGGGGCCATTAGGGCGGGTCTGGCCAAGTGTGCTCCCGCCCACCCCATAAATGGCCTCGTGGCCATAAAACTTTGCCGACCCCTGCTTTATTCGATAGGATAACAATTTAAAATTTACATTACCGGTATTTGTTTTTATTTGTAACAAGGCTATTTATATGCTGACCTGCTGTCTTCAACACTTGGTGAATCACTGACCTGAAGCAAGTAGGCACATCAGGAAAGCTGATTATACTGATTTTTACATAACAATATTTCATTTTAAAGACTAGTTTTTGTTTAATTTGTAAAGTGATGCAATCACATTTATATTTTTTGTGAATTTTGTAGATTCAAGGCCGCAAGGGGATTACTTTTAGTTTTTTGTCATAGAGTGACATCCAATTAGAAAACTGGACAAATTACATTTTAAACTATATTTATAAAGCAGTGAATGTGACATTCCTTCAAACTTTCCTTGGGAATTAATTACAGTCATTGAAACACATGGACCTGGAAGATTCCCACAATGGCATGCTTGAAGGAATGTCTGAGACCTTAGTTTACATTGAAGTTGATATGCTAAAGGAGTTTAAACTGTTATTAAAAGAAACATAGAGGCCACTTCAGCTTTACTTTAAGCCAAGGGGAACTTTCACTGCTGTTTACTATAACAACACAGCTCTGCACTAAGTGGAAGTCTATGCCTAGGGGAAAAAACAAGGTTAAGAAAGGAAGCGCAAAGACTTAATTATCTAATCATATATTATTTAAAACCAACCTTTAGGAAAATATCTTTGGTAAAGCTTATTGCAAGATGTTTAGGACAACTTTATAATAATGTTTTTATAAGGATCAGTAAAAAGCATTAAAGCATAGGAAAGATTTATAGTGCCATTGCAGAATCATCATGTCACCTATTATGAATCAATGCCAGTCTTTTGTTCTTCATTGATGCACAGTTCATTCTTGCTGCCTGCAGAAGGCGCTGTCTTCCCAGTTATGTGTACCACTATCTCTATGACCATTAGACTGCAAGACATTCACTGATCACATAAACAGACAAGTGTAAAGAGATCAAATAGAGGTCAGACAATCTAAAGCACATACAGCACGTCTGACAAAGGACATAGTGCAGTATGTTGTAGTACAATGCATTTACTAGATGCCATCATTGTCAAAGTTAAAAGTTGAATGATGCACACATACTCTCCCTGTTAGAAAATATCACAGCTGAAAATTGTCGTAATTCCTAATGAGAAATAGTGTGGTCTCAATTATTGTTTAGATACAACTGAAAAATACATACAGTATGTTTGATATAAATAATGTAATCACTAATACTAATGTTTTACATAGAGAAGCCATGTTTGCTTATAACACACAGGCTGTGCTTCCTACATGGTACTGCTACACAACTTTTGTACACATTCCTGCAATGCATGTGTAAATCATCCAATTTAGGCAACATACATTCCCCAGGTTATTGTCACCCAGGACAAACGATCATAATTGTTTCAGGTGCAAATCTAGCATTTGTACAAGAGTTCCCTTCAATCCATCCTGGAAGATTACTAAACATCCGACATCCTCCACCCTGCCCATAGAACAAAACAACACTGCGTGTACAGTTCCCATTTGTTCTATTGTTACTGGAAACTATAAAGATCATTTCCAGATATATAAAACTAACACATGTACATAGCCGTAAGCCTTGTACAGGTGGCAGATGATTGTCAATGGATGATTGTTTCCAGGGAGAAGTGAACAAACCAGTGCTGTACTCATGGAGCCATTCTCATCAATGAAGAGAGGAGGATGAGCAAGGGGCACGGTATAGGAGTGCACAGCAATGGTTCCCAATGTCAGGACACCACTGTACACGTCAGATTTTTGTCCGAGACAAGCATGACCATTCATCTTGGGTGAATATCATTTGACTTGTGTGCGTAGCTGTACTTTATCTCTATGGTTGTTGGGTAATTCAGTGGAAGTATTGTTGGTGATAATCTATAAATCACTGCATAAAATAAAGGATGAAGGGGGTAAACATAGTAACATCACATTGAAGACACTTCATCAATAATTCTTTATTTAAATTTCCATGGACAGGTTCAACACCCGTGTCAGCAGCATGCTTAATTAATCCCAAATATTGGAAATCTTATTTAAATTTCCATGGACAGGTTCAACACCCGTGTCAGCAGCATGCTTAATTAATCCCAAATATTGGAAATCTCCTGTGTGCCAACCCTTTAAGGAATGTGTACAAGAATTCTCATGCACATGGAGAGTGTGTTGGCCAACCTACATGAGTAGCAGGAGATGCTGCGGAGTCCTCTTTATTAGAACCACTAAATTTCAGACTTTTGGCTTGTGATATGTCATAGTCCCACTTATGGACTTCTGTCCTGTACAGCTTCACTAATTTACCATGCGTTTTCTATTTTTCTATCCAAGGTTCATATTATCGTGTGTGTCTTACAATTTTACATCTGTGTTAGCAATCTTTCTCTTTATCCATTGTTACCCTCCTCTTGTTCTTTATTTTCCCTTTCTCACTCATTGGCTCTGATTTAATAAACCCCTCCTAGGCTGGAGAGGATACAATTTCTTTGGTAAAGCTGGGTGATTCAGCAAACCTGGAATGATTTTCTTAATGTCATTTACTATTTATTGATAAATGTTCTTAATCCTGGACCAGATCCATTCCAGGTTTTTTGAATCACCCAGCTTTACAGAGGAAAGTGTATCCTCTCCAGCCTTGGAGAGCTTTAATAACTCATGGCTATTGTCTCCTTTCATCTCTTATCTAATTCTTTCCTGTCCTTTTGCTTTGTGACACACAGGAAGATGTAATTTACTTAAGATTTTTAGGTATCATGTGGGTTTTTCTAATTTTCATCATGTCAGTTGTTTTTTGCAGAATTTTCCATACTGAATACCCTGTCATTTTTTATGTCAAGTGTTGTAAGATCTACCTTCTTACCTATGTGTCACTTTTTTAAATTCCTCAAAACTTTTAGTAACTATTTAAAAACTTACTACAAACACCTGATGAATGGCCTATGTCTATTTTTTAGGTGTTTAGTTGGTGCTGTAGCTGTGTAACTTTTCCCCCCTTTGTCTCTTTTCTTTTTCTCTTCTCTCCCACCCTTTCTTCTCTTTCTTTTCCTGGTCATATTTTAATATACATACAATCAGGAGAAAAATAAATTACACCCCTATTCATTCCTATTCATTCCTATGGTTCTATGTGTCAGGAAATACTGAAAATTTATCTTGCCTTCAGCAGGTCTGAAATTAGTAAATACATTCTCAGATAAACAACAAACTTGATATATTACAACATGGTATTTTTTAACAAAGGTTAAGACAAAATGCAGAAGCAGTGTGTAAATATTGGGTGTGATTACACAAAGTAAAGGAGGATAGACAGTAGTAATGACCCTAGATAAGCAATTGTTGCTGCCTATCAATCTGGGAAGCATTATAAGGCAATTTCCAAGCAATTTGAAGTCCATCATTCTACAGTAAAAAAGATTATTCACGCATGGAAAACATTCAGGTCAGTTAAAAATCTTTTCAGGGGTGGATGTCCCAGCAAATTCACCCAAAGATCAAAGAGCTACATCTCAGACTCTGCAGGAGTCTGTTAACATGTTAAAAGTTGCTGACAGTATAATTAGTAAAAGGTTTAAGAAAAATGGTTGTTGTAAGGGGGTTACCAGAAAAATGCCTCTTCTTTCTAAAAAAAAAATGGCAGCATGGCTTGGGTTGTGTTACTAAGTTGCATCTAAGCAAAACACAAGTTTCCTGGAACAATGTCCTTTGTACAGGTAATAACACAAAACTTCCCTTTCATTGAATAAAACAATTTGAAAAAGGAACACTAATTATAACCTGAATATATATTTACTAAAAGTACATTATACCATCCCTCAATGCTGTGAACCTAGTATTGAAAAATTTCCATATAACTATATACAATTTTTTCATAATTCCAGTTTGCATAAGTTACATATAAGCAAATAAAATAGTTGCACCGATTGTACATTATTAGCCTATACCTAGATCTGTGAGGTTTTCCACAGATCTTCATCTATATGTAATTATCACTATGCTTTTTGTGTTCTCAAACATAAGTGTGCTCAGAGTTCTAGTATGTATTATTGCATGAATTAATCAGCCTCAAGTTTTCTTGAGTCTTTAGTGAATAATTGATGTAGAATTCATTACCATCTCTTACGCCTCCTACTGCAATGTAATGATTAGTAAGAGATAATAGCTAAGCATTCTCTCCAGAAACTAGTCAAGCAGAGAATGACCATCCTGACAAGCTCATAATAATGTACAGGCCAACACCTCTGTGTGCTGACTGTGCGGTTCCATGAACCCTTGCTACTGTTGTCTGGTGGATGAAACTTACAGGACAGTAAGTTGACCCAGTTCCTATTAGAAGTGGTGAAAAGTACGACATGGAATGCCATCACAAATTTGAAAACATCAAAGAACGTACACATCATTCAGCTTATTGGGGAGAGCTTTGAAAATACAGTAATGCTTTTATGTGCCTGTGACCATTATGGTAACAGATATCCTGAATTGTAACATGAATTCAGTGTTCCTTGTAGACTGTCACCTATTTCTAGAAAAATATTAGCCCTCCCTTCTATTATCATTGATAATGATAGAAGTACACAGAAGATGCCTCCCTGTTTGCATTGTGAATACTACCATGGACCCTTAGGACACCAATGACCTCCAAGTCCTTTCTTTTATTTTGGAAGTAATGCTGAGATATTAACTACACCATTTCTGTTTTCCTGGAGGAATATGTAGGTTGTATCAGGGAACCCTGGGCATCCCCAGGCCACCTATGACTAGATTGTAAATGATCTGGCTAAAGCTTTCCCTTTTCTGTGATATATGTCCCAGACAGGTAACTTTATACATGGTTAGTAGTTTCCTTTACTTTTCTCAATGAAAAGAGAACAGGCCAAATTTTACAGAGATTTTCCACTTTCAAAACAAAGTGCCTATGATTGTCCTTTGAGGGTTGGCCTTAATATAATAATAATAATCCTTGTTCAGATGTTTTATTAGATATTGGAATTAGAGTGATATCAGGCTGTTGATGGACACAGTATAATAGGCAACAATTCAATACATGTTCATACAGTGATTTCAGTCTTCCTAGCTCTTAAAAGTGTAATATGGACAACCAAGAACTAGTAAGCAAAGTAAATAAGTGTTTCCACCTTTATGGCTGCATGACCTTATGATCATGGAGATCCTGTGGAATAGAGAAGTAATATACATGCAAATTTCATCCATTGTTTCTGTGCACCTACTCCAGGGTATGCTGCTCGTTAATGTCTTAGGTTAGCTTGCTGGTAAGGGCAATGGTGGACCATGTCTGCACAACGCATGTAGGCATAGGCAGGGGTAGACATATCTTTCTCAACTCTCAGGGGTTCAGCAGGGTGGGGCCCAAGTCACTTCTGCACAGGGGATCACTGTTGGCTATGTCTATCACTGGGCATAGGCAATTATAGTTTACACTAAGGCTACGTACACACGTGTAATAAATATCATTGGAGACTAACGACCGATCGTCCGATAAGTGTTAACAAAAAATGTCCACAACGACTGGCCAACAACGCCGATGAACAAGGAATGACGGTTAAAACGGACGAACGCCCCCGCGAATCTGGTTGGGAAGCGATCGTTCGCTATCTATTGTGTGTACGGTCGTTGAGTGATCGTGAAACTTTCTTCGGTACACGTCACTTCCTGCATCGTTTAAACAAACATTTTTAGTGTGTGTACATTATTGGTGGATTATATTTGAACAATCGTATCATTACAGCATGTACAGAATTGTGTACTATCATTGAAAATAATCGTGAAT
The DNA here is from genome assembly GCF_032062135.1 of Pyxicephalus adspersus. Taxonomy (NCBI): domain Eukaryota; kingdom Metazoa; phylum Chordata; class Amphibia; order Anura; family Pyxicephalidae; genus Pyxicephalus; species Pyxicephalus adspersus. Next base: position 44,902,388 of record NC_092863.1, read on the forward strand.
AATCGTTGATCGTCGTTAATCGTTAGTTTTCTAACGATAATTATTGCACGTGTGTAGGTACCTTAAGGCAGAATGTTCCAGTGTTACAATGCAGGAACACAATTAGGAGACAATTATCACCACATAACAATAGGGGCCTGAACACTGACCTTTATAGAAGATTACCAGGTATTACCCTAGCAAAAGCTTCAAATATAATAAAATAATAACTTTTGGCATTATGTCAACACAGTAATGTTTATATAAGGTTTTGTTAAGTGGATTTCGATTTCTTTTAAAACATTTAAAGACAAGTGATATGCCGTAATTTATAGTGGCAAATTGAATTGAATTTCCGCCTATATCAATGTAGAGTGGTCAAAATCTAATGGCACATCACTTCTAATGATTTACCATTTGCTATTCAAAGTTGACAGAAAATGTTTGAGTTTTGTAAGAAAAGGAATTTACAGATACCGGGGTAGAGGTCGGCATGCATACGTTTCCAAAGTTACACTAATGTTCAACTTTAAACCAATGTCTAGGCAGTTACATAAGAATCTTACTAAGGCACCTGTCTATCTCTTATGTAAAGGTCACAAGTAGACTGCAACAACTTGATGATGGATGGTCCAAGGTTTAGAGCAGGGCAAGGATCTTATCTTCTCAAGCATGTCTTATTATCTCAGATAGTTATACATAATTGCAGCTAATGAGTAACCTTATATGTATATACTGCAAGGCTATCACTTAGCTTTTACTGAAAGAATGATATGCCTGTCATTATTCATATTTTATTGTATTCTATAAATACAGTAGAAACTCTAGAAAAATGAAAATATAGTGTATATTTCCAATTACCTGAGTGGAAAGTGACTTGATGAGGCAGTAAAAGACAGACATGTATCTTTAAACATGACTAGTGATATAATAACACAGATAGATGGGGGCTACAGGACAAGTAGTTTCTTCAAGCCCAGAGTTGTCTTTGTTACCTTCCTCTTCCTCTTTTATTGAATAAAGAGCATGGTTTGTTTGGAGGTATGGGTGTAAAGTATTCATATGCATGGCAGGTAGTATAAATAATAAGGCTTTGAAGGCCTTGTTCTTGTGTTGTGTTCCTAAGGATCCATAATCTTCTTCTACAGCATTGGTGGTAATACTGAACTCACAGTTACAACCCTTTCACAGTTAGTGATATGACTATGGACTTTGTAAAGCGCTGCATATTATCTTGGCGCTATGTAAATAATAATAAAAAATTGTGATTCAAACATTGTCGGCACTAAAGTTCTGTGTGTGTCTTCTGCATACTGCTTAACATTCACTAGTGTGTACGAGACATACCCATTCAATTCTTAGGAGCCAACAATACTACTACTACAGATGAATGCACAGGGAATGCTCATATTTCCAGACCTGAATTTTTAAAATATTCTTACAAAGAATATTTACAACATATTGTTAGACTCACACCTTTGCTACATTGTCCCATCAAAACACTATCAATATAGGCACACTGATATGAAGGTTTTGTACCATGGCTGTAGCCTCTGTCCATCTTTTGGAACATGTAGGTAGTCCCTTATCCTTATCTTAGAGACCATAGTGACTTGCATTTAGTTAACACAGTTGAGAAAGTGAGTTTGAACCCAAAATCACAAATGTAATACATTGCAGTTTACCAGTCCTTAGATGCATATAGGGACAGGAAAGGGGTACCTTTCTTTCCCCCAGGGTGTCTACATCACTTGCTCCACTGTATCAGTTGCCACATAAATAAACTATAAATCTAAAAGATTTTTGTCTTCAATCATCCCTATTGCATAGAGGTTGATGGCATTACTGTACTTGCAAAAAATGTTTTTTTAGCATAAAAAATATAAAAACATGACGACAGTAGGCACGCCCACATCTAAGGACTAATAGGTTGCAGTATAATAAATTATTGCTTTGCGTAGTACTTTAACTTAAGCACATTGTATTATTTTCTGGACAACTTTCTAGAAAAAAATTACCGGTAAACGCTTTTAGTAGTATATTTCATTTTTAAGGATTCATACATTTTTTTTCAGTGATGATGTCCATTGACATTTAGAGGAAGTAAGAAAAAATTCAACATTTCAATGATGACTGTAGAACAAGAGAAGAAAGGAATATTTTTGTTAGGGACATAGGAATAATTAGGAGAGGACGTGGGGGACTCTTCACTTTCAGATATTCCATCCTAATTCCTGTTTGGTTTCTAGGAGAGTAAATGTAGAGAGATTTCCACAATGGTACACAGAAATAAAAAACATAACCCTAAAGATATGATGATCGATTGTAAAGGTGCGTACACACTTCCAATTTTTATCGTTCCAATCGAACGACGAACGATCGATTGGGCAAAAAATCGTTCGTAAAAAAGTAACCAACGACGCCGACGAACGAGGAAAGTCGCTGGAAACGAACGACCGGACCGACGGATCGGATTGGACGACGATCGTTGAACATCGTTCGTGTGTACGGTCGTTCGTTGATCGTCCATGGTCAGAGCATGCGTGATGAACGAACGTCCGTTCACTTTCCTGTCGTGCACATAGTTCCTCTATCGCTCAAACGATCGTATCTATTGTGTGTACAATATCTACGAACGATCGTGTCGTTACCTCTATGTGCAGGATCGGTGCTATACGATCGGTCGTATATATCGTGCATGAACGTTCGTCGTTCGTTTTCCAACGATAATAATTGGAAGTGTGTACGTAGCTTAACATAACATATAACAGATGTAATCCTAAATGCAGATTGAAATGATGGCCATATGCAAGGGTTTAATGTTGTTGACCGATGTGTAGCCATGTAGCCTATCCAATGTAGAGATCATACAAGTCCAAAGTTGTTCTTCATATGTTGTGTGTTGGAATGTAATTCTGAAGAAAGATTACATAAACCAACATAGTTTCTATTTTAACAGTTGGCTGTAAACATTTATGGTATGTCAGCAAATTTTAATGTGGTTGTTAAACAGAATACCTGGCCAATATTCTAAATCTGATTCAGTCAGTAATGTTTTATGGTTCTTTCAGAGCTTTTAAATTCAGCCAATCACAAATAAACATTGCAGTTGCTTTGCAAATACATTTTCAAACTGGTGTGTGTAGTAGTAGTAGCTTTTTGAACACCTAAGTTATAGACTCTAACATAAACATTTTCAGGATGAATCAGACTGCTGCCAGATATTGCTTATAATACACTTTTAAATGATTTTCATTGCTAGAATATTGGTGGAATGTTTGGCAGAAAGATATTAGCTCAAATAGTAAATTGATAAGAGACATGATTTCCCACTAATAATTCAACCCAGGAAACAATGGGACATCCTAAATTAGTGAGTTTGGAGAAATAAGGTTACTAAAATATTTCACTAAGTTAATTTTTTAAAGAGCAAAAAACAGCAGGGCTTAAAGTTTACAAATGTAAATGTTGGGGTTACTAAAGTAAAATAAGACAAGTTAGCTATTCAATACATCTAAAAATAGCCGAAAGGGATATTTCTGGTCTGTGAATATACCTAGAGTTCCTTTTACTTCCCTCTGTATTGAAGGACGTGAGTGGATGATGAATCTACATAAGTCTCCTCCTTCCCAGTTACTGTCGTCCACTCAATACCTTAATTCAATTCTTTAAGGCAGTTGCAAAGAATTGATTATTATTACCGGTACTATTATTATTAAACAGTATTTATATAGCCTCAACATATTACTGTGTCACTGTCTGTATTGGTCTGTCATTAGCAAACCCTATTTAATGTAGAAGAAGATGGGTAGGCAAGTTGGAAAAAATGGGGTTGCAAATGACAAACAAATACAGACAGTGATACAGGAGGAGAGGACCCTGCCCCGAAGAGCTTACAATCTAGGAGGTGGGGGAATTTACACACAATAGGATGGGAGATATGTAGTGGTGGGAAGTAGTGACAGTTTCAAAAGACAGAGGAAGATGGGTAGGCAAGTTTGAAAAAATGGGTTTTGTGTGCTCTTTTAAATGAGAAGAATGTAGGAGCAAGCTGAATTAGATGAGGAAGACCATTCCAGAGAGTCGGGGCAGCTCTAGAAAAGTCTTGGAGTGGTGCGTGTGATGAGGTTATGAGTGAGGAAGTCAGTAGTAGGTCATTGGAGGAGCAAATAGAGCCGCTATTTTTTTACTAGGTCAGAAAGGTAAGTGTGACAAGACCTGTGGATGGATTTGAAGGCAAAGCACAGGAGTGGTCATACAGGTAGGAAACAAACCAAGAGAGAGCAGTGTCACTGATTCCCCAGGAAGCAAAGATTACCAAGAGGGGACCTACCTCTAGTCCTTGATTTTGCTTGCATGACACAGATCTCACTGAGGATCAATATCTCACTAGACTGCTGTTGCTGAAGGCATCCTTTTTGGTGGCTGTCACTGTGGCCAGAAGAATTTCAGAGATTGTATCTTTTGGTGCCCATGCTTGGCCTCCCACTGGGGGTTACATCAGCCTTTCATCTAATCAGATTATATTTTCTACATTTATTTCTGTAGATGGTCAACAGACCAGAGACCCTTACATCAGCAGTACTCACCAAGAATACCT
>NC_092863.1:44907039-44940843 GCF_032062135.1 Pyxicephalus adspersus
CTCCCGTATCACTGTCTGTATTAGTCTGTCATTTGCAACCCCTATTTAATGTACAGCGCTGCGTAATATGTTGGCGCTATACAAATCCTGTTTAAAAATAATAATAATAATAATAATTCATCAGCAACTATATGTGATTCAGAACATCAGTCTGTTTTTCCTTTGGTTCTACTAGGATAAAGGATAAAAAGGCCTTGATGCCTCCAGGAGTGTCTGAACCATCTACATCAGTGGTCACCAACGTTTTTGGACCGGAGGACCACTAAATTTACTGGCTCCGGACCCTGCATGAGCGGGGAGCTGTGTGTCAATAAAAGGGGAAGAAACTTCCCCTTTAGTGATGTCATGATGCCAGAACCTGCCCGCCCTCCTATTGCAGGTCTGAGCCACCAAAATGTTCTCGCGGACCACCGTTTGGCGACCGCTGATCAACATAACTTATAGAGCAAAGGGGTTAGAAATCCTTTAAGGGCTCACAACTCATCCAATCCACAGAAAACCCCTTCCGTTCAGCAGATAGTGTCTTTGGACATCTTCTACAAGGTAGCAATCTAGTCTCTTGCTCATGCATTATTATGTCTCATTACTGCATTGAACTGACAGCCTTAACTACTGTTGGTTTTGGTCAAAAAAGTTCTGTCCACTGTTTCTTTGTGTGTTTTTAAGCTTTTCTCCCTGTGTGGCCTAGTTGATTCCAAGTTATTACAAAAAATGTAATACTTATCTACAGTAATTTTCCTTTCCTGATAGCTCCATGGCAGCATACAGACCTGTCCTTAAATTTTGAGAGCTAGTTACAAAAGGTTAGCTCTGGGGACCACCTTTATCTAGCTTAGATTAGAATTTATCTACTTAGGTCCTGAGAGTAGAAGGGGAAGAGGGGTACTTTTTATATGCTGCCGTGGAGCTATCAGGAAAGGAAATTACAGTAGGTATTACATTTTCCGCTATTTACAGGCAGTATAGTAGATATGTGCTTCATTAAAGCCCCAATCCTTCATTAAATATCCCAACAACTTTTTTGTTTTTGCAAAAGCTTAATGTGTATATCCAACCAAGATTTTTGACAGAAATGAGTAGAAGCACTTCTTCCAAAACTGAAAAGAAAAATGAGTATGGTTTGGTTTTGTAGTTTTAAAATAATTTTATTTTCTTTTTTCACTTAAAACCCCTCCTTTCTCTTTTCCTCTACAAAAAGACAAAAATATCATTCCTAAAAGTCTTTTTTTTCCCTTAAGAATCTGCAAATCACAGTTTACTGTTCCCACATTTCCTACTCATTTGCTTATCAATATTTTCTCCATTAAATTTCTTTCAAAGTGCAAATTCGTGCTTCTTGCTCCACCCCTCTGTGTGCCAACTTGGACCTTTACACTTCGTAACCATTATACAAGACAAAAAACAGCAAATATTGCAAGAATTGCAAGCAAGGCACATTGCAAATGATTTAAACTGGAACTCAGCAAAAGTTTCAACACCTCCATTTTTATTTAAAGAAATGTCCGACGTTAGGTGGTATAGCCGTGGATTTGTGTCTAATCTATTGTTGGCACTTGAAGACAGAGAGGAACCACAATAGTTGGGAAGTATTAAGAGGTGACCACCTGTTTATTTGCATTTGAAGGAGCCCCCCAGAAACACAATCCCGGGCATGTGCAGGAGGAGCAGACTGCAGCCTCCTGCCATAGGTGACGTAAGCATCCCAGGAGGCTGCAGGTTTCCCCTTAACTCTTTAACATAGTGGTGGTAGAGACAGAAGAAGCAAAAAGTTAAAAAAAGGAAATAAAACACAAAACAAAAAACAAACATTTTTTTTATCATGTAATTTTACATAATGTTAACATTTTGATGATGGGTCTGCTTTAGGAACATGTGTTCCTAAGGTCCTAAACATCTAAATTTGGATGTTTCCTGAATTAGTAATTATTCCTTTGCACCACCAAAAGTGTTAAACACTGCCAACTAACTCAAAGAAAGGTGCTAAACTTAGGTCAAAACCACATCAGTCTAGCCCAATGAAAGAGCTTTACTATTCAAAGGAGTCTATTAGCCTGTTCAAACTGATTAAAGACTTCTGGATTGTCATTGCACAGCTAAATTATTCAACAGTTATGCCAATCCATATCATGCCCAATCATGGTGATGACAAGGATTTGTTTACCAACAAACCTGCCAACTCTAAATGTCACTGTACATTGCACAGGGAGAGGTACAAGTGACACCTGAAGCCAACAGGCAGCAGCTGTCACAGTGCAATTTAGTGTTTAAAAAAAACATAAGTTTTTATTATTATTTTCTCCTGTTAATAAACAAATGCATGCAATGTCTGTAGAAGAACCTTTTTCTGAAACACAATCTAGTGCCTGTAGGAAGCTTTAGATGGTTGCTTAGTTATTTATTATCAAACAGAATATCAAACAGGTACTTATACCAGCTGTCTCTAACACTACATTTAACTATTGATGAAGGAATACATAACCAGATTCAATGATAAATGTGTTGAATTTGCTTTGAGTTCAGCTTTTTTTTCCCACAGCAGCTGTTCTGTATAATGTTTGCAAACACTCACTAGTAGAGAAAGTGCAACTAGACCAAGAATAAATACACTGTAAAAATAAAAAAGGAAACAGCAAGCAAATAATACTGTGAAATATATAGCAACAAACTACTTTTATGTAAACTTTTGATAACAACTGATGTGATGCACTCACTGAAAATGCGCAATCATTAAGACTACTGAATTTGTGCCCAGAACAACAGTGACGGGCCACACCTTTGTGATTATGGTAACCGGTGCGTACATTTAGGAGAATACTGTCTGTGTCACTAAGTATTTGTCTCTTGTGAAAGAATGGTAACCTTTAAGAAAAAAAAATTGGCATAACTAAGTTGGCATCACCTGGCACACACCCACTTTCTATTTTTCTGATTACAAGCATTCCTCTTCAGATTAACTAAGGTGACTCCTCATGACTTACAGATTTATCATGCAACGTTGGAGTATTGTTGTGACACCGATTAGCTTCCTTTGGGAAAGTAAAGCAGGGACAGGTTATACATTGATGGCAAGGTAAGGGGCGGTGAGCCTCTGTGGGCTGGGTTTATAATTAACCCCACATCCAAGTCATACACCTGAGAAAGGACCGGTTGGCACATGAGTTCAGTCTTTTCAGGACTGAAGCACAAAAGATGGATGTTACACCAACTAGTACCTCTCCTCCTTCTAAGGACGCCATTCCTATTAATAACCCAGCAGATATCTCTGTGATTGTGATCTATTTTGTAGTTGTACTGGCTGTAGGACTATGGGTAAGTGCTGAATTAATTTAGGGATTACAGCTGAAATATTGAATTGATACTGTCTGGTGCATACCAACAAAAAAATGTAATATATGTACATTAAGCATTTCTATCGTACATTAATACCCTAACCATATCAGAAATGTTGTGATTAGTTGGCAGCAGTTGTAGAACTATATGCATCAACAGTACCTGCCATTCTTTAGCGGGTTTTGCAGTTCCAGAATATTATTTTGTGTAATGCTCAGAACTAAAATTGCTAAAAAAAAAATGCTACGTCCCATGATATTCTTTGGGGGTTTGATTGGTGTTGTAAAAATGTTTTTTTTATGTATTGTGCACCATGTAACTCTTAAATAAGAGCAGAATGTGCATACCAAATTAATAATCCCCACATGCAAAATAGTGTTTGCAGCCACCATGAAATATAGGTAAATGTTTATACCTAATTTAGTACGACTTGAAAAAATTAAAAATATTACAACTTTCTCTCAATTTAGATAGATAGAAAACTCTAACTCCACTTTGGAAGTTTTTCCTAAAAATCTGACATGCGTACGCAAGGAAGCACTTCCCTGATGTTGTTCATTTGTCCTGGCAGATTGATGAAAGACTGATCAGGAATGTCCAGCTGTTCACTCCTATAGAGGAGACCACAGTGGGGTGCTGCTCTTCTGTCCCCCTTGCCTCCATTGAACAGAACAGAGCTCCATGTGCAGGACTTGCTAGTTCATCTGTCACTGAAAATGATCATGAAAGATCATTTTCAGTGACAGAAATTGAATGTGTGTACATAACCTAACAGTGATTAAAGTACCTTATCTATACTGGTAAACCGCAGTTTATGTAGTGATTTGCTAGTAATTTAGGATGTGAATTCGCACCACAAAGAGTAAACTGTATTGCAAATTGTGTGAATATGAAAATAAATAGGAAGATCAAATAACTGTAGAATTCACCAATATAGAACATTATAGAGCAGCAAATGTTTCAGAAACCATAAATGAGATAAAAAATGATACATGATCTAGTAAACAAATGAATGACACGCAGTATGTGCTTTATATCCAGGACAAATGTCCCAAGTAATTTTTACAACATTTAACAAAAATACCTATTTGAAAATCAAATTACATTTGAAGGAAATCTTAACTGACATATAGTTACATGGTAGGTCAGGTTGAAAAAAGTCCATCAAGTTCAACCACTAGGGAAATAAACATATCCCAGATATAAAACCATATAAGACATAGTTGATCCAGGGGAAGGCAAAAAAAAACTCTAGTACAATTTGCTTCAACAGGGGAAAAAAATCCTTCCTGATTCCATGAAGCAATCGGATGATTCCTGGATCAACAGTCACTGTTTTGTTTTTTACTTTTAAGCCTTAATACCCAGTTATATTCTGTGTTTCTAGGAAAGCATCCAGCTTTTTCTTAAAGAAATCTTTAGTAGTTGCTGAATCCACTTCCTGAGGGAGCCGATTCCACATTTTCACAGACCTTACAGTAATAATATTTATTGTAAAAATAGGACGCTAGGTAATAAAAATACAAAAACTCTTAATGTATTTTTCAGGCTATGATAAGAACGAGCCGTGGTACTGTAGGAGGCTTCTTCTTGGCTGGACGCAGCATGGTGTGGTGGCCGGTATGTATTTACAGTGTAACAGTGGGCTTTTCTTGTATCTATGGTCCACAAACTCCGCTTTTATACAGCAAAGTATTATAATATATAGCACATAGGTACAATGGTATCTACATGAATCTGGTATAGGTCGCCATAGCTGTGTCAAAGCCACCACATTGGGCAACAACCGTACGTGTGCACAGCACAGTAGTAGTACCAATGTGTGTGGCTTCATAATAATCCTGCACACCTCTTCCATCATATTGCTAACACCTTTGTGTAGTTTCAGTATCATTATTTATTTTACAGTCATAGAGAAAGTGTTCCACTTGAAGCATGTTACGCCATCTCACTTAGGTTTCATCTGCAGCTTGGAATGTTAGCTGACACGTAAGCGGTTAGGAAATATGAGTGTATATTGGTTATATCTGCATTAGAAGACATATGTGATGTGAGAAGACATAGAAAAAACGTGACAATAATGGGAAAGAATAATTTTTTGTTATGGGAACCTTACACTACAATCATTCCTATTTTTAATAAGTTTTGAAGACTCTATTTGAGGCTCAGTATGTGTCCTACCCTCTCCCCCAGAGCCATAAAGATTTTCCTTTGTTTTTTTCTACTGTAGAAAATTCACCATAACTCATCATATGATCTAGGAATGGTTGCGTAGGTTATGTCCAGATTTACATATGTACCTTGTTTATAAGTGCAGCTTCATATCCTTGGATTTAATGATCATTATACCCATAGTTTTCTCCATATTCACATGGATGAGTTATGGTGGAGTTCTAATAGACATAGGTATTTTTAAAAGTCATCATTTCAAATGTAAGAACATTTAAAGCTCACCTGTGCCTTTAGTTTAATCAGATGAATGGGAGTGAATGAGAATAGAAGGTGTGCAAACTCCAACATTTCAACTGCTTTAGAAAACAGAAACAGCATAAGCAGAAATGATCGTCTTCTGACAGCATACTGTAGAGAAGGCCCTTTGATCTCTGCTTGGAAGCATTGGTCTCTCTGCAGAGGTCTGCCATGCTCCCTGCTACATCAGACCTTTAGTTTGACAATCAGCCCATGCTCAATGTTGCCTAGAAAATTCTGCTTTTATATAGAATGTAACAGGCCTTTCCCTGTTGACTTAAAGTTCAGTTAAGCGTTACAGGACACTTCATGGCAAATATATTAATGCCTTTGAATACAAATATGTGTTTAATAAAAATTCTATGACCTGTGTTTAAAAATCTGTCCTTGTTGGGTTCTACTGCCATTTGTATGGGCAGACATGCTGTTAGCACAGTCTGTGTAATGTACTGTGGACCCGATAAAAGAAGAGCTTGCAGTTAAAATCCATCAAGAATTTACAGCTCACAGAATCCTTCTAAAAGATAGGTTTGTAGAGTAGTTCCTAGCTTATTCTTGGTAGTTCCCTCTAAAGGGTGGCATCAAAGGTTATTATTATTAAACAGGATTTATATAGCGCCAACATAGTACACAGTGTTGTACATTAAATAGGGGTTGCAAATGACAGACTAATACAGACAGTGATACAGGAGGAGAGGACCCTGCCCCGAAGAGCTTACAATCTAGTAGGTGGGGGAATTTCACACACAATAGGATGGGAGATATGTAGTGTGGGAAGTAGTGATGGTTTCAAAAGACAGAAGAAGACGGGTAGGCAAGTTTGAAAAAATGGGTTTTGAGTGTTCTTTTAAATCAGCAGAAAGTAGGAGCAAGCGGAATAGGATGAGGAAAACCATTCCAGAGGGTTGGGGCAGCTCTACAGAAGTCTTGGAGCCGTGCGTGTGATGAGGTTATGAGTGAGGAAATCATTAGTAGGTCATTGGAGGAATGGAGAGAGCGTCTGGGGGAGTACTTTTTGTACCATGTCAGAAATGTAAGTGGGACAAAAACTGTGGGGGGGATTTGAAGGCAAAGCACAGGAGCTTGAATTTGATTCTAAGGTGAAATGGAAGCCAATGAAGAAAACTGCAAAGAGATGCAGCAGAGGAGGAGCGGAGGGAAGGATGGGTGAGTCTGGCTGCAGCATTCATAATAGATTGTAGAGGAGAGAGTCGGGTTAGTGGAATACCAGAGAGGAGGAGGTTACAGTAGTCCAGACGAGAGATGATAAGAGCATGTACAAGGAGTTTGGTGGTCTCAGGGGACAGGTAGGGGCGGATTTTGGAGATGTTGCGTAGGTGAAAGTGACAGGACCTTGAAATGTTCTGAATATGGGAGGTAAATGAGAGGGCCCAGTCAAAGGTGACACCAAGACAACGTGCCTGAGGGGAGGGCCGAATAACAGTGTTGTTAACAGTTAGATGTATGTCAGGGGGAGATTTGGAATTTGAGGGGGGGATGATGATGAGTTCTGTTTTATCCAGGTTGAGTTTCAGGAATCGGTCAGAAATCCATGATGAGATGGCTGACAGGCAGCATGAGACCAAGAACGTTATCTTTGTGGAGAATCAGTTAACAACTTTGTTGTGGATTTGAATTTAGAGAATTTAGAGTAAATATCAGGGAAGAAACACCTCCTTCATCTCACCTAGCAGGGATGTGACTGTCTGGCAGTCCCTTATTCTCAAGCTGCCAGCAAGCATGCAGGTAGTGATAGGCTTTCATATTGGATTGATACCCAAAAGCCCAGCTTGCATTACAATCTTTCACTTTGGAACAAACATATATTCGATAAAAGTATACAAAACATCAGTTTACAAACTTAAACAATGTAAAAATATGTACCTATTATTAAACTTCAAACATGAAAAACTTTCCTGATGATTTCCAGGCAATCCTCAATTTTTTATAAAAATATTATAATTGTTTTAATGTTAGCTACAAAGTTTTGTATTTTAAGGCCAGTTCTAGTGTGTTACTGAATGACTGGTATGTGCAGTCAAGGGGTCAACAACGCAGACTACAGGTATCTGTGTATGAATAAGTCCCTTTGTTCTCCGGAATGAAATGTACCAGAAACTCACAGCTTTTCCAATGAAAACAAAGCAATGACTTTTATTACTAACCTAGTGTTATGTTTTCACAATAAATACGGTATATGGATATAGTTATTGGTTTCAGTGCATTGTAGGTAAATATACCAGTGACACAGTTATTATACTTTATTATTAGTGACAATTAGATGCTATATAGTTATACCTGTGCAGACCCTGTGCCAGTGTTCACAATGGCGAGCAGCAGTTAAATAGTGTGAACAAGAATGTTTCTTCTTTGTGAAACTACCAGACAGTTTCCTTGTGCTTCTGGCAGTCTTTTATGCCCAGATTATGCAAAAACTAGATGAGCTCATCACTATGTGTAAACATCCAGTAAATCCAGTTATTTCTCAATTTATTCATTTTGGACCAAAAGAAAAGCTTACAATGATGGGTGGAGATTTAGACAAGTTTAGTGAATCTAACCACAAGCCATTAGGTCACATATACTCATTCAAGGTTTCCGTTTTCCTTTTCACCAGAAAGAATGGGCACAGATAGGATCGTTGTATATTTTAAAAAACTGTAGTCAGTTGTGGGCAGGTATTTATTTATATATATTATTATTATTATATATTATTATTTATATATATATATATATCAAGTAATATAATTTTTTAAATATATCATAATAATAAATCTAAAAATCATAGTGAAGAAGTAACCTACTTGTGTCCAATGACATCCGATATCACTAACTGTAGCTAGCTTATGTGTTTGTAATTACTGGCTGTTTTTTTTATTAATAAATATGATGAACACCTTGGAAATTATTTTTTTCTTTCTTACTATTTTCTTTTCCTTACTAGGAAAGACTAAGGCTACGTACACACTTCAGATTATTCTCGTCCGGGGCTCAGGGCTAGTATTGGAAGAGAATCTGGCATGTGTACAGCGCTCATTGTTTATGGATCCATCCTGGTAGATCCACGAACAACAATCTTAAGTGAAGGGGAGAGAGCACAGTGGGGTGTCACTCCCCCGTTATTTTCCCTTCCCTCTCAAAAGAGCAAAATGGCACTGTATGTACAACGCTCATTCAGTCTTTTGTCGTTGAAAATGATCCTGAAAGATCCTTTTCAACAACAATTATTGAACGTGTGTATGTAGCCTTAGACTAATACCTAAATTAATAAAGTTTTATTAAATAAATTAATAAAGTTCTGCAGAGTTGGTCTTCATAACCCTGAAATGGACCCATCACATATTTGACAAAACCATTTTTTTCCAAATTAATCATAAATCCTGGAATTTATGTATAAACCTATATACTGTACATGATCAACATTCCTCCATCCAGTGCCACATATTATATTGATATGATCCCACAACACTACTCAATATGCGTCCTACAAATACTGTGTAAACAGCTTGATAAAATGCCTTTACACTTTGGGGGGGGGGGGGGGAAAACATGTTACACATCATGGTTTTTCAATTGTTTAAAAAAATGTAAATCAAAACCACTTTTATTTATATACAAAAGGAGTATAAGTGATTATTTTTCAGAGCAATGCTCCTCTCTGTCTCTCATTGCTGGCAGTGTTCAGAGCTATAGCTAGTACAGTTGACAATCAAAAATCCGGCCGTCGATAATCCGGTTCCTTCAGTTTTCAGGCAGGTACACTGTTTAGCCACTTATGTTTTGATGGCGCTGTTCTGCAGAAACAGCTGTTAGGTCTTGCTTGCTACACTAAATACATGTTGAGACGTCTCTGCTGCTCCCTGAACTGTGCCAGATGTCCGTGGGTGCTGCGGGAGGAAGGCTGGCCTGTGTGTGGAGGTAAGTATACCTTTTAAAAATCTAGAATTTTCGAAAATCCGTCACTCCTCAGGTCCGGATGTTGCCAGATTTTTGAATATAAACTGTATCACAAGACACCAAAATTACATTTTTTATTATTTTCCTTGTAACATTTTTTATTTGTGGGTCATTGTTTATTAAAGGGTCTCTTTAGTCCCCAGTTGTGGGACAGAGAATATAACTTCTCAGGGGACAATCTTGAGCAGTCAAGTTACATAGGCTCCTGCCTAGGAATGGAGGCATGGGGGGGCACATGGTTAAAGGGAACAATAAAATAAAGGGGCTAGATGAGTAGAAAATCTTTTTTCTGAATAGATTAACATAAAGTAGTAAATGGTATAACAATTGGTATAGACAGAAAATCTAGGGATCTTGCTTTTTAGCCAGTTTGTCTTAAATATGTTCTCAAACCCTCTGCCAGAGGAAATGGGAGCTTCACCATTTTAGGCAAGTTCACCTGCACGAGTAGGGGACTGGTGCAGGAGAAGTAAGAGGTCACTTTCCGAAGAGGTGTATCAAGCCTGTCAATGATCTTTCTGAATACAATCAGAAAGGGTAAAATATACTTGACTACAATGACTCTTTGTTTCCAAAGCAGGGGTGCCTAGGCTAAAGCCTTCCCATAGAGTAGAGAGATCATATAGGCCCCCTTAGCTTGATCTGTAGGAAAATTCTGTGGTCAAGGCTTGAAAATAGCACCACAGCAGTTAAAAAAAAGCCACAGCAACTCTTGTATTTAGCAAAAAAGTATAAAGGAAGTAATAAGTGTAGCATAAAGATCACTGGGGTGGCAGATGGCCGGGCCAGAGTTTCAGCAGCAAAGTAGATGTCCTGTAGCTGATCAAAATATGTCTATGTCTGCCACCTTGACTTGGTTAGCTTTGCAGGCATGAAGTTTTGAAGGAGAGCAAGAAGAGACAGTCCTGGGTTCTTGAATGGAATCATGGTTTTTGCCAACCAGATAACAGACAGGGACCACCGAAAGCAAGCTTGCCCAGATAGTGAATACTACAACTTTAGTGAGAATCTTAAGAAAGGCTGAGGAACAGGGTCTTAGCACACCACCAGGACTTCTTCAGAGATAGCCGCAAGAGATAATGGACTATTTTTGAATGTGCCATCATAGTCAAGAACAAGCAGGAATTGGTAACCATGAAGGTACAGAGATGCAAGTATATACAGGAACACAGAAGCACAGGGATTTATGTGCAGGAACTAAAAAGTTTCATATGAAAATTGAAATACAGAACATCTTATGTCAAGAAGGATATCCTATGTGATAAGTTACCAGTCTGACATTCTGTTATCTGTCTCATTTGTAACAGCTTTTAGGAAGGGATCATGGGCAATTTGTTTTTAGTTATCATTTTACTTTTTTGTTCCCTATCACATAACACTTTTCTCAAAGATCTTTTAGTGGTGGGTAATTAAGAATCTCTTGCCAGCAGAACATTGTATCTACAAGTGATTAACCTTTGCATATCGCTGCACTGTTAGTGACTTGTTGTTCTGTGATTAGCTTATTTTTTCTGCGCCTGAAATTGCTCACCCTGTTAACCAGATATTTTATGGCTTACTTGAAATGTGTTGTTACACACATATTTAAACACTATATATACTTACCTTGATGGGGTTTTACTGTAATTAGTAGAGCTCCTTAGAGACAGTTACCTTCCTAACTACATGTTGAAAGTCCATTCTGTAGTGGAAATGTTTTTTGTTGGGGATTGCAAGGGTGCGAATATATGTGGTTAATGATTTGAGGTGATTGTGTGCTTAATACCTGGTATTCAGATTAATAATTTATCGAGATCAGATTAGCCCATATCTTCCTGAGTTCTTAACACTTACTTTAGAAATATCTGAACAGTTAAGTGACAGATTGACAGAAATACAAACAATTCAAGGTTTTTTTTTGCTATATAAGTTATTTAGACATGGGCACAGTATAACCAAAGTTATGTATATTAGATTGTTTAGTAGAGTTCTATGTTTTACTCAGCATTTGTTATAATCGGCAAATCAGCTTTCACATTTCTATCTTTTTCCCACTAAAGAGAAGGAAATCAGGCCAGTCATTCGTGCCTGAAAATCTAAAATAATGGGGTAATTCAAATTTCCATGGTATTAAAAATGTAAAAAAACTTTCGTAATTTTTTTATTATTCATGTTTCACCATTATCTTTTTACTATTTAGTAACAACACAGTTGAGTGCTGTCCATGGTACTTTTTTATATATACTTAAGTTTTAATATTTATGACAAGCATTTGTAGTCTACCCCCTTATTCCCAGTCCAAGCAGTACTGATAACAAATGTTTAGCAAAATCTGCATAGACATCAATCAATGAAAATACTGTCTTGGATCTGAGAGAGGGACAGACGTAGTGGTAAGGTATGCCGAAGCAGAGCATTTTTATTTCTGATATTTTTTAGTTATGCTTTAACACAGTGGTGGTCAACCTCGTATTTACAGAGAGCCTCACATATGACCACCAGCATGTTCAAACACAAAAGAATTTGATGTCAAAACATAATAATTTCAGCATTAAATTGTGTCAGGAACCACTTTGTTGGGGTTTTAGGAAGTAATAAATGGTACCACACTACTGTACATTGTGGTTCCTGCACAAGTAAAAATAGGTCAAGGCCAGTTTTTGGTGTACTGAAGTGCATGGGTAGTGAGTATAACACTTAGGTATAAAATAACTCACTTTTACAGTGATCCTTCTCCAGCATTTTCTCTTGCATTTCTTTTCCATCAGTAGGATGGGGCTGGGTCCAGTAGGGTCCTACCATTACCTCCTGCCCATGTGATTAATGGTGCACAGGAAGTTGACGCCCTCCTACACCTGACTATAGCGTGCCGGTTGGCAGCCTTAAATTCCATTTACATATGGACCCCACCACTAGTAAATGATTGATACTTAGGAAGACAACATGTAAGGATCATTAAACCTGCAAACTAGCTGTCTGTTCACACTTACACACAACAACCTGCATGTGGAAGTCTAATGGGTCGAACACAGGGGCCTAGTACGCTCAATTTATTTGAGTTTTTTTTATGTATGCTTGCTAAGTTACTCTATGAGAGGTATAAAGCCATCTTTGGGTTCTTCCTACGGTGCCCTATGTTTAAGGGCAGTTTTAGACAAAATAGAGCCCTGGGCAAATATGAAGTGCAAATACAATGCACATGATTCCAACTTACTGCACCCTGCCATTGCTCATAGCTGATATACATTTATGTAACAGTGACAACCATCATTCCACATATATATCAGGCACCATCTAATCTTCATGTCATGCATACAGTTATTCAAAAACAGGCTTTATTGACAGATAACTAGAAATTACTTGGGCCAAAAGTTCACCACCTTTGTCCTTTTCTTTACCTCACGATGTTTTGTTGGAAATGAAAGCTATAAACTAAGGAGTTGCCTAACAATATAGTCGTCTATAATATTGCTATAGGGCCAATGAGCACAGATAAGCAGGCTACCTGCCTGTAAAATATAAATTCATACAAAGCACATGTGCTTATTATGTTCAGTGCAAAAATAGTAATTTTCCACCTTTTTTTTCAGTTGGTTGATATACAAAACATGCATATTTACTCTATTGTATACTTTTTTATATCATATTTACCATCTATAACCAACAGATGGATATCTGATATGTCTTAGCAGCTGAAATCCAAACTAACATGCAAAGGTCTTCATTTTGTGTTGTTATTTCCTTTTGGTATATTTATAACCCAAATTAAAAGATGGAGGAGGGAGGAAATGGATTGCAATGCAGATTGTTTTAGCTAAATTTTGTAAATTTTGAATGGTTTAGAGAAAATGTAAAAGTTGACACTGGTCAACGTGTATGATAAATGAATTGGTAGATTCTATATTGATTTATTGAAATAAAGTTTACTGGACTTTTTAGGCACCACTTAATAAACCAATTTTAAACCATAATTTATTTGGCATTAAAATACATGAACTGGGGTTTAATAAATAATAATAATAAAAGTCTAGTAAAGTTTTTTAAATAAATAAATGTGCTTTAACATGGTTGGATGTGGCACCATACACACACTATTGTTTTTCAGCATGAAATCCTGTTGAAATTGTTGATAGATTCAAGAAAAATGTTGACTATATTGAAATCTATAAAAACAAGGGCACTCTTGATCAATACTTTATCAAAACATCGAATGAACAGAGATTGAGAATGCCACATACATCATACAATAAATATTTTCTAACTGTTTTTTCAGTATATACATATAAGTATACAGCAGTTACATTCTATGCAATGTAAATAAATGTTTTCTATTGTATAAGTATATTAGTTTATTTCTTTTTTTTATGTTTTCAGATTGGTGCATCCCTCTTTGCCAGTAACATCGGTAGTGGGCACTTTGTTGGTTTGGCAGGTACTGCAGCCGCCGGTGGAATTGTAATTGGAGGCTTTGAATGGAATGTAAGATATTGTAACATACTTGTAATACTGCATTACTTACATTGACTATATATATATATATATATATATATATATATATATATATATATACACACACACAGTATGTAAGTATATAGAAAATGCCTAAATGGACTTTAGCAGGTACATCCTCTTGGAAGGTCCCAGGAAGACCTAGGTGGAGAGAATCAAGCAGTTGCAATACACACATGAAAAACACACATGTGAACATAGAACTCTATTATTTCAGTAATGAGTTGGCATTTTAACTAATGTGAAATTTATGTCTTATAATATGCTTTATCATTTTCTTTATATCTCGTAGCTATGCACATCACTTGTATAGACCATACATGTCATTATCTGTAGATGTCAGACCCACCTTTTTTCTTTGTCACACTGAAATTCTACTCTCCCATAATACTAATCATAGCAGCAATTTCTTTGTATTTTATAAGTGTAAAGTCCAGACTGATACATATTCTGCCATTAGTTTGTGTAGTTCAATTATTTTCAGATAAAATTGTATTTGTTACAGTAAAGATATTTTCAGTCCCTAGTTTCAATCAATTGTCAGCAGACTATAGACCCATGGCATGTTTAGGCAAATCTGACAGAGCTGCCATGGCTGGCTTGTTTTTGAAGGTGCATGTTCCAAGTGTTTTTATTCTTACACAGGGCTTGGTAGTTAGTAACTGACTCACCAAAAACAGACACTACATGAGCTTTATATGTTTTACTCAAATTGCTCAGTTTATAACATATTATTTTAAAGCCCTTTTATAACCCTTTCTTTCTCCAAAGACACCTCTATGAAAGGTTGCTATGAATCTCCAGAACAGTTTTTTTGAGTTTTTCTACTTTTCCTTTAAACTACTGGATTGCTGACTTCCCCCATCTTCTGGAAATGGGGTGAGGCAACACCAAATGTGTGAAGGAAAATAATTATTGGGAAGGGTGCAGGGTATTCAAACACGGATGTGAGGTGGTGG
Source organism: Pyxicephalus adspersus (assembly GCF_032062135.1). Taxonomy (NCBI): domain Eukaryota; kingdom Metazoa; phylum Chordata; class Amphibia; order Anura; family Pyxicephalidae; genus Pyxicephalus; species Pyxicephalus adspersus. Next base: position 44,922,243 of record NC_092863.1, read on the forward strand.
GAGAGAGGTTGTCTATGTAGGAGATATTTGTAATCAAATCTTTTTTGCTACCTACCTACTATTTGCTCCCCCACCCAAAAAAAAGCACACACAGATATTTTTGACATTCAAAGCACATGGCCAAGCTATTAACATAAGGATTATTACTACTGACAAGTAGTAAACTTCACTGACCTCTGTAGGCACCATGCAGCATTCCACCTTTATCAAGTCACATATACAAGTCGCTCCTTGGAAAGGGAGCAGGGGTAGTGGAGCTACTGAAAGCATAACATTTGCCCTCATTGCATTTTTTGTGATCTTTGCATTGCTGCACAGTGTCTACTGCTAGGAAGGTCAGTGAGGATTGTTTTAAAGCTCATTTACTGTTTGTAAAGAATATTTAAATGTTCATGGTGTTGCTACTTTAAAATAGCCTTGGATATGCATTAAAATTTTATTGCTGACCATGATAGTGATCATGGGTATATAATTTACTGAAAATCATTTGTCAGGTAAGTGATAGAAAGTACTGAAAGCTAGAGACAGTAGGGCATTAAGAATATTCATAAGAAGCTAAGCAATGGCAGAATGTATTTTTTCCTTTTCTCCAGTACCTTGATAAAGCCGAGTGTTTAATATGACCTTGTATTATTTTTCAGGCATTGATCATAGTAGTCTTTCTGGGATGGATTTTTGTGCCGATCTATGTAAAAGCTGGGGTGAGAAGATTTATTTTATTACACTTTTCATAAGGCTGAAAATTCTGCGTACTGTATGTGTTTATTATATTTTCTGTGTTTCTTTGTTCTTTTATTTCAGTATCATTAGTAATGAAAAGTAAAATATAACATATAACTATCCTATGTAGGTTCAAACCTGCTGGTAATCTAATGTTCTACAAATCTCTAACTTATCCCCACAATACTTCCTTTTCCCTATCCTGTCTTTCCTCACTTGAACCTTTCCCATTCTACCCTCTTTAAACATTCAGCTTTATATCTTTTTTTCCTCTTTCACTCATCACAGTTTCAATTTAATATTTCAAAGGTTTCCTTAAAAGTATCTATGATAACCTTAACCTTTCTACCAGAAAAAAACTATACAACAAACATACATTTGCTCAAATGAAAAAAGCATAAAAACACAGCAATGATAGAAACTTCATACTCAACTTTCATACAATATTTAAAGTGCACCTCTGCCCAGGCTATGGAGATTAAGCTAATTATTTATAACTATAAGCTATAGTATATAAATAATTATATATAACAAGCTATTGTGTGCTACTTCCTCTCCTCTTAGATTCTTTTTGTCTGTCATTTGCACCCTCTTGTTAAAGTACAGTGAGGCATACTATGTTGGCACTTTATAAAATACAGTTTGTTAATATTAATATTACCAAGACATTGCTGATTTCTGTACCTGCTTTATGTGAAGTTATTTTTTCTCAAATATCTTCAGAAATGACAACACACACTTTAGTGTGGGTTTTCAGTCGGTTTCTGACAGCTTAGTAACACCAGCTGAAAATGGTCAGACAAGGGTAGTTCAGGTTGATCTAGTTAAGGTACTAAGGGGCAAGACAAGAATAAATCAACAAAACTAGGAATAGGCAGGCATAGGTCAATGAGGACAGAGAAACAGCAGGTTGGAGGAGAAAACCTGAAAAATTGAGTTGATCCAGCAAGAAGAGCAGGTTGCTGCAACCCTAAATACACATATACATATTAGCTTAAACCTATGTGTGCAGCAACATTTGGGTCCTATCTGATGGTATTGCATGGTGTGACAAACCGCAAAGTAGACATGTTTGAAATTCACCCTGGGTGGGAGGGTAGCTCCTTCCATAGATTCAGAGTAGAATAGTTCGTAAACATCTATGGTCAGGAATTATATTACTTATATCTCCTTGACCCTCTCCAGTCTGGCTTTAAAGCTGTTCATTCCACCAAAACAGCCCTTACTAAAGTGGCCAATGTCCTCATCAGAGCTAAGTCTCAAGGCAACTTTTCCCTACTCCTTCTCCTTGATATTTCCTCTGCTTTTGACACTGTTGATCATCCCCTTCTAATACAAATCATGCGCTCCATTGGTATCTGTGACACTGCTCTCTCTTGGTTTGCTGCCTATCTGTCTAACCGCTCCTTTCAAGTTTTTTTCAATGGTAACTCCTCCTCACCCACTCTCCTCCCTGTTGGTGACCCCAAGGGTCAGTTCTTGGACCGGTTCTCTTTTCCCTGTACACCTCCTCTCTCGGTAGTCTCATATCCTCCTTTGGCTTACAGTACCATCTGTATGCTGATGACACTCAAATCTATCTGTCCACCCCTGACCTGTCTCCCTCAGTCCTGGATAAGGTCTCATGCTGCCTGCCAGCCATCTCATCATGGATGTCTGACCGATTCCTGAAACTCAACCTGGATAAAACAGAACTCATCATCATCCCCCCCTCAAATTCCAAATCCCCCCCTGACATATTTCTAACTGTTAATAACACTGTTATTCGGCCCTCCCCTCAGGCACATTGTCTTGGTGTCACCTTTTACTCTGCCCTCTCATTTACCCCCCATATTCAGAACATTTCCGGGTCCTGTCACTTTCACCTATGCAACATCTCCAAAATCTGCCCCTACCTCTTGCTCTTATCATCTCTCGTCTGGACTACTGTAACCTCCTCCTCTCTGTTATTCCACTAACCTGACTCTCTCCTCTACAATCTATTATTAATGCTGCAGCCAGACTCATTCATCCTTCCCACTGCTCCTCTTCCGCTGCATCTCTTTGTAGTTCTCTTCACTGGCTTCCATTTCACTTTAGAATCAAATTTAAGCTCCTGTGTTTTGCCTTTAAATCCCTACACAGTTCCCTCCACAGCTATCCCAACTCTCTGGAATGGTCTTCGCTGTCTTATACCTCTTGCTCCTACTTTCTGCTCATTTAAAAGAGCGCTCAAAACTCATCTTTTCAAACTTGCCTACCCATTTTCTTCTGTCTCCTAAACCCTCACTACTTCCCATCACTCCATATTTTCCCTCCTATTGTATACTTCCCCCACCTTCTAGATTGTAAGCTCTTCGTGGCAGGGTCCTCTCCTTCTGTGTCACTGTCTGTATTCGTCTGTCATTTGCAACTCCTATTTATGTACAGCGCTGCGTAATATGTTGGCGCTTTATAAATCCTGTTTATTATTATTAATATATTTATTAATAATAATATTATTACCAGGCAAAAATAAATGGGAAAAAAGCCAAAAAATAGCTAATGCATTCACTACATCACAGTACTGATAAAAAATGCAAAATAAAACTGCAAAATATTACTTTACTAGTTTTGCTTTTGGGTTTAGATATGTTTTAAAGTCCAACTAAACCCAGAATTGAACCAGGAAAACAATAAAAGCAATCATGTTGATTTTACTCCTATTAGTTGTCCAGTGGACCACTGAAACAAGAACTGAGAATTATGAAAAGTAAGGATAAGTTTTTCCAGCTTAGGAATGTATATGTTTTGTGTAAAAATGTATAACTCTGTCATTCACTCTCTTTCTCCCAGGTGGTCACAATGCCCGAGTACTTAAGGAAACGTTTCGGTGGGAATAGGATACGAATCTACCTCTCCGTTCTTTCCCTGCTGCTCTATGTGTTTACCAAGATCTCTGTGAGTTAAGATATAGTTTTCTTGGTTTACAAGCAGTGTTTGCTTGATTAGATTTACATTAGTACAGGGAATGTAGTCATTAGTCTTGTATTTGTCTACACCTGACAAGACAATGAATGGAAATCTTTGGCTGGACCATATGTACATATCCTATTTAAGCTGTAAATATTTACTTGTTTGAAGAGAGATTTGTAATCTTTTTTTTGTTAATGGTCAGTTGCATATTCTGCCCATGCCCTTTCTGGGTTGTACAAATATCTACAAATTTGCAACTGATATTCAAACTTAGGCTAGGTACACACCTGAAATATTTATTGTTTGAAAACGAACGATCAATGATAATTCACGATTATTTTGAACTGTGCACAATTTCTGTACATGCTGTAACCATACGATCGTTCAAATATAATCCACCAATAATGTACACACACTAGATACGATCATTTAAATAATCATTCAAACAATGCAGGAAGTGACATGTACAGGAGAAAGTGTATCACAGAACAATCTACAATCACTGAATGACCGTACACACAAAGGATTACGAACAATCGTCGCCCAATCAGATACATATATGACTCGTAATAACAAGTTCTAGTGGCACATATCAGTTATTTCATGGGACCGGTGGTGGTAGGTAACATTTGTATATTTTACAAAGTCAAAGTGAGAAGTCTCAAAGCTGATGCGTTTGGCCTAGAAACCTAGTAAATTTTTTGGCACGTTGCCAATTGCAGGGACTTTTACGGCATCCATATCAGCAGTCGGAAACCAGTGGTCCGCGAGACAATTTTGGTGGTCCGCAGCTCTGGCCTGTGCACCCCCGTGCAGGGTCAGGAGAGGGACCCTGCTGGGGAAGAGCACCGTCCAGAGTCGCAGACCATGTCCCCCGTATGGATCCCAGGCCCAGGGAAGTGGGCGTGTTGTGTCTCTGGACACAACCGCCCCACTCTCCCATCGCAGTCTCAGACCTGCAATGGGAGAGTGGGTTGGTTCTGGCATCATGACGTCACTAAAGGGGTCAGTTTCTTCCCCTGAGAGTGACTCCCGGCTCTCGCACATGCGTGGTCTGTAGCCAGTAACTTTAATGGTCCGACGGTCCAAAAAGTTTGGTGACCACTGCTCTATATCATTCAAGTCAAATGTCACAACATCATCTAAAATACACATATTTCATTAAACATAACAAATAAGGTATAAAATGCCCTTGCTATAAAGTCTTTGGCCTCAGCTCCATATATGAAGGAATCTTTAAAAATTGGATGACTAGCCGCATGGGCATCTACAAGATGTAGTTATATTGTATTGCAAGAAGAAAGAAGGAAAAGGGAATTTATTAGCATAAACCATATGTAGCCATAAACAATATGTCATTAGACTATTCTATATGGTCTATACTATATAAGAATTCAAACAATAAACCATCAAACAATTCCATAGAGACTAGCAGGAAGACAAATTGTTAATTTATTCCTAGACAAGTTCCTGAAAAACTTTAGTACACACAGCATCTCCTCCACTCTTTAGACTGTCCCTGTTTACAGAAGTCATATATTGTATGAGTCAGGTGTATGTTTTGGCTGTTTTGGAAGATTGTGTGAGTCATTCAGCTGGATACTCATCTATATTTGTAATGTGTTTTCTTCCAGGCTGATATGTTTTCAGGAGGCATTTTTATCCAGCAAGCCATGAAAATCAATATCTACCTAGCCATTGTCCTATTGCTGTTGATTACAGCTCTGTACACAGTGACAGGTGGGTAAATTTTTTATCCTATATAGGAAAACCATACTGTATTGGTTCAATATCATGTTTAAGTTTTTTTAAGGGGTAATGCCTTCTAAACTGATGTCATAAAAATGTTACTACCTATATACAACCGTCATTTAATACAGGGCATTGAATTATGGTTTTTTAAAAAGAGACAGTATAGCTCTCTGCCTTCATACTCCCTCCCTCACATTTGGTAAATGATTTCCTTTCTGATTTTTTTCTCCTGTCCAGTTTATCCATCTTAAAGGACAACTAATGTCTCCTGTATTATATTCTAAACAGTACACATTACTATGTGTTGCAAAAGACTTTGTGTCTCCCTTGCTCCCCCTCCCAGACACTGAAGATCCCAGTGGGAGGGCTTTAGTGGGACAGAGTCATGCTGTCAAGTCAGAGAGCAGTGGGCGAGGCCACGGGATGAGTGACATGTGTGTGCAATGGTGATAGCCATGCCCCCTGCAACATCTTCTCATCTTAGTGTAGTGCAGGCAGGCACAGTCTATATGGGAGGGGCAACTCTGCTATGATATTGGGATAGTTTCTACACCATTACTGCATTAGGTGAACTTCTCTGGCAGGATCACTGAGTGACTTTGCAGGGGAAAACTCTAAATGCAAGTGTACTTATAGAAGCAGTGCTGCTCATGTTTTTTAATGGGAGGCTATCATTCTCCCCCTGCCACTCTCTCCACTCCTCCAATGACCTACTAATGACTTCCTTACTCATAACCTCATCACATGCATGGATACAAGACTTCTCCAGAGCTGCCCCAACTCTCTGGAATTGTCTTCCTCGTCCTTTTCGGCTTGCTCCTACTTTCTGCTCATTTAAAAGAGCGCTCAAAACCCATTTTTTCAAACTTGCCTACCCATCTTCTGTCATTTGAAACCACCACTACTTCCCACACTACATATCTCCCATCCTATTGTGTGTGAAATTCCCTCACCTACTAGATTGTAAGCTCTTCGGGGCAGGGTCCTCTCCTCCTGTATCACTGTCTGTATTAGTCTGTCATTTGCAACCCCTATTTAAACTGTCTGTATTAGTCTGTCATTTGCAACCCCTATTTAATGTACAGCGCTGCGTAATATGTTGGCGCTATATAAATCCTGTTTAATATTAATAAATAATAATAATTCTACCCTAATATTTAGCATGCATTACAATAAATGTGTACACACTTGTGAAGTCTAGTACTCTAATTGTTACATATTGATCTATGATCTCATATAATGTAAACATTTCTACTTACCTGCATATGGCCCCAACCCAGAGGCACATTTCCTGTGATTTTCTAGGGTATTGTATTTTCTGTTTTCCTGTAAGGATTAAGGTACAGATGTGTGGCAGCTATAAAATAAAAAAAAACATGTAACTAAGCAAAGCTGTATCTAGGAACCTAAAACAAATGAAGTGTTCACTCAGGCATCATTATGTAGCAATACCTGATAAGAAGAAAGACACCCTGAAGTGAGTACATATCACACAAAACACATTATCACATTAACCTATCATAAAATAATAGAGCCTTACAAATGCACAAAGGTCACATTTACAGGGAGCTGGGTGCTTACTGCAGCTTTATGAAAGTTGTGTATCCTGGTTGCAAACATTCCAAACACACCATAACAGACCAAAATACTTAACAAAATCCATAAACCATATCCATCTGCTTTGTCAATGCTATTTATTGTAATGGAAAGACCTCTTAAGATTCCTTAGAAATATGAATTGGGGAATACAGATTTGTAGATAAAAAAAGTTTTTAAAAGAGAAACTCTACCCTGCAGTCTCAGTTTTTCATAGGAATTCTTGGTATGCAGTATAACTAGTGGGAGTACATAGGAAACAATATAGCGTTTTCACTGTTGTCCCTAAACTTTACTGAATCTTGCAGTCCAAATTCAAGCCATAAAGGTTCTTGTTAAGTACCTTCAAGAAAGTGCTATGCCTGTGCTTCTGTATTGTCCTCATGTCATGGGATGGGAAAACTGCAAGATGGTTATATATATATATATATATATATAGTGTTTTATTTAAAAAAATGCAACTGTTCAGCTAGGCTTTACATCTAGTGTAAGAAAACTTGTTGGGCTGTATTTATAAAACAAGGAATATAATTTTCCCTCAAACATTCCCCTATGGTAATCTTCCAGGTCCATTTGTTTTATTGACGGTAATTGATTCCCACAAGGAAACGTTTGGGGAAATTGCAGATTCCCTGTTTTATACAAGGAGCCCATTGAGTTTGCAGCATGGTTTGTTATTTTAGAGTGTCAGAGTTGGTCATGAATGCTAATTGTTAAGCACTTGGTGATGGGCTCACTTCTGACGGGCTATCTCTCTCTCTCTCTTGCAGGTGGTTTGGCAGCTGTTATCTACACGGATACTCTACAGACTATTATCATGCTTGTAGGATCTTTCATCCTCGTGGGCTTTGGTAAGTTTATATCACAATGCACAATTGTATGGCACAAATATATTGGGAGAAATAGCAGATTCTAGATATGGGCAGAAGGTTTCATCTCCTTCACGTTTAAGCATTCTTTTATAATGGGACATACACAATCTCATATATGCCAACAGTGCAGTAACTATCAGGCCCATTAGAGGCTTACAACAGAAGCACGCCTTATCTGTGAGTGACTCAATTATGATCTCCTGATGCCCTTTTTTTCTAGTTAATGTTTTGTCCCAGTATGACCAACATACCAACAAAATACCAACAAAATTAATACCGACAAACCTTCGCAATATTTTTCTTTTTTTTGCTGTACAATGAGTGGATTTACCTTGATCTCCTGGTATATCTGACACTTCTAAATATACAGGAAGTACAGATAGTTTTCATCCCTTCCTGTTCTGTGCTAGGAGATGAAAGCTCCCTGCTGACTACACAGACAACAGTAAAAAGTTGAGGAAGTTCCAATCTTTCCCTACAAAGTTTTTCTTTTTTTTCTAGAATTTTACACCACTGCCCTGAAGAGATGATCATCACTTGTTTCCCAGGCCAAATCAGCTGATAGTCCCTGGCATCATTAGGCAGTATGGGCATAAATTGTGTCTGCATTAATTGTTTAGGGTATTTTATTTTCCATGATGATACTGCCTGTAAAAAAACTTCTGTACTTGGGCAGCATTGCTCATGTTCTGTACTCAATCAATGGAACAACCGTATTGCCACCCTAGGATAGGAAGTGCTAGCACTCTAGTACATTTCTCCCCCTCATCATGTCCTAACTATATTGTAGAGGTGTTCTGTAGTTCACAGAGGAGAATTGGGGGCTAATAACATTGTTTGATGTTTCAGTGCAATAAAGTGTTAAAGTTACAAGCTCATTGAATTTCCAGAAAGAATAGCCATTTAATAAAATAGTTTAATGATTGTTAAGTTGCAGATTTTAGAAGATTGAAACTTTTTCAGACACCTTTAGAGATTACATTTATTTAAAAATGTATAGCAAAGTTTAGTGACTGGGTTAAGATCTACTTTAGAGGTTGGGTTAGTTGGATATCAGCAACAAAAAGTCAAGGAATCATTTTAGGGTTGGGTGATGGTGGAGGTAAAGTGAGGGTCAGCGCATTAGGCAAGGAATATGTAGGGAAACACTTTCAAAAGCTTCTTTTCAGTGCCTTTTCAAAGCCCAACACTGAGAACTACTGTACTGTTTTTTAAAAAACATGTTAAGCTCGTAGTCAACCATAAAATTACAATGAACTAATAAATCTTTTTCAGCATTCCATAAAGTTGGAGGATATGAAAGTTTTGTGGAAAAATACATGGCTGCCATTCCCACTGACGTTGTAGGCATCAATGGCACAGTAGTTGATCCAAAATGCTACACTCCACGAGAAGACGCTTTCCACATTTTCCGGGATCCTATCACAGGAGACATGCCATGGCCCGGTCTTGTCTTTGGTCTGACCATTCTAGCCCTGTGGTACTGGTGTACAGATCAGGTAATTCACTGAAGTGGTAAACCAAGATATTGTTCTGCTAATGAAAGTGATATAAGATCCACATGCATTTTTCTTTTACCAGGTCATAGTTCAGCGATGTCTCTCTGCCAAGAACATGTCCCATGTCAAGGCCGGCTGTGTGCTGTGTGGATATCTTAAACTTTTACCCATGTTCCTGATGGTGTTCCCGGGAATGATAAGCCGCATTCTGTACACAGGTAAAGCAATTAATTATGACTTTTATTGATAAAAATGTTTTATAGATACATAATCATATTTATTACTTACATGCCCACTGTTTCTATTTATAGAAGAAGTAGCTTGTGTCCTGCCAGAGAAATGTAAACTTTATTGTGATGCTGAAGTTGGATGTACAAATATCGCTTACCCTAAGCTGGTGATCGATTTGATGCCAGATGGTAAGATGTTCCTGAAAATTTTATCTGCTGAGAGGTTTTTTTACAAAAAAAATAAATCCCAGGGGATCACAGCAACACCCAATAAAATATTCTGATTTAAATATTTTTAGAAAGCACTACGCAAACTTTAAAGAAGAAGTGTGCTCAGAAAAAGCCAGGCAAAGGGTAACTGACTACTCACCAGTATTGTATTTGCTCTGTCTTCAGCTAATTGTTTTCTCTTTCTGATTGACCATGTCTTGTTCCACACTGTGTTTCTATCTAGGAGAAGGCAGGGCTTTGCTTGCTTATGTCAGAAGCTTGACCATGAAAACAATGAGCACCACAGTGGTGGCAATATGAAATAACGCTGATTTCCTAGAGCAAAAACACTCAATTAAAATATTTTCTTAGTACCCTCTTTGTGCACAACAACAGAATGGACAATGAAATCCAGTTTCTCCCACTAAAGGCTGCCTGCTGCTTATGTACGGGGTTTGGGGTGGGTACAAGACCAGTCACCCTGCAATATTGACCAGTCTATTACAAAAACTTCCTGCACAACGGCAAAGTATCATGCTGAATTATTGCACAGCTCTCTAAAAAATACACAAAACACACTAAAATTCAAGTAAGAATACACATGCTTCTTGTATTTGCACACTATCTTATTATCCTGGGGTTCTCCTTTAGATTAAAATTTTCTGAAGCTAACAGCCAACGGTTCTCACCCGGTAATCGGCTCAGTGCTGATATTGGGTGAGAATCTGACGTGTGTACAGTGCCAGTCGTTCATCGCCTGAACGACCATCCTGGCAGTATCATGGATGATGGACGACTAAGAATCCTAATGCAAGGGAAGGGGTAGAGCGCACAGCGGAGTGCTGCTCCATCGCTCTCCCCCTCCCCTTTGCATAAAGCAGAACGGTGCTGTATGTACATCACTCGTTCATGCATCGTGCAGTGCTAGTCATTGGAAAGGATCGTGAAAGATCCTTTCCAACAACTATTATTGCACATGTGTATGCGGCTTTAGGGAGCATCAATACCACTGATCTTACACTGCAGATAAATAGGACAGGAGGAATTAAAGACAAAGGGTTCAGGGTTCTGCTTAGCCCCTAGAAACATTTCTTTTTGTTCCCTATGCCATAGCAAATCTTTACATTTTTGAGTATATATCCTCTTTAAAAGATGCCCCATTGACCTAGTTTATACTTTTTAAGCCAAACTCCAGGCCAACAGTTTCATGCTGGATGAAATACATATATTGGAGCTATTACCTGCTAAAGACTTTGTATTTCTCTCCATTTAGTCCTTTTCTGTAGATTTTCTCCAGCTTTTCCCCCACAGCATTTCTCTGTCTTTAGTAGGGCAGGTTCTAGGTTTTATCCCCATCCTGTGACTAAATGGGGGGAAGCAGCACACTGATGAGCTCACGTCTCTGTCACTCTGCATTCTACTTTTATCACTGCAGAACAACTAATTAATAATCAAAATCATTGTTTATCAATCTTTTTAACATCAGGGGACCCCTTGCAATAACATTCAGGTCCTTAGGGAACCCTTTCTATAATTAATATATACACAGCGCACAGCACATTAATGTAGTGGTCAGTAGGAAGAATGCCTCCTACATTGCTGGCCAGTGGGAAAAATGCCCCCCCTACAGATAGCCAAAATGATCATTGGTATCTATTAAACTGACCTGGGAGTCACAAACTTCTCATTTCTCAAGGAACCCCTTGAAATCCCTGGAGGAATCCTATGGTTCCACAGAATCCCTGTTGAGAAACTGAAAATCTGAACTGATTTTCCCTTCCTGTCCATGACAAATAAAAAAAAATGCATTCTCACTGACCACTGCAGTGTCCATAATATGTCCCATGTCAGTGGCCATCTCTGCTTAAATAAAAGGATTAGATATTATAATTAATAGTCACTACTGCATTGATGTCACCAGTCTGCTGTATACCAGGTTACCAGGCAGTGAGCTGGCAGCCATTTTTACCAAAAAGTTATTTTTTTAGGATTACAAGATATGATGCAGTAAAATAAAAATATATAACTAACATTTATTTATTTTTAATCCTTTGACCTAAGATTTGGTTTCTGCACCATTATTTATCAAACGTATGCATGTGTTTCACTAGGTCTTCGAGGTTTGATGTTGTCAGTAATGTTGGCATCTCTCATGAGCTCCTTAACATCCATCTTTAATAGTGCCAGTACCCTGTTTACTATGGACATCTATACCAAGATCCGCAAGAAGGCATCAGAAAAGGAGCTGATGATAGCAGGAAGGTGAGTGATGCTGTTCTATCATCACATACCATTTCTGCTTATTCTTGGCATAGATTTAGTTTATTTAATAAGCACTGAATGTAAGCTACCCATAATCTAAAAGACGGAGCTATAACTGCTAACTAATAGGTCATACTCTAAAGGTCTAAAGTGAGACTTTTAAATAAGTAATTTTGACTTAATGCTTGTAAGTTTTTACTTGATATAATTGTAGAGAAAGTGATCTGTTTTTAAATGTTTCCACTCAAAGATTCACCCAATATTTATGCAAAAGTTTTAATATTGGATTCAGTTATAACATGTGTGACTCATCTTTGATTCATATTTTATATATATTTTTAAAAAAAAAATATTATTATTTATAAATAAATAGGCCCCAAATATTCTAGTTTGACATCCATAATTACCTGTATGTTGTATTAATAGTCTATTGAGGGCTCGCAGTGTGTAGAACTCCCCTAACCCAATTTCCTGCAGACTTAAGCTACGTACACGCGGCAGATTTTTATCGCCCGATAATCGGCATCGGCCAATTATCGGGCGAAAATCTTCCGTGTGTACAGTCGGTGTCGTCCATCGTCCGGACGACCGACCTGCCGGATCCACGGACGATGGACGACAGCCGATCGTAATGAAAGGGAAGGGGAGAGCGCGCAGCAGGGTGCCGCTCCGTCGCTCTCCCCCTCCCCTCTCCATAGAGCATGAACGGTGCTGTATGTACAGCATCGTTCATGCATCTTGCAGCACCTTGTCGTTGGAAAGGATCGTGAAAGATCCTTTCCAACGACAAAAATTGCAAGTGTGTACGCAGCTTTAGACATAACAAATAATGCTTAACAAGTTATCTGTAACACTGACACAGGATAAAACGCAGCTGTTAACCTTTTGTCATAGATAGCCTGATAATTACAAGCAATCTGCCCTGTATAGAACATCTTTTATAATTATCACGTCTTTTGTGATCCCCTTCAATGGAATAAGTGCCTCAGATGCTGAGATGCAGACGGGAGTCGAGTTGGACCTGGCTCCTATGGAACATATTTGATTAAAGTCGGAATAATTTTTAGCTCACAGTCTATCGATGATCTAATGTACAAATCTGCCTATTTGTGGCCACTCTTTGTGTGGGTGAAACTAGGTGACATACATTATGTTCTTCATGTATTGGATATCTGTGTCTACAGATTCTATGCAAATGTTTTATTGTTAAATCTCCTTGTAGAGTCTTTATTCTGTTCCTGATTGGCGTGAGCATTGCCTGGATTCCCATCCTACAGTCTGCACAGAGTGGACAGTTGTTTGATTACATACAGTCCATGACTAGCTACTTGGGTCCTCCTATTGCATCTGTCTTCTTCCTGGCCATCTTTGTCAAGAGAGTTAATGAACAGGTTAGTTTAATAGGTAAAAAAATCATTAAATGGTGAAAACAACAGAAAAATATTTGCATTTATATATGAATAATCACTTAAGTCTAATTTTTTTTAACATGCTAAAGTTGTTAAAATGATACTTTTGACACTACCTGTTATGGTGTGATAATGCTTTCTCTGTCCCCTGTCCCCTCACAATTGCTTCTATGTGTTGTCACTTGTCACTTGTAATTGTTTTAGAAATGGCCATGCAGGCATTCATTGCCTAGGAATGATAAGCCATTGTTACAACAATGATGTGCAGTTATCGCCAGAGCACATATGTGTAGACATGGAGTGGTTGGATGAGGCTGTAAAGATAAGCAGCATGGACATGCAAAAGAGGATGAAAACAATATTTTGTAAAACAATTGTTAAGGGGTTCACTTTTCACTTTCACGTTTTGAGTTCTGATCTAATGTAACATACCATACTTGCTACTTTTTATTTTTGTATTATATACACATCATCACACATGACACTACAGCTGTCCATAAAGTTATGTACACATGTCAAATTTGTGTCGCTGGAAATTATCTTTTGTGATTGTTTCCATCAGTACTAAAATGGATGAGCACTGTACACACCAGCATAATGTGTACGGAGTGTTCTATGGAGAGTGGAAGGGGGAAGATGAATGGGAGGCACCTCAATGTGTCCTCCAACATAGAAAATTACAGAGGTAGTCCTTGGTCTGTCATTTAGTGATCCCCCATGGCAGATTGAAACCCAGCCAAATTCCAAGTTTGTATAGTCTAAGGAAAGGTTAACACCCCTGTAACAGATGGTATGATGTATGTGCCTGTTTGGATAATTTTACCTCAATTCCTATCCTTTTAAGTGAAATCTTACATTTTACAGTTATCACAGATGTCTTCTTACTTTCCTTTTTTTCCAGGAATAGAAAGTGAAAAAGTATTCCCAATCAGGATACAAACTTTTTTTTTAACAGTAACCCTCACAGCAGATCGAATCTGACAACACACTAACCAAAACTAGAAATATAATGTTAGAATAGTACTTTACATTATTATCAATTCATACAATCAAGTGTCCCAGTGTGCTGTAAAAAATCTTAACAGTAAGAATTGATGACATTGCATATATTACACATGTCTATAAATATATAAGCCTAAGTTTACACAAATGGTTTCTATCCATTTCCTGGCTGGCCTCTAGCAGTTGACACCTTGCCAGCAGCGGAGCAGCCACCACCACAATGCTCATTCAAAATGAACAAATGTGACATGCTTCTCCTGGGACGTCCGTAGGTGTCATTAGCTGCCATTTATACCTTACACCTTGCCCTTACACCTTTATAACATGGGAAACCCCTAAAAATAATTTTGGGTCCTAAAAACTCCTGCTATATTTAATATATCCACAGATCACAGTACATTAGTGTGGTGGGCAGTAGGAAGAAATCTTGCATTGCTGGCCATTGGGGAGAATGGCACCCTTACAGATACCCACACATATCATTGTTACAGTGGTATGTGACCTGAAAGGCACAAATTGGTCATCATTAAAGGAAACCTAAAGTAACCTTTGGAGGAAATCTGGTTGAGAAACATTGGTCTATACAGTAGCCAATGGTAAATATAATACTTAGGAACCAGTAACTATAGTGTTATTACTTGGACAATGGGAAAAACGTATACAAATCAATAGATAGAATAACTTCAAATTTGTTAAAAAATGTGTAACTAAGGTTTTAAGCATTAAATTATTTTTTTTATTTTCTACCAGGGAGCTTTCTGGGGATTAATTATTGGACTGCTAATTGGACTTTCTCGGATGATAACAGAATTTGCTTTTGGCACTGGAACCTGTCAGAAACCCAGCAAATGTCCGAAGATCATCTGTGGAGTACATTACCTTTATTTTGCTATGATCCTCTTTACTTTAACCAGCATCATCGTTCTGGCTGTATCACTAATGACCAAGCCAATCCCAGACAAAAATGTAAGTCTTATATTGATTTTTTATGCACATTTCAGTGAGGCCTTAGTCATTTTTTGAATGGCTTTCTGCTCTTGGCAAATGTCAGACCATTTTATTTTTGTCTTACAGTTAAGTACTTGTTCACATAAAGTATGTTGATTTGTGTTGAGCCGTGTTCCACAATAGAGTCCTACAGCATAGACACCACATAGGCAATTGTTTTCTATGTGCCCTGTTCATGCCAAAGCCTTGTGTTGGTGTCAATGAGTAAAAATGTATACATGCTCCTTTTGTATGCATTACAGCTCACAAAGATGTATTACAACATGTGCTAATGCAATGCATTTAAGAGTAAGCAATTTCAATACAGAAGTAAAACATGTAAAACTGTACAAGGGTAAAAGTAAGGTTTAAGTTTAGCTTTATTGACTGTTAGAAGTCATTATAAAATATTATTATGCAATACATACGCTTCCTAAAATTTCAAGAACAGCCAACCCATTCCACCCAGCAGTGTTTGACATGGTAAAGTGATTCCAATAAAATTGTGTAGGATTTCAAATAGCCACTGTAGAAGTAAAACGTCCATTGACTGCATGGTATTATTATCAAAGCATGCATCAAGCCAAAAGTTTTAGGGTTAAAGCCCCCATCTGTTTTATTTTTCTGCTATTTGGGGCTTTGACAGATTTTTTTTTTTTTGCTTTCTGCCCTGCTGAAAAGTTGTATGTTGTATAAGAGTTCCCTTCACATTGTTTCTGTCTGTGCCCCTGTTGTTGGTGTTTACTCCCATCTTGCTTTCCTCTACATGGTCACATAACAGAAAGTAGGATTCAATCTCCTTGAGTCTCAGATAGCAATATAAAACAAATACAAATTAAATTTTGTCCCACCCTAAAACAAGTAAGTTTTAACCCGATATAAGAGTAAAATAATGGATATGATGTAACAAAAATGTGAAATTGCTACTTCCAGCTTTACCGCTTGTGTTGGTCCCTGAGGAACAGCACGGAAGAAAGAGAAGACCTTGATGCTGAGGACTGGGTTGCCGAAGAACAAATAGATGATGATTTTGATGACGGTTAGTCTGATTATCCAGCATGTAAACTCCTATATATAATGTTAGAATGTAAACCGCTTTACATGTTACCAAATGCCTAGCTTCTTACCACTGGGACTTTAGTACTCGGGTTAGGTCTGACAAGTGTTATCAAATCAGTCAGCTACCAAGAAGAATTTTCAAGATGTAAGCTTCTGATCTCAGAAATTTAGTGAGGTCATTACACTACATTTACAATAGGTTCCATCTTTATTAAAATGCAGAAGGCTATTTCACTTGGATCCTACTGCAGGACATAGGATGTACTCAGAGTTAGTAGTATTTTTTCAGGCTACAAAAAAGCTGACACAACCATTTGTAGCATTTTTCCACATTATTTATTCAACCCTTTTATGTTTTATATTTGATGCAGAGGAAAGAAAAGTAAGTTGCTGGAAGAAGGCTTACAATTGGTTCTGTGGGTTCGAAGATCAGAAGGCTCCAAAACTTAGTGAGGAAGAGAAGAAGGCATTGGAAGCAAAGTTGACAGACACATCGGAGGTGCCTCTTTGGAGAAACGTGACCAATATCAATGGTATCATTCTACTAACTGTGGCTGTGTTCTGTCATGCCTACTTTGCCTAGATGTGAAGAATATATTAGATGAAATCTCTGTTTGGTCCAATCATCCTAGAAAAGATGAAATGCAAAGAGAGAGAGAGAAAGGTGACATTTCTTCTGAGAACAATTTGGATGACACAAAACTAAGGAAATATCTACCCTGTGGGTAACTCCTCCTATCCATATAGCCCCAATAGCAGTATATATTACACAGACATGCCCTGCTAAAGGGTGAAGTAATAGGACGTTTGTAGTGAACTGCATTCACACATTACTGACCGGTCTATTGGGATTTATCTAATAAGAATGGTTATTACTGGCTAGAATTTGCGTGTTATTGAGGGTCCATGAATACATATTATAGAAGGAATTCTCCAACAGCCTAAATTAAAAGATACAATCCTGTTCTATGTTTGTAAAAAAATTCTTGTATTTTAATAAAGAAATAAACAATTATTATGAAAAAGAATCTTGGCACCTCATTGTCATTTATACAGCCAGTGTTGCAATAGTCCATACTGCTGAAGCCAGCCTATGCTTTAGGTAATGTTAACAGTGGTGAAAATTATTTAACTTTGTAATGTTTTTTTTGCACTGTATGAACAAGCAAAGGCGTTTTATTATTTCGGCCTGCCCAATCAAGAAGACAGGCACATCAATCAGATGCACAGCCACCAGGGTTCATATGATTGTCCTATCTTTGGGTCAGCATTTCATTCCAGTAAATGTTGGTGATGTCTCTAGTAAATATCCCACATCCCTAACCCCCGCCCTCTCTAAAATCACCTCCCCAGATGAAGCTGCCACCATGATAAACCACTCTCTTTCCTTTGGATAATGTTGGCCCTGCCACCTTCCGCTACCCCCGCCCTGCCAACCCCTGACTCTGGCACAACAATCACACTAAACCGCTACAAAAGACTATTCGTGCAGCTGAGCGCAAGTGAAGAAAATCTGGCCCCAGCGCTGACTTCATGGACTACAAAGCCAAGCTACAAAGCTTTAACACAGAGCTCACTGTCACCAAGCAAATTTTTTTCTCTGCAGTCATTTCCTCTCAAGCTTCAAACCCACGCAACCTCTTCTCAACAATTGACTCCCTCCTAAACCCCACTCCTGCTCCCCCCACTACATCCTTCTCTGCCCAAGACATAGCCACCTACTTTAGAGATAAAATAGACAAAATCAGACATGATGTCTTTTCTCACCGGGGCACTCCAACCATACCCACCCCTTCCACCTGTAAATCATCATTGGCCTCCCTCAGCCCTGTTACTGTGGACGAAGTCTTATCTCTTCTCCCATCATCTCCGTCTACTACCTGTCCACTTGACCCAATTCCCTCTGATCTACTCCTTGCCCATTCCTCCACCCTGGCCCCCACCCTAACCCAACTACCCTGTTTCCCCGATGATAAGACACTGTCTTATTTTTTTTTGAAGGCCAAAATATGCTCTAGGGCTTATTTTCAGGGGGATGCCTTATTTACCCATGAAGAAGACTACAGTAC
>NC_092863.1:44943561-45063745 GCF_032062135.1 Pyxicephalus adspersus
CAGGGTCCTCTCCTCCTGTATCACTGTCTGTATTAGTCTGTCATTTGCAACCCCTATTTAATGTACAGCACTGCGTAATATGTTGGCGCTATATAAATCCTGTTAATTAATAATAATAATATTTTGTGTCTCTGGCTCTGCAGAAAGAAGCAATATTTTAATGTAGGTTGAAAAAAGGTCTACAAAACTGGAGTAACAGGCAGTAAGGATTAAATATCTATGTAAATGCTAAACATAAATTCTCTTACATGTTCCCTTATGTTCTGTTAAATAAACCATTAAAAGCATTTTTTTATAATTGTTTCATGAGCGGAAAAAAAACTGAAATCCAGCCATGTCGTGTGTACTCTGTTGCCAGTCTTATGGCACAGTTTATCACCCCTGCCCAGTCTAGCTCTGTGGATTATAGTACACTTCTTCACATAACATGGAAATTAGGAAAGGGGGGCCTTCCTGTCCTAACAATGATGTTCTTCCAGAGTACAAGTAAGCATTGCCACCCTAAAACAAGAAATGTTTTACTGACAGCATCACCAGGTGAAAATAAAGAAAACATAACATGAAAGAAAAACTAATGCATCCACTAGCTATAGGGACTAGTAAACTGCAGTACACAACATTTTTATTTTTGGGTTTAGATATACTTGAAGCCATACCACACATTGTATTTCACACCAGAACACTGAAGAATTTGTCTACTGCTGTAAGTACCTTTTACAAGAATAGATCCTTCTAATTTGTACCAGCAGACTGGTGCAGACTCAAGATTCTAAAAATCCAGAAGCCATATGACATATGAAACTATATGACAAAGATGCAAACCTTGGTAACACATAGGACTTTTTAACTTGGTAAGTATGAAATATGAAATTTTATCATGTCATAAGGTCAATTACATTATGTCGAGTCAGGGCCCTCAGCATCTATATAATAAAAAAAAATCTAAAAGGTGTAAGAACAGATCTGAACAATCAAACTTGTTTTTACACTTTTCCTGTTAAATAGATTATCTGATCACAAGGTAATATACTATAGTTCCTTCAGAAACTTTAATTAATAATAGCACGCATTGTCAACCTTTAAACCTAATTAACCAGGGCCCAAACTGATTAAAGTGGAATCTTTATACACCTTTAAAAAATTACTTCACCACTAATAAAAAATTACTTTAAAACCACTTGTGGTATCTCTAAAATCTATATATATATATATATATATATATATATATATATATATATAGGGATTATTTTATATTAGATTATCTATTACCTAAAGATTCAAACTATAAATGAACATTTAGCATCACAGACATCTTCATTCATCCCTCCCCCCTTTTTCTGAGCTCAAGTAGTCATAGATCTACCCCCATGGGTTTTCTTTATGTCAGTTTGAGTTCAAAGTACTCTTATACTGAGCACCAAGTGGGGTGAAATAAGTTAATGTTTATAATTATAAACTTAGTTATTAACCAAATGGCCAGATAAAAAGACAAAGTGATGTATTGGATTGGAATTTCAGGAATTGGAATGTCATCAGGGTTTGGGGCACATTTCTGCTATTCAATACTGGTTTAAGCTTTCTTGGGGCTGTGGGGGGCTTTAATGTTTTTATAACCTGCAAGACTTCCAGAACCTTCAAAGGCTTCAGTGGTTTTATAATTTGAAGACTTAATTTGTTTAGATGAGAGGGATAGATTTGTAAAAAAAAATCATTCTCTACTGAAACTGAAATTTATGTGTCTCAAAATAAAGTTCTGAACTAAACTTGTTGCAATCTTAAGGTTATGTACACAGTGAGATGATGCTCACCCGATACGAAGTTACGAACCATCGGGCTTGTCTCGGGCGAGAATCTGACATGTGTATAGTGACCGTCATTGTGGACCGCAATGGAATTCAAGAGAGAAGAGCACAGCAGGGTGTCGCTCACTTGTTCTACCCCTCCCTTCTCCATAGAACTGTGTGCACAGCACTCATTGTTCATCTGTACCTCTTTTTGTCACTGAAAAAAATCTAGAAAGATTGTTTCCAGGGACAATTATTGAATGTGTATACACTGCCTAGCTCATTTGTAAATAACTCTGGCAAACCACATCATTCCTAAGTATTGTGATAGTTGTGAAAATCTTTTTAGCAGCCAATTTCCTTGTCTGGGTATTTTTTACCTAAACTAGTTAGGAATCTATAACTAGCTCAGAATAAAATTTCCATGAAAAATAGTGTCATGTTCAGCGTGTTTCTGTGAATACTTTTTTCAATAAGTACAATAGAAATGCAAATACCATGTTCTATGTACAATAGAAGAGATAAGGAGAATAGGACCAGGTCCAAAACATTAAAATCACTGACAACATTAAAACAACTTACAAATAAAGTTATTGAGGTGGGATATGTAAGGCAGCAAGTGGTCATTCCTTGAAGGTTACTTGTTGGAAGCAGGAAGTATAAAGATCTGAGCAATTTTAACAAGGGCCAATGCTTGATGGGTCTTGTAGTGTATTTCTAATATTCAATAGTTAGTACCTATCAAATGTGGTCAAAGGAAGGACCAGTGATGGGGTCACTGGCACCTGACACCCACTGATGCGTGTGAGGGAGGCAATCCCAACTGATTTGTATTTACAGAAGAATTACTGTAGTACAAATTGCTAAAAAAAAATATAAACTGCATGCTGCTTGGAAAAATAAATCAGGGCTGATAAGAAAAGTGAGCCGAGTGTTAAAGAGATAAACTTATTGATAACCTTCTCTGTCCAGTCACTAGTGTAGGAAGAGAAAAATCAGTCTTTTTGCCTAATAGGCCTTTGTAAGGTGGCAGCGCTGTGAAGATCTCAGGAATTGGTATAAGGGATTCTAAAAAAATTAGCAGGTAAAAAAGTTCCTGAATATGTATTTAATCCGTGTATTGTATAGTTGTTTTTTCTGCTACGTATGCTTCGAAAAACCTAACCAAAGTACACAGGGCATATTTAGCATCCCTGTCCCTCCTACAAAGCCACCTTAAGCCCCCCACACAAAAAGTTCATTGTTTTATATAAAATATTTTCACACTAAAAATGAACCAAATTTAGCATTTTAAAATAAATATCCCATTTTTTAGATTAGAGTTCTTTTGGGTAAACCAAACTGTGGCTTTACATACCTTAGCCTTAAGGGGTGTGACATGCCATTGAGCTCTAAAATGCAAGACACTGCAGTAAGCAAATTTTGAATTTTGCTGGGAAGGTTTGCACATATCTCTTCTGGTCAACAAGATTGCATACACTTGCAAATAGACACACAGATTCTTCTAGACACACACATCGACATTTATAGACACACAATCTCATACAAATAACCCTGTCAACTAATCCAGCATTGAACTGGAAGAGGGTCAATTGAAATGCATGTTTCCATTGACATTCTACTCATAATAATTACAAAAACTTTATGATCATTACATTGATTTTGTTGTGTTTATCATAGATAAATAT
The DNA here is from genome assembly GCF_032062135.1 of Pyxicephalus adspersus. Taxonomy (NCBI): domain Eukaryota; kingdom Metazoa; phylum Chordata; class Amphibia; order Anura; family Pyxicephalidae; genus Pyxicephalus; species Pyxicephalus adspersus. The sequence continues at coordinate 44,947,034 of NC_092863.1, forward strand.
AAAGTTAGGAGACTTATTAATGTGATAAGAAAACATCTGACGCACTTTATTCTCATATAATCACCTACCGAGATTATTAGGACTGCTGTAAAAAGTGAGTCACAATTTAGCAGGTTATATAATATGAGCTTATCATGAGCCAACAGTGAAAACAAGCTACAAAAGAAGGGGTTACATAGTGACCAACCCAAAAAGCTACAAATTATAAAAACAGCTTAACTATACTAAATATACTGTACAACAAAATGAAGGTAACACTCAATTAACACAATATAAAACAAAATAAGGAGACATAAGTGATTGTGAATCAATTTCACCTTTGGTGCAAATGAAAGCAACAATGGGGGTACAAAAGGAGCATCTCAAAGCCAAACACCAGAAAGTGAATTGTTTTCCTACAGACAGTTTCCCTCTCATTCTCATTTATTTAATGTGTCCTTGCGGTTACTGGTACGGTACAGTAGCATAAGGCAGTAAGTGCAGCCGATTGCACATGGCGTCCAGATTCTCCAGGATGGCACATGCAAGAAAGTTTGCTGTGTCTCCAAGCACATTTTTAAAATGTGAAGGTCACAAGCTTTTGCACAAGAAGAACTGGACAGGGTCATAGAAGGCAACAACACAGCACAAGGACGGGTATTTGTATCTTTGTGTGAGGAACAACAGAAGGAGCACAACCAGAGACCAGCCAAATGACCTTTAGTGAGAATGTTTTGAGCATACTGTCAGAAAAAAAACATGGGGCCAACATCCTGTAGTGGGATCTGTGCTCACAGCCCAGCAACATGCAGCTTAAAAGACTTTTTCCAAGGAACACCATAATTTAACATGTTCATCATTGGCAACCCATTTTTTCAAAAGATAAGAGCAGATTCACTCTGAACATGTAACAGAAGTAAAATACCTTCTTGGCAGTGGGCCAGAGATGGTGGGGTGGGGATAAATCTTTGGAGGATTTAACAGACTTCCAAATGCTAGCTAATGATATCTTAACTGCTTTTAGGTACCAGGATGCAATCCACAGACACATTGTCAGACTTTATGCTGGTGCAGTGGAGCCATTGGTTTATCAGTATCATTGTACCTGATTCTGTCAAGTAATGCCACAGACTACCAGGAGCTCACAGAAGCCCTGATCCAGGTTTGGGAGGAGATCCCCCAGGGTCCCATCTGCTGTCTCATCGGAAGAATGCTTAGACTTTGTGAGTGCATATGGGGGCCATACAAACTACTGAGCCATATTGTGCCATATTGGTTGTGATAGCATTTACATGTTTGATCATTCTGTAATTTCTTTTTTTGCCTTCATTTTCAGTGTGATTTTGATTTCAGCACTTTGATTTCAGTACGTAACGGTTTTGGTTTCCAATGACCGTTCCTATGTCATTTTGGTCTCAATGAATTACACAATGTATATTAATAAAGATTTTCAACATGAATGTGTATTTTGAAGATTTTGAACTTTGAGCAGAGTATATGTATATGTATATGTATACATTGACATTATATGTCAATGTTTTATTGAAAGTGGCGTTTCCCTTTAAAAAAACAAAACTCTATCAAACAAATAATCAAAATGACATCTAAAATGATTAATAATCGTTACAATGAATTAATCTCAAGTAAAGTGAGGAAAAATGATAATCTGAAATAGAGCAGCAATGTACCATAATCCTATTGGCAATATATACAAATTTAAGTTCTTTAATATAAATCTATGATTTTATTTTTCTTTAAACCAAAAATGTTTGCATTTTTGCCTCTTTGCAGTCACATTTTATCTAAATGTATGTGCTCCAACAGTTTACTACCTGTGCATTTGTTTTTTTTTCCCTGAAAACATATTATACAAGTTATAATGCAGAAAAACATTTGAAGACTGGGGCAGAACTTATTTAATGTAATGGTTTGGAAACATTAATACATTTTACATGTGTTTTTTGTGTAATATGTTGGCCCTATATAAATCCTATTTATTATTATTATTATTATTATTAATAATATTATTTTTATTATTAATAATAATCACAATCATAAAAAACTGATGAAATGCATATATAAGAGATATTTCACCTGCCAAAGGATTTGGAACCAGTTCTGAGATTTACACAGCTTTGACCCACTGCATTACCTTGTCTGACAAAGGGAAAAAACACATTATTCTTTGCTGCAGGTCTGTACCACCTACAGGTGTATACCTCCTCACAGTCTGTAATTTGTTCATCTTTTTTTATTTTGCTCTGTTTTCTTATCAGAGTGTTCCTTGCACTGCAGCAATAAATAATTGGCTCCGTGTGCTGCTTCTCCCCCTGCCTAATCAATCTGTACACAGACTGCCAGAGACTGATACCTGAATAATTCCATTAATTAATTAATACATAATTAATACAGTGCTGAATTTTTTACATTTATATCCGTCTGTAATTCGGCTTCAACCATGTGTGGTTGGTATTGTGTTTGTCCATTAATGGATACTGTTTTATTATGTACATTAGCTGGAACTGTTGGGGCTGTATTTATAAATACTTGGTCTATTAGTTCCGCTGTTGGATTGTTCACCATCCGAATCCCCGTGCAGTTCTCTCTTCAATGCACATTAAAACTAAGGCTGCATACACAAGCTCAATAATTGTCGTTGGAAGATCTTTCACGATCCTTTCCAAAGACAAAAGATTGAAAGATACATGAACGAGTGCTGTACATACAGCGCTATTCTGCTCTATGAAGAGGGGAGGGGGAAGAACGAGCAAGCGGCACCCCACTGTGCTCTCTACCCTTCACTTGTATTGTAGTCGTTCATGAATTCGCCTGGACAGATCCATGAATGATGTCGGACGAAGCGCTGTACACGTCAGATTCTCATCCGATACTAGCCCTGAGGCAATGATTGGATGAGAATCATCTGACGTGTGTACCTAGGTTCATTCTTCCACCTTGTGGCCAAAACACATAGCAAATATAAAAGGAAATGCTATCTCTTCTAACTAAAGAGATGTCAGAATATTAGTCATATTGACAGAAGAATAATTGAAAAAAGAATCCTTAGAGATGAGCACTATTTATTCCATTTAATTTTTTTTGGTCAGAATAACCCTCATTGTAGATGTTTTTTTTTTTTTTTTTTGTTTAGAGTATAGTAGATATATAGTAAAGTATAAAACTATAGAACTATAAGAAATCATAAATTATTTTGTGTGTACATTTTCATACATGACATACAAACAAAGGTATGATGATAGCTACTAATTTATAATCAGCTGCATAACTAAGCATGTCCCTATAAATAGCCACATGTTACTCTACATTTTTTAATTTTAGTGGCTGTATCTAATGCAGACATAAGGCTATTGGGATGAATTTAAAAATACAAAATAACACTGTATTGTCTCTTCTCAAGTATGGAGGGGTTTCCGTATCCTACATCCTAATTGTTAGCAGCCTTTGGGCTTTCCCTGTGAACTATAGCTCAGTGGGGTCCCAGTTAGAATATGATATTTCACATCCCTAGATTTTACCACATTGTTTAACACACTGTTGGAGACATCAAGTCCTCTTAACTTGGTGTCCTTACTTTAGAAACCTGAAAACTATCACCCATAAGCTCTAGTATACTTAAATGTGTTTAATACAATCTCAGATTCACCAAATACTTGGTCTACTATATGTGATTGCACAGACCTTTTATCAATTGTGTTGAACCTTCAGTACTAAAAAAATTGGATGTCTGAATCATTTTTAAATTTTTCATTAAAGCTTTGTATAGAGTAAGAATTTTATGCAAAGCTTATTATGGAAAATTATCGTAGTGCACAGTAAACTGCATTGTGGTGCAAATATTACCGGACAGCAATATAGTGAAAACAGGTTCTTAATGCATGTAATTTAATGGCAGGTTGCAATAAAAATAAACTTACAACAAAGATAAACCTGAAGTTTGTTAACTCTATTACACTTTAAGATTTAGTGTTCATTGAATATGATGATGAAGGTCAGTGAATTGGCCACAGTAATAATACACTTGGCTCAGGGTCTCCACTGTATGACTTTCACTGCTATAGAAGCTGCTCTTCTCACTGCTTCACTGGAGTCCATCAGACATTCCTGGATTTTATTTACATCTGGTAGGAGAATCTTACGACCTTCAGGGGTTTCAGACAGGGTTGTTAATGCCTTGAGACAATTCAGTTGAACCTTGCTGTGGCTATCTTTTACTAGAGCCAGCAGTTTTGGAATGGCTCCAGAACGAAGAGCAGCATATTTACCTACAGAAAATATTAGTCATGAGAGCATGCTGTGAAAATATGGAAAGTTATCAAACCACCATAAAACAGATGCCTTACCTTGAGTAGTAATAGTAGTGAACATCAAAGCCCCAGCAGCACTGGCTCTGACCTCAGCATCCCCATCTTCCAGGAGCTGTACAAATATTGGAACTACCTCTGCTTTGCACACACTTTCCTTTCCTTCTAATGGTACACTGTCAAGGAATCAACCACAAAAAAAATTAGTTGATACCATTTTGAAAATGTATTTATATAATAAAAGCCCTTTTTTTATTGATATATCAGAATGTTTGTCTTTTTTGTCTTCATTTCATCTTCATTGATCAAAATTATTGCATAGTCTATGGATACCATAGGATATATCTTAATATTGTGCAGTACATTTGTAAAGTTGTTCATTCAGGGACTTTACAAGTAATAATAATGCTCTATATACCCTATAAAATGGGTAGTCAGTGGTTGGGTTATTTTATATATATATATATATATATATATATATATATATATATAAATCAGGGTTCTCCCCAGGCACTTTTAGCTGGGCGCACCACCCGGCAATTTTCAGCACCCACCTGGCTGTTTTTGGGTGGTTACCAAAGAGTTTGTTCACAATACAGGGGCTGCCACCCACCAAAAATTTCTTCCCACCCGGCCTAAAAAAATTTCTGGGTTGAGCACTATATATATATATATATATATATATATATATATATACAAGATACATGATTGCAAATAAAAACTATAAATGCTGAGTCTCATAGAGGTTGAAAAAAGGGCTTTGCTGGGGGAATACAATTCCAATTAAATCCCTCCAGGCTTATAGCGTAATGGTTACATGATGTTTTCCTACTGGACCATAAAGATTGGTTTAGTCAAGAGACTTTTCATGTTAACATTATTTACCAGAAGATACATGCTAAGTATCTGTTGTAATCAGATGCAAACGTAGGCCCAGAAGTCCGATCTCCAGTAACAAAGTGAAACTAATGGATAGAGGCACAGGGAAGGGTTTGCTTTGTTGTTTCGCTGTTATTGTTATTTTCAAAAAGATAGTCCAAGCCTTTATACTTTATTGATGGGAACAGTTCCATTCTTTACACTTCTAACAAAAGTGACATTGGGCCTGATTTATTAAAGCTCTTCAAGGCTGAGGAGGATACACTTTGATCAGTGAACCTGTGTGATCTAGAAAACCTGGAATGGATCTGGTTTGGGAATGAAAATATTTGGTAAAAAAATAACAAATGACTTTTAAGAAATCCATTTCAGGTTTGCTGTATCACCCAGGTTCACTGATAAAAGTGTATATTCTCCAGCCTTGGAGAGCTTTAATAAATCAGGCCCAATGTTAGAACTATAGTTTGACTTGAACCAGGACTCTCAGAACAACTGATGCATTTATAATGTAATTTGTATGCACATAAAAGTGAAATATTAGGTAAAAATGGCATTGGCATTTACAGTAGATGTGAAACAATGACACTCGTTACCTTACACATATCATGGTAGTATATTTCACTTTAACACCTATCGACGCAGTTTTATTTATTCCATTAGGCAATAAAGCAAAAAATGTAATTTAAATCAATATTATTATTATGACTACAAAGGTTGGGAAAAAGGTCAAGCTTCAAAGCTTCTACTTCCTGTTAGAAAAGTAATTATTAGGCAATTATTTGATAAGCAGAAGTAGCTAATTAGTTACAATGTAACTTTTATGGCAAGTAGGTTGCTCTGGGCTAATGTACAATAGTGTTACTGTAAACATCCAACATCTGTTATATCTAGCACAGCTTTTCCCCACCTTTTTACCTGAAAGGAACCCTTGTAATAATATTTAGGTACCATGGAACCCCTGCTAAAACTAATATATCTACAGCTTAGTACATAACCTAAATCAGTAAACTGTATATATATTAATTAATAAATTAAGAATAATTAAATTAAGAATGTGGCATAGTTATGACATAATAGAAGGTGAATATTTTTATGTCCAATTCCTTTATAGATTAACATACTTTTCAATAAAAAAAACATATAAATAATGGAAAAGAAATGCAGGCTGACTTAGATTTATTTTAAGGTAGTTGAGAAATGTCCCCTTATATTTGTGATCAATAACAAAATGGAGCTCTTACATTAGTGGGAAGTGGAGCAATGACCACTGACATGATAAATCAGAAGTTTTTCCTTTTATTTAGGTTCAATGAGTGGTAGAATGCCCCTTACATTGGTAAAAAGTTCAGGTAAAACGTTCACAGGTGTCGTTCTTCTGGTGACACTAAATGACATTGGCTCTGGAACTTGAGGAAACCATAGGGTGGAGGTCAACCGTTCAGTCACTGCTTAAGAACCCCTAACACAGGCATGTCCAAAGTCCGGCTCAGGGGCAAATGTTCAAAGTTCCACCGGCCCGCAGCCTCTGTCATTAAATCAATATTATGCGGCCGGCCAGCACCATTGACCACAGTATAAAATACACGCGTACAAAAAAAGCTATTTTATATTTCATTAGAGTTGATCAACCGCCTTGCAATTATCAGGCCGCTACTCGGCGGGCATAATCAGCAGGATGGGAGTCCCAATGTGTGCACAGGGAATCATGGGATGACCACAGCTCTGAGTTTGGGAACTGAAATTGATATTTGCATTATGAAGTGCTCTGAGTTACAAGGCTCTTAGGGTGGACTGAAGGACTGCAATACAGTACATTCACGAGGCCCCTGCTGATTATTGAAGTCAGTACAGGTTTACCCTAAACTATTACATATTTTTCTCCTTTTGTTCTGGTTTGTGCCCAGGTACAATCATTTCTCAGTTTATATCTCCAATAGTGCCATGGGTAGTAAGCCTGAGAAGAAATCATCTGGATGTTTCAGCTGTGCTGCACCATCTAGTGGCCAAATTTAGGTAAGGTGTGAAAATAAATTTTCTCAAAGCTATATACAGTGTTTCCCCCGAAAATAAGACAGTGTCTTATATTAATTTTTTCTACAAGAAATGCCCTAGGGCTTATTTTCAGGTAGGGCTTATATTTTGAGAAGAAAAACAAACCGCATTTATTCTTTGACAAAAAAATTAACATTTACTTCAAATGTTATCACATTCTGGAACATCAAGGGGGAACCCCCCCCTCACCAATCAGTCCTGCACCACCGTGATCACTGTATCGGTGGTGCTCTGGAAGAGAGATGGGACAGCCTTATCCGCGCTGTCCTCCCTTTTCTCCCCCCACCACAATCATTTGTGCAGCACCGTATTACCGGTAACGGAGGAGAGATGTGACAGGCTCAGTCTGCCCTCCCTTCACATCTCTCACTACAATCATCAGCTCTGCACCTGGAGAAGTGATGGGTTGTGTGAGCCTGGAATACCGGTACGTAATGTAGTGATGTTGTGACAGTCCTGCACTAGTGTGACAGTCTGTGATGTCCTTTACTTCCTCCCCCACCACTATGTACAGTATGTGCTGAAGATATTCTAAGGTATTAAGCTAGGGCTTACTTTAGGGGTAGGGCTTATATTTCGAGCTTGCTCGAAAACAGCCAAAAATCCTGCTAGGGCTTACTTTCGGGGGGTGTCTTATTTTCGGGGAAACACGGTAATAAGCATATTTTACAACCCTGACAATAAAATACATAATAGGATCTGAGGAATAATGAGTAGAAACAAAAGTGAATTGCTCAGGTGGCAGTGTGAATTTAAAATCAGCAGTTTGTTAATGGCTTAAGAAAATATATTAGGTTAAATTTAGGACTGGATTTCCCTAAAAAGAGGTAGAAATAGTAGAACTACATGGCTATTGTTTAAATAGAGGAATTGAAATGGAACTAGTTCTTACCTGGATTTTTGCAAACTGCACCTGAAAATACCTATTCCATAGTTTTTCTTTAAAGCATGGTAATAACTTATATACTGTACCTTAGAACTTATATTGCACATAAAGCTGTGAATAAGTTGCCTATGAATATTTTGTCTTTCCCTGGTTCTGAATGTTGATCTTAAGTTATACTATAAAAGATGTATAGAATCTTTGAATAAAATCACAACAATGTACTTTGTGTAAATTTGTGCAAAGAAAAAATTGCCAACCTATTATAAAATTAAAAATGGGTTTAGGCTATATCTATCAACAGCATTTGTTGTTCTCCGTCTGTTCTCTTTTTGAGTTCCCCATGGCATTGCTCTCTGCCAGTTATCATGAAAGGGGCTGTTCAAGGACAGTCTGGTTGATGGTGGACATGCTGCCAAACAATCAGCCTTCCACAATATGACATGCCATGGTTTCATCACAAGAGGTAGAGAAAGCAAGCCATGCTTAACTGCAATAAAACGTTGTTCAAATTGCGATCAAGAATGCAGAGAAATAATCAATGAGAAATAGCATGAATATTTTACGACCCCCTTTTACACCTGTTACATAAGCAGTGATCACCAATGCTAGAAGTCTGGCAAACAAGATAGGGGAGTTTAACGCCTTAACGAGTGAAGAGCATGATGACTTAGTTGGCATTGCTGAATCCTGGCTTTGTTCTTCACATGACTGGGCTGTCAATATTCCTGAATATACTCTCTTTCTTAAAGTAAGTAAGTAAGTTAATAAAATGAAAGGGTGGTGGTATCTGTCTGTATGTGAGAAGTGATCTAAAATTGAATGAGAAAGAAGAAATTGCAATGAGGTTGAGGCATTATGGGTGGAGCTGAATGTGGGGATGCACAATACACAATAATTATTGGTGTCTGCTATAGGCCTCCCAGTGCTAAGGAAGAAACAGAGAATAAACTACGAGCACAGATGGAAAAAGCAGCAAAAAGTGGAAATGTTTTAATCATGGGAGATTTCAACTACCCTGACATTGACTGGAGTAATGGCACTACAGGAACAGCAAAAGGGAGGAAATTTGTGAATTTAATAGAAGATAATTTTATGGTACAGTTTATAGAACCCCAAACTAGAAATGATACTCTGCTGGACCTAGTTCTTTCTAACAATGCAGAGCTTATAACAAATGCGGATATAAAAGAGAATCTGGGTAACAGTGACCATAATAAGATTTCATTTAATGTAAGCTGTTAACAGGAAGCAAAAACAGAAAAGATAAAAACATTGAATTTTAGAGAGCAAATTTTTAATTATTAAGGGCGGCTGTGACTTAGACTGGGAGACAATACTGTCCTCAAAGAACACAGAAAAGAAATGGGAATGTTTCAAGTCTGTTTTCCAAAAGCAAACTGAAAAACATACTTCAATGGGTAATAAGAGGCTAAAATAAAACGTATGTGGCTCACAGCTGATGTTAAAAAAGCCATAAGGAACAAGAAAAGGGCATTCCAAAAATATAAAAATGAAGGATCACCTTCATTATTTGAAAACTATAAAGAATATAACAAAAGATGTAAAAAGGATATAAATGTGCAAAACTTCAAAATGAAAGTAAGACAAACCCCCCACTTTTTTAAAATATATTATTAACAAAAAGATCAGAGCATGTAGGCTCCTTAACCTCCCGACCGTTAAGCCCGGCCTTCGTACGGGCTAAAAAAAGTTGCTCTTTTCGTTAAGCCCGAGATTTTCCGTACATTAAAATCCCCACTTACCCAGGTAAGTGGGGATTTTAATGTAGGGAAAATCTCGGTCCCCCTGTGCACATCCAGCGTCGGGTTCGTGTACCAGCGTCGTCCTCCGTCGATCGTCGTCCGTCGGTCTCCCTCTCCAGCGTCGGGTGCCTTCTCGTATACCAGCGGGACCAGGTAAGATGCCGGCCGGCGGAACACAAGATGCTTCTTACCTGGTCCCGCTGATCATCCAGCGTCGTTCTCGTTCCAGCGCCGGGTGATCTCTGAAACAAGAAGCCGGCCGGCGGAGGAAAAAAACAGCCGGCCGGCTTCTTGTGCGTGCGTGCGCGATGACGTCGGCGCGTGTGCGGGAAATTCAAACTGAAACTCATTCATTCATTTTGTATTGGATTGAATACAGGAGTTTGTATTCAATCCAATACAAAATGAATGAATGAGTTTCAATTAAAAATAAATACAAAGTATGTATTTTGTATTGGATTGGATACAGGAGTTTGTATTCAATCCAATACAAAATGAATGAATGAGTTTCAATTAAAAATAAATACAAAGTATGTATTTTGTATTGGATTGGATACAGGAATTTGTATTCAATCCAAAACATAATGAGAGTTTGAATTTTGTTCTCATTTTATATTGGATTGAATACAAAGTCCTGTATCCAATCCAATACAAATGAATAGAAAATATATTTATGTGGTTTTGTCTATATGTATGTGACGGACACTAGGGAGGTGTTTTAGAAAAATATATTACTATACAGTATACCGAATTATCGCATTTTCAGTATTTTTCATTTATTTATGTATTCTTGTTTAAGCTGAATTTTGTGTTTTTCCTTTAATTTTATTAAAAGTAATTTTTTTTTTTTTTTTTTACATGATTGTGTGTTTCAAACATTTTTTATATTCATTATATCTACTAGACCCCTATTCGGACATATTTCTGTAAGTTACAGGTCTACAATTTAAAAAAAAAAAATTTCATGAAAACCTGTAACACTTTTGGTACAGAAATCTAGACCTCAGTGTAACGCCCAGGTGGTTAAAGGAAGTCGCTGGGTTGGTAACTGGGGATAAAGAAGGTGGATTTACTAAACACTTTTTTTTTTAGCTCTGTGTACACAAAGGAAAATGGCAGAGCTCAAGTCCAAATTCATAATAGCAATGTCACTGCCTTAAGTGAGTCACAATAGCTCAAAATTGATATGATCGAGAAACAGTTGGGCAAAAATAAGGTTGACAAAGCACCAAGACCGAATGGATTACATCCATGTGTCCTCAAAGAGCTGAGCTCAGTTATTTCAAAGCCATTATTTCTAATTTTTAGAGACTCTTTAGTCACTGGCATGGATGGATTGACGTAAGGCAAATGTGGTTCCTATCTTCAAAAAGGGAGAAAAGTCATTACCAGGTAACTATAGACCACTTAGTTTAACTTCCATAGAGTTTGATAAAGAACCACATAGAGGAGTTTCTGCTAGAAAATAATATTATAAGTGATAGTCAGCATGGCTTCAAGAAAAACTAATGTTGTCAAACAAATTTACTCTCTTTTTATGAGGACATAAGTAAACAGGTAAACAGTGGAGTAGCAGTTGATATAGTGTACTTGGACTTTTCTAAAGCATTTGACACTGTACCCCACAGACGGTTAATATGCAAGTTAGGGTCAATAGGTTTAGAAAAGTCAATCTGTAAATGGATAAATGGCTTAAAGACCACATCCAGAGAGTATTGAATAATGATTCATACTCTGAATGGTCTAAGGTTATTAGTGGTGTACCCCAGGGTTCAGTGTTGGGACCTTTACTGTTTAACATCGTCATAAATGATATAGAAATTGGAATTAAAAGTACCATTTCTGTGTTTGCAGATGACACCAAACTATGTAATGGAATTAAGTCAATACAGGATGTCTACAAGCAGACCTGGATGTACTGTTTGATTTGGCAGCCAAGTGGCAAATGACATTAAATATACATAAATGTAAAGTTATGCACTTGGGGACTAACAACATGGATGCTTCATACTGTCTAGGGGAATACAATTTGGGGGTCAGAAATGGAAAAGGATCTGGGGGTTCTGGTAGATCATAAACTTAATAACAGCATGCAATTCCAAGCTGCAATATCTAAAGCTAGTAAAGTACTTTCTTGTATTAAAAGAGGAATAGACTGCAGAGATGGAGACATAATCCTGCCCCTGTACAAAGCATTGGATAAACCTCATCTGGAATATACAGTCCAGTTTTGGGCACCAGTTCACAAAAGGAACATTGTGGAATTGGAGAGAGTACAGAGAAGGGCAACTATACTAATAAAGGGAATAAAGGAGCTCAGCTATGAAGAGAGATTATCTGAACTGAATCTATTCTCCCTTAAGAAGAGACATTAGAGGGGGGATATGATCACCCTGTATAATATATAAATGGTCCATATAGAGAACACTCATCCCAATTATTCACTTTGAGATCATTACAAAGAACAGGAGGACACTCTTTGCGTCTGGAGGAAAAGAAGTTTAAGCTCCGGATAAGGAAGGGATTCTTCACTGTAAGGTCTGTGAAAATGTGGAATCGGCTCCCTCAGCAACTACTATAGATTACTTTAAGAAGAAGCTGGATGATTTTCTAGAAGCGCAGAATATAACTGGGTATTAAGGCTTTAAAGATAGCAGAAAGATAACAGAGACTGTTGATCCAGGGAAGATCCGATTGCCTCACGGAATCAGGAAGGAAATTTTTCCCCTGTTGAAGCACATTGTATCAGTGTTTTTTTGCCTTCCTCTTGACCAACTATGTCTTATAGGGTTTTATACCCGGGATATGTTTATTTCCCTTCTGGTTGAACTTGATGGACTTCTGTCTTTTTTCAACTTAACCTACTATGTAACTATGTAATAACAACTGGTGATGGAAAAGAAGTATTAGACAAGTTAATGAGTGGAAAGGGTTTTCGAAGACTGTCATTTATTTATAACAGATTTATGATTTGTCATTGTCAGTGCCACCCTACAGCCTTCCTGGATAAGGTGAGGGAACAACCAGCGGGTTGCTGATGGCACAAGTTAGTAGTTAACCTGTCTTATAAGATCTTTCTGCCATGCTCATGTGGCGTAAAATGCCATACATTCCAAGATGCGTAGTAAGCTCCAGCTGACCTACTCAATAGATGGAAGAACAAGGGCGTATACTTACAAAAAGGAAGAGTAGGGAAAAAAACAAAAGTTTTGTCTTGGAGCTCATCCTGGCCATTTGTGATTGTGTAATCATTTTCTCATATTATGGTACATTATCACTGCCAGTTCCCAGAATTACATCATAATCCAATATAATCTCATATCTGCCCCTCCAAATGTTGGTAGTGGAGTGCATTTACCTACATGGTAATTCCAGGTTTGCTGGATCACCCAGGTTCACTCATGATAGTCTTCCCCAGTCTTGGAGAGCTTTAATAAATCAGGCTCATGGTGAGAAGATCAAGGAGCATGGCACATAAATATAGATGCACAGCACAGGGACATTCTTTTCAGAGTTACTGCTCTAAAAAGGATTTTAAATCTAATAAAAATTATAAAGATGACACCACTACTGTATTGGCCAGCCTAGTAGGTAGACTGGCAGGTAACAAATACTATTTGATGCGCAGACACTCTACTGTTTTATGGAATGTATGGGTGGCAAAATTAGGAAAGTAGAGAATAAGTAAATTCTTGCAGATAGCCATGCAAGAGAGAGAAGCTGCCATGTTGCTGTTTATTTTCTGTATCTTTTGCAGCTTCTTCTTTTTCATCCTGACAGCAGATAAAAAAATATTCTTAGCCAGAAGAGAAATGGGTGCCTTAAGCAAATGCAACATTTGAAGATATAGATGATAATGTACTATAGTTTGACATTTAAATGGGAACAAGAGGGATGATAAGGAGGAAGATGGGCTTGTTTTTATAGGCTACAATACTCTGTAACAGTGCAGTGTGATGATGACTCATATGTTGTATGAGAATAAAAGCTCCTAAATTTGTCCCTGGATGGCTCTGGCTGGGAGTTTTCTTAAATGGATTGCACAAGACAGCTATATAGTTAGATGATCTGAAGAACAAATGCCAGTCCTGAAATCCCTGTGTGGTGCCACTGTCACTCAACAAATGTAACACTTTTCCTAAATCTAAAGCCTTGAAATGGAAAGTGTATAATAGTGCAAGAGCTTCCAATTTGAAAAATAATCTTCGATAATCTGTTAATTACATTTTAAAGTTTTTTAAAAAGAATACCTACCGGTATATGTTTATATCTAGATCTGGAATTTATCAGAAAAGGTATTGGACAGACATAAATGTAACCAATGTTGAAATATTTTGAAATAAATGTTGTAAGTAAACAGTTAAAAACTTTTGGCTAGCTCCAGATTTTTTGACTGCCTTCTAAAATATGGTTTGATCTTCATGTGTAATTATAGCAAAGGTCATTTCACCTCTGGTTTTTGTAAACAATTTTGTTTTGTAATGTAACCTATAGGAAAAGAAGTTGGAAAAAAATAATTTTGACCACTGAAAGTTTTAAGATAATTGGTTTTGATGTAAATAAAAAGTGGTACAAAGCATAGAAAAGTTATTTGCTTACAAATTTGCCAGAAAAAAAATGTTTTTTTTATATTTTGCTAATTTTCTTGTTTTGAAAAGCTAAAAATAAAAGCAAAAATGTTAAAGAAAGTAAATAGTAAAAACAAGGAATCAGACATTCCCTGGTGGGGATCTTCCAGTTCCATGTGTTTCAAACCTGTTTTATAAATAAAGCCCATAGAGTCACTAGCATGTACATTTTACCCATCCATTCCCATTTCTATATTCATGTCACCAAGACTTAAATCTTAAGTTTAAGCAACTTAAGTATACTGTAGCTGAGTCACCAAATGGTTGAAAGGTAAGTGTTGTTTAAACTACTGTACCCTCTTCAGCCACTCTCCACTCCTGCAGCACCCGATTACCTTAAAGGTAGCTTTTGGAGACAGTGGGTCTGATTTATGAAAGCTCTGCAAGGCTGGAGATAATACACTTTCAACAGTGAAGCTGGTTGACACAGCAAACCTGGAATGAATCTGGACAAGGACTGAAAATATTTACTAACAAATAGCAAATGACTTTTAGGAAAAAGCAAATTGTAATCTAACTTTATGAATTTCTCTACAGGACTGTTCTGTTTTTTAGTTTGTGTAGAAAAGTAAAGAAGTATTTATGTAGACTTACTGCCCCCTAGGGCCTGTAAAATAAAATGATGCAGCCAGCTCTTTTCCTTACCAAATTTCCATGAGAGCACAGACTGCTTTTCTTTTGATGCCTACTAAGGGATGACTGAGCTTCTCCTTCAGAATAGGGACAGCTCCTGCATTAAGAGCCTGGGTAGCGTCAGCTTGGAGACAAAAATGCAATGTCTCCAGAATCAGCTCCTGTATTTCTTCATGCTCTGACTCCAACTTGCTCACCAGCTGTGGTATTAAACCTGCGTCAACAAGAGCGGCTGCACCTGTAAGGACAAGAAGAGCTTTATTTGGAATCGATAAATATATAAAAAATATACACTCAGTAAAGATGATAACATGACCATTTTTTATTTCTAGAAAACAGCAGGTAGATGTAATTAGTTTGGTATAGTTATGTAGGTCCAGCTAAAGATATACGTTATCTTCCTAATGGAAAATTCCACTTTTACTAAAATAAGATATAATATTTTCAGTTCCATTTGCCTTTTGTAATTGAGGTGATGTGTCTTATTTAGGAAAAAAATAAATAATATATTATAATATTTTAACTGATGAAGCAGCTTAAAAGACTGCAAAATGTCTTCAATTTTACAAAACTTTTATTTTCCTTTCATTCAATTTTAATATCAATTAAAAAGAAGAACCTTGCTGCAGCTGCTCATGAACACTTGGCAGTGTTAAGTTTCCCATCTGACTGGTTATAAATGTTGACAGAAAGATAAGTTATAAAAAAAATAAAAGAGGAATTCACATACCTAATGATAACACTGCACAACAACAATTTTGCTACTGGGAATAACACATGTGATTTACATGATATTGAGTGTGCTGTTTCCAAATCTGAACTTAGAATTTGCCTATCATGTACAGGGTATAGGCATGCTATAGCTGTTCAATCGATCGGTAAATGGGTAATGTATTTTTACATGGGAACATTATACCAGTTGCAGCCACCAATATGCCTGCTGCCGCCTCAGCTGAATCACGCCCCTTGGTGGCATGTATGTTTCAGCAGTGGCTGGGCACGTCTGGGCAAGTCAGTGAGCTGACATCAGAAATAGGTATATAAGGCGAGATGGACCAAGGGCTTGTATCTTTTGCTACATTTATGGCAAATATACCCGTGTGATCAACGCAAGAAGTATGAGTGTAATTTGCAACAAAAAGGAATGACAACTTCACACTTTCGTGATCGCCCCACAAAGTTCGTAGGTTATTACAAGCTGGAAAACCACATTTGCTTCTGCACTGACGATGCGAATACATACCAGATCAGTGGAGAATGTTCATAGACTCGAGCAAAGCAAGTTTGAAAGCTGTATTGCTGCATACAGGTAACGAAAAACCTTCTGTTCCTCTTGCTCATGCCAATGGAATGAAAGAGACATACGAATCCATGGGGGTCATTTTTAAATTGATTAACTATTCAGAACACAAGTGGAACAATTGTGGTGACCTGAAGGTGGTGGCACTCCTTCTTGGCCTGCAATTGGGATATACAAAACATATGTGCTTTCTGTGCCTGTGGAACAGTCATGATGACAGCAACCGTTACAAAGTGAAAGAATGGCCACCCAGACCAGTACAACTTGAAGCATAAACCACTCATTGATCCACAGAAAGTTTACCTTCCGCCACTTCATAATAAACTTGTATTAATGAAAAACTTTGTTGTTGCAATGAATCATGATGGTATGGGTTTTCAGTATCTGAAGGACATTTGGAAGGGAGTTTGGAAAAGTTGTAACAGATGCTACACTGAAAGAGAGCATTTTTGTTGGTCCCCAAATCTGCAATTTGATGCATGATGCCACATTCAGAGACAAACTCAACCCACTTGAGCTTGCTGCTTGGGATTCATTTGTGCTAGTTGCACAAAACTTTCTGGGCAACCAGTGAGCTAAAAACTATGCTGAACAACATGCTAACAGCATACCATGAACTTGGCTGCAGAATATCACTTAAAAATAATTTCTTACATTCCCATGTGGACTTCTTCCCACAAAATTTGGGTGATGTGAGTGATGAACAAGGGAAGAGGTTCCACCAAGACATTTCTGTTATGGAAAAAAGATATTGTACATGTTGTTGTAACATAAAACTACATTTTTGTAATGTCATGGAACTATGAGGCAAAAGTTAGGTATGTATAGAGATTACATAGTAACTGCAGAACAAGAGAATGTAGCTAATCGCATCTATACGCGTAATTGAGATCCGGACGTCCTAGACAGAATCGGATTCAGATTTGAATTCAGCGCACTTGATTTAGTAAAGGGAAACATAGATTAGACCAAGTAGCAGACAATATTTATTTTTTTGTGATGCAGTAAACTTATCAGAATACAATACATTTTGCCATATATATATATATATATATATATATCCTAATTAATATATATTTGTACACAAAGTACATATTATATGTCAAATGCTAAATAAGTAACTGATGGGAAAACCATGAAGGCATATTCACAAGTACAATATTCCCACAACATAGGGATGATACTCCAGCTTCCCTTTTCAGTAAAACATAAACTGTAATTATGTCACCTTTATACAACTCTACATTAATATATAGTTCATGTAACAATTTGAGTTGTTATTGGAGAGTCTGATGTGGAGGGTCAATGTTCTGTCTGTACAGGTTACTGTTGTCAAAAACAACAAAAGTGGCGTGAGTAACCTTTGATAAGAAACAAATACAAGAAACAAATGTTTACGGGATAATTGTTTAAAATGAGAATTAAATTCACTGGGAAATTTCCTCTTGCTTCCTGTTATGTCTTCAAGATAACAAGTGAAGGTTAATCCCTTCAGTTTAACACTGACAGTAAAAATACCATAATAGGGGTTTCAGAATATAAACTGATATTGCTCATTGCTAGCTTTTTTTTTTTTTAAGTTCTAGTTACCTGACTATCTTCTTGAACTCACTGAACTCACTTTACTTCCTTGAATACAAACATACATGCAGGACTCATTTTTTGTAAGACTCTGCAGATCCCACATTCTATTACCAGTTTTATATTTGAATAGATGGACACAGAGTCAATGCATACAACAGCAGGACTTGTTTCCCGCTGATACTTACAAAAGTCATTCTGTCAGGAGGTCCCCTCTGTGCTGCTACATAAAGGAAGGCTTGTATATAATGCTTGCACAGCATGCTTGCACAGCCTCTGTTACTGCTGGAAGCAAGGAGGCCCATAAAAATGTTATGATGACAGTATGCTGACTAACGTTGTGTGTGTTGGGGGGGTTAGTAGGAGGAAAGGAATACCCAACAAAGAAATCAAAAAAGTGATGAAACCCTACAAAGGGAGACATAATGTCAGGGCACCCAAGATACCTCCGTTGGGGTAGACTAGATGGGTACATACTATTAACCTTTACATATACAAAGGCTTATAATTACATTTTTACTTAGAGTAATGTAAATCACCAGTTAGTGCTTTTATGTGTTAATTGAAAAACACTAAATGTGTTAGAGTACCTGAAAATGATGTTTACCTCTACTTGGTAGCACACCGGGAGCAAGAGGGCAAATACTAGAAGTGCATTAGGCATTGCTGCATGCATATGTTAGCAGTAAGTGAGAGCAGGGTAATGACCTTGATAGCATGCAGCTTCTTCTTTATAGTCCAATCAGATGAGCATATTTGATTTCTGCTGTAGACCTGTAGTTGTAATGGATGTTCAAAGCCTGGCTATGCCGTTGTCAAGTGGTGTTTGGATTGGAAAACTGCCTAAGATTTACAAACGTCTGGGCTTAAAAAAACATTCTCAATATGAACATAGCTTTATGCCTGTAGTTTAGCATATATTTTAGAACCAATACCATAATGCCTAGGAAAAGCTCTCTAGGAAAAATGTTCTTACTAATGAGTTTCCCAAGAACCCTTATTTTGCCATGGTCAGATTAGGAAATCACAGTGTCAGAGGGCAGGTTGGACCTAGAGGGAGACTGTTTCAGCCAACAGGTATTTCATTGTTCTGGTTTACTTTTTCTGATAGGAAGGAGTAAGAGGGGCTGGACATTGATCTAATTAAAAAAAAAATACATTTTTGACCTTAGGTCTAATAAGTCATTGTTGGTGCCCTTGTAAAGGTTAAGAATTCCAGGCTAATCTGTGGCTTTTAATTGTTTTTCTTTCTGTCTGTGGAATGTACTCTTTATAATAGGGCCCATTCACCTCTATACACTGTTCTTTTATTTTAGATAACCTATAGATACCACACTGCTAACATACACTGACTTTCGTATATGAATAAACAACCTAAAGTATAAAAAATGTAACCAGGTAAATGTTTTTCATATCATCTGGATTATAGACAATTTATTGAAATATTGGTATTTACAGGGACCCTACCCTGATTTGTTAGCCTTGGTCAGGATGAGAAGGAAAAAACTAAGCCTGGTAAAATGACCAACAGCTCATTGCTTATTGAGCTTGTTAATAAAGAAGGAAAGAGCTCTACAACATTTATTATTGATCATCTTATCCACCAGGTATATTCAATTATTGTAACTTTTTTAAATATAGTAATGTGATATCCTGTTAATTTCAATCACAATGACGGCTACTTTGCTGCAATACCTTACATTGTCCGTCTGATTTTGTTATTTTTATGGTTGCATTATGCATTCAGATGTACTTTATTCACTTGTTACCACAAATAGCCAAGAGTGAGGCTTGGATGGTGTGCTAAGAAGACACATGTGTGCAAGGGCTTCGCTCTGATCCTAGGATCTGTGGCTATTATCCATTCAATTGGTATCCCCTTTTGCACCACGACCATCATCACAACCACCATGACCAAACGAAATAAAGAAAGGACAAGAAACAGAAGCAACTCTGAAGGCCAAGATTGTGCCAGCTTGGAACTGAAAAGCAGACCACATACTCAGCCATCCCTACCATAGAAGTTCTGTTGGTGAAAACTATTACTAAAAGAGAACTGATCAAAAGGATCCTCTTTACAACAGCTGTTTCAATAGACAACTATGAATGCACTAGTCAAACTATGAAACTAATTGGCTACATCTTCAGATGGCCAGACAGATTTCCACTGCTATCAGCTAAGGAGAATGGCTGTAAATGAGACTAAAGTATAACAAATCTCCAACACTGGATGAACAAAGACTGAAAAAAATATTATTATTTAAATATTTGTTTTTTGTCTGCTGTAAAATGCAGATGGCAAGGCCCAAGGGCATAAATCTATTGACCTATAGATTTACAGATTGGTAGTTATATATGGAGTGGGGAAAGTGTTTGTTCAGCACTTAATGCTGAAAAAGTATTATTTTAATATCACAGTATACTTTTGTATTGTTTGTGACTATGTGCCACCCTTTTTTTGGTCTCAGAATAGGTAAACACAATAGAAAGACTACATGGAGGAATTACTTTGTCTGTCATCAATGCTGCTATTTGCAGTAAATGTTTTTAAAGAGATAGACCTATAGGGATGGCCATTTCTGAGGAAATCAAAGGGTACAAATTCACTTGGAGACTGATAGTTGGTGCCTTTTTAACTGTGCAGTCCTCAGATCTACGTTGCCAGCATGGTTTCTGACTCTTTCAATTGAACACTACATAACGGGGGCCCTACAAAATATCGGACAACTGAGAAGCTGAGACACATTTTATGGGTAAAGTTGGTGCACAAGCGATTCCTTGTACCCATAACAATACTACAGCATTTGATTAAAAAGCTTGTAATTTACTTTTAATTGTAAAATGCCAAATATTTGAAAGAATAAAGTAAGGTCAAAACAAAATAAAATCTTATTAGTTTCATTCAACTTTCATTCATGTCATGCTTCTCTGAAGCAGAACAGAGAACTCTCTTCGAACATTTACTGCTGCTCAATATGTAGCAGAGCAGTGTATACATACCTGATTGTCACCAGGGAGGGGTGGGTATAGTGACGCAGTGCTAGTGGTGATCACATCCTATTTTATATTAGTAGAAATGATCAGTCAACTGCTACCCTTTGAGATGACACTAACACCCCTCAATTTTTCCAGTGGCAAGCACTAAAAATGTCTTTTATATGCAACGTTCAGTGAATCAAAATAACCTTGTTGGAGTAAATTATATTTGTGACCTATCTATCCATATAGTGGCTATCCATGAGACTAGGACACCTATTCCTATTATACTAACCAGGGGGTAAAGATGGATGGATGGTAAGGCACCAGATTATAGTCTGATATAGAAGGTTTGGAGTATAATTTAAAATTAATATGCAGTAGGAAGAGTATTTCCAGTATTTTTTTTGTTTTCTATAAAGTTGGAAAGGTTAAAATCTCAGGTCAGGTGTTTGTTTGTTGTCTGCACATCACTAGAAAGAATTCCTTTCACTTCCTGCCCATGAAATGCAACAGGACAATTGCAAATGAGAAGAAACCTCTCTAAAGGTACCGTAATTTGATTCCCTTGGGTCATCACAGGAACTGGCGTCCCTATTAGATGAAAACTCAAAGGGCGTATTTATTAAACAGGGAATCTGACAATTCCTCAAACAACAGGGGTTGGGAATCTTCTAGGTCCATGTGTTTCAATGGCAGTAATTTATTTCCACCAGCGAGCGTTTGATGGAATGTCAGATTCCCTGTTCAATGAATATAGCCCAAAATGTTGTATTTCCACTGAAAGCCTGTGTTATTGGCAATGATCATTGGAACAAATAAAGGGGTGAATCCCCCAGCGGAGACACATTTACACTCTGACAGAGGATCTAACTCTCCCCTACAAAACCTGAAAAATATAATTTGTCTATTAAAGTACATCTCTTGGTTGGAGAAGCCTGCAAAAATACATTCTTGGTTTTAGGCTGGCTTCACAACTGTGTAATGTAGTAACACATGTGTGTTAATGTGCATTGCAGCGTCTTGCATTTTTTGAATTAGCTAAAACTGCACTCCAACATGCAATAAACTGCCACTGAACAGCATATGGCAATACGTTACTCTACATGGCTTTATTGATTTAGGGGACCATTGTAAAAAAATAGCACAAGAACACACCAATGTGAGCAAAAAGGTGTGAACACAAGCGTACAATAAACGTATTTTCAAATGATCTCTCTTTTTTTAGTTTGGTGGCCTAATAAATCTGAAAAATAGCTTCTGCATGCTGCCCCCAATTAATGTTTTCCAGCATTAGTATATATTATATGACAAGACACAAAGGGCAAAGCTTGTATAAAAGCTCATTATCATCATCCCTGTGTGCTTAGGGCAGCAACATGTCATTATATTAAGTATGGTCCTGATGAGCAAAGAATGAACAGGCTGTCATTTCTGACTTCTTCACCAGAAAATGCTGACATGCAGGACCAATAGTTTCACTACTTTCTGAGGAATCAACCTGGAACCAGTATGCAGATATGGAGCTAAAGCTGAACTCAAGGCAGATATAAAAGGCAGATACTAATATGGCTCTATGTTTATTTGGTAATACAAGGAGTATTAGTACCTGATTTTAGCTAGTTACACGCCTTTTGCAGTGTCTGTACAACAAGTCCCAGACTGGTAGAGTGAGAAGCAGCAAAAGGAGCCAGTCAGGTGTGTTGCATTGGGAGCCATATGCTGATAAAGAGGGGGGAGTGACACTAGCTATGATCATCAGACTGCTGCTTCTCCTTTCACTGTAAGGTCACCGGCTGGAGTATGGAGGAGATCTGTAAGTAAAAATTAACTTGCAGCAGATAAAGATCAAGTCACCTGCCAGATTGGACTGTGAAAATCTTAAGACATGATGGACAAAAATACAAACTGTTGTAAACTGGGATTCAGCTTTAACTTGAACTTCTAACCTGCAGGTGTGCATTTATTTAAAGTATATATTAACTCAAATGTCATTAATATATTTTTTTTAGCTTTAAGTGTCTTCATTCAAGAGTTTTCCCCTCACATCCTGTTTTGCATTCTACATTTTACCAGACAGGAAGTCAGGGAAAACAAAGCGAACAAAGTGTTCCAGCATTTCCTAACTTAAAGGGGAACTAAACTCATAAAACTCACCTACCCGCCTTGCATCGCAGGGCGCTGCCATCTTACTTCTCTTCTTCCTCCTACAATCTTGGGCCATCTTGATTGGCTGTGCTGGTGTGATGTAACTCCCCCATAGGCCCATGGGAGTTCATTCATGCTCAGCATACGCAGGGGAAGCCAGAATTGCTGGGCTTCCCTGGCAACCAAAGCTGACTTTGATGCCAAAGCAGCTCTAAAGCTAGAAATGCAATCAGACACATTACTGCAGAATAGACATCGCCTGTCCCTTTCTGCAATAATGACCTGCATGATCATGGAAGCGTAAAAGCCTTACTTTAGTTCACTTTAAAAAAAAAAAAAATACTTCTAGAGATAAGAGTTATTCTGGAGTGATAACTTTTTACCAGACAAGAAATAAAAGTGAAACTAAAGTCCTGGTATACAAAATTAAGAATCAGACAGGTGGTTATTGTAAAGGTGATGTACCTTGCCTGAAATGTGCATGCATACGTCAGCTTTGGTAGCCAGGGAAACCTGGCAAACTCCAATAGCCAATCACGATGGCTAAAGAAAGGAAGATGGTGGAGCCCATGGGTGGAATAGGGATTGGTAAATTGCAGGGCTTTGGATTTAAGGAATCTCTCCTACTACAGTGCAGTGTGACAGGAATTCTGAACATTCTCTGCTCTATCCAGGTATAGTGGAAGGACTAGTGGAGAAGATGTTTTGGACACCACAGTGAGGTGATTTTATTACTAGTCATGTACATGGTTTCCATAGATATAAATGTCTGAGTCACACATGTGTTCAGGTGTAATGGAGTGTTGGGGTCATACTGTGACATTATTAGAACAATGACCACTGGCAGCTGTGTCAGCACCATACAAATGTCTCATACGTCTACGTGTCTGTCCCACAAGCCACATGCTGCCGTTACCATGTGATGTACTATAGTGGTTGCCATGGTAACTGTATTTCTCTGGCTCTCCCCAGTATTATAGAGCCACGTCACATTTCACCTCACACTCCATCCGCCTGTAGGGCGCTGGGCGGGCACAGCCAAGGCAATGCGGACTCTGTGCCCTGCTACCTCACACCACACATTCAGTGGGCTGTGATAGGGGTGAAGGGTCCCCAATTCTCCTCCCGCCATATACAGCAGGCAGGTGCAGCACAAGCAAGCCATATGTTATAATAAGGCCATGTGAGGGCACCTCGGTGCTCCCGGTTCCCAGTGGTGTATGGAGGGATACTAAGCGGGTACAATAAACCCAGGACAGCCAGCCCCACCCATACAGAACCTCAGTACTCCTCCAGCCATTATCATAGAGCAGCTCCCTCCTCCATGGCCGTCCCCTCCTTGTCCTATCACCCGCCTCTCTCTCCTCCTATTACTCTATAGAGAAGGCAGCTTGTTCCCCTCCCCTGTCACAGGACGGCCTCTCCCTCCTCTATCACAGGACACACTCAGCACCCCCTGCATGACAGGACGCTCCTCACCGGCTACACACCATGAAGGGCTAATCCTAGGGAGCTGAGAGCTTTCACTGGGCTGCCCTCCTCCTCCTGCAGTGTCTATGCGAGCCATGCTGGATGCATCACTGAGCTGGAGCTTGCAGTAGGTAAGAGGGGTTCAGCATGTTATCCTTCATTGACCCTTTCCCCAGAACCGAACCCCACAATTATCACAAGCAGCGAAGGGCTGAGGGGGGATTAGCAAGCAAGGTGCAGGGTGCGGCTGTCACTGATAGCAAGGCATGAGAGGTCTGTTCAGGGTGGGTGCTGGTGCATATATGTGTATGATGTGCTGACATATAGATCTCCATGCATATGTATGTAGGCAGCGATGACCTTCCCTTGTAGTGGCATCTGCTAGCCTCCATAGAGTTGATCATCCGGAAAGTAGGGAAGAGGAACCCTTTTGATGCATTTGTGTTTATGGATTCGTTAGGGAAACGATTGCAGTGTGACTTTTACTTCTGAGATCCAATGCATGCTATGGCAGCGAGGTGTAGCTTGCAGGATTTCATGGAACAGATGTGCTTTTCAAGCCTGCCACACTTGACGATGGGAGGCTTGGAATTGCCATATGAGACCGGGGAACATCTGTGATTTGCAGCAGAAAATGTGTCAGATGTGTGGCTTGCACAATAATAAGCGGCGCTATCTGATGGAGATTATCACAGATATATGCTATGCAGCAGCCAGTGTGGCTGGACGAGGATTATTACATGCTGTGTGCTGGATAGAATGGAATAGTTCTATCACTGAACAAGGCTGCACAGCACTGTGTGTTGGCTTACTGACAGATTGAAGAGGAATGTCATTTGTACTGAATACCATTGGAGGCTTGACATCATACATATGGCATGAACTATATTACATTCTGCACTTCATTTGGATTAAATGAAGTATACGAAAACTGGTCACCTGACTACTTTTACTTAATGCTGCATTTATATCATTGTAGTTAATGTGGTCTTGCTGATTGATGACCTGTAGTGTTTGTGGTATCATGTCATATAATCCTTGTATCATCATTTTATAATACCAGTCTTGGTCTTCATAAAGTAACCTGCAAAGTTGTTTCAGCATTTTATAACCCATACTGGGCAATTCTGCAATCTTCTTGCTAATTCAATCAAATCACATAACACAAAAGGTAAAATAAAACTACAACATCTAGATTGATTAGCAAACTCCCACACTTGACAAATTTGAAAGACAAAATACAGCAAGTGATGAAAGTACTTTGTAATACACATGTCTAACAGTACATTGAAGGTCATTACAATCAATTAAAAATTAGGTTACAATTCATGTCCATTCTGACTAGCTAATGCGGATTGCCATTGGTTATCACATCATATAAATAAGCCAAATTTCCAAAAGCAGAACACAAAAATATCTGCAAGAAACCAGTCAATCTAGTCACATACTTTTATTGACTGGTGGAATAATATTTTTGGATGTTTTTACCATCCACAATGACGTTATTATTTGACACAGTGCCCCTGATTTATTAAAGTTCTCCAAGGCTGGAGAGGATACATTTTCATCAGTGAAGCTGGAATGGATTTGTTAGCAAATGTTTTCAAATGTGGAACAGATTCATTTCAGGTTTGCTAGATCACCCAGCTTCAATGATGAAAGTGTATCCTCTCCAGTCTTGGAGAAAATAAATATGACCTAATGACTACTATCCTGTGTGATTTTAAAATATTTTTGCCGCCTTTATTAACCTCTAACCAACATACAGGTATTCTTTCCGGCTGGAGTTCAATAAATAATACAATAACCCTATACATTACTTGGATCTGGCATTCTACCAAAAAAAGCAGATTGTATAAGGTACAATCATCCCTCATAAAAGGCAAACTTTTTTTTCTACTACCAGTGAGCTATTGATGGCAGGAATCCTGTACAGAGGGAAATTTAAAGGTTGTTACTAATCTCCTCTCTCTGAAAATACCAGATACCTGGCTGTCTATGGCCCTTTCAGTGTTATTATCTTCAAAAAGTGTTCAGCAATGGCAAACTTCATATTTTCCTTGCACAGTTTTTTTTTTACCTTTCCATGTTTGAACTGGTAGATACTGGGGATGGATTTAGACAACATCCCGCCTATGTAAATGATTAGGAGTTAATGTTCTTGTAATAGTGGTCTCAAAATAAAAATATTGGTGAGCTTTGTATTAGTAAATATATTTCATCTGTATAATGTGTATGGAATATGAATAAACAAATCTTGCCCAGCTCGTAATTTTGGGAAACTTTTCATTTAAAATAATACCTGGTACTCTTTAGACACTTTTAGTCACAGGTTGACAATACTCTGTCTTTTGATAGCTCTCCTGTCACCCTGTCATGTTGGCTACCTATAGAAACTACAAGTGGCCACTTCAGCATACAATATGAAGATATAGTTCACTGTCACTGGCATAGCTACAACCAGGAATCCCACCCTGAGACGTGCACTGCAGCCAATCTAGGAGAGCATATACATATACAGAAAGTTGCAGCAGAGGAGCTGAAGTTGATCAAAAAATATTAAAAATAAGGTAAACATATTAAAAGGTAAAAACAGCCTTTTATGATACATAATGATTTAGCAAACTAAATGGCATTCAGTAAGGATTTATGTCTACTTCAGGTTAGATCTCTAAAGCGGTTCAAAAAAAGAACCAAAAGTTTTTGTTCCTATGTAAAGTCTAGTTCTGATGCCAATAAAATAACATTTGTTTTGATGATTATACTTTGGGGATCAACATGCTATAGAACATGGAATTTACCATAGTGGTCTAAAGATGTACATCTGCGAGAGCAATAGAAAAGAAAAATAACATATACTTTTAATTACTGGTTGCAATAATCATTATTTTTAGATTGTTCAACAGCAGAAAACCTGAATGCTGTTAAAGTGTACCAGTTATATGTAAGGCAGGCAGTTGGCCAAATCAGCATTCTAATATTGAGTCAGGAACTGATAACAGTCCAGGGGCATATGGTAAAAAAAGTGCCATATGGTAGAGTGGTATCATTAGATAATAGCGAATCGATTGGGTTATTCTGACTTCAGCCAAATAATGGTTATGGCTGTGACTAGTGAATGAGTTACTAAATCTTTTTTAAAATTATATGATCTCACCATTTACAAAACTACTTTCGGTTTGTAGCTTTTCTGCTATTTGGAGCACCCAAATGTGGGTTCCATGACAATGCCTTTAAGTATGTGCATTAATCATTAACTTCAGGGCATCTAAACAGAAAACCCTGAAATGATTATTACATTCATAAGTTCTTAACGTTAAGTGTACCTGTAGTGAATACAAAGACACCATAACAGCTACAGCCGTAAGCTTCAGCCACACAGATTCAGTTTTTTAGCACTCTGGTGACAGAGCCCAGGGAAAATTTTTGCATGATGGAATCTTGTACTTGGGTTCACAAATCTACATGCTTGGTGCTTAAAGTTTTAAGGGGCCCTACTCTATCTGTGTGATTTTAAATTAATGTTAAATTATGGAGTAAAAGTAGAAACATCCTTACTTACCTGACGATTTTAACATAGATTTGCTTACAATTTAAAGTCTTTCTCTCCTCCTGTATATGCCGATGGCTTTCAGTTGTGATGGCAGATCCCGGATGCCGTACCCTCTTTTTCCCTCCTTTCCATATTTCCTTATATTCTTCTTTGCTGTTGTTTCTTTTTTTAGGCCCCACTTTTTTATTGGTCTTCCTTTCATTTCAAGTTAGATTATATAATGTGTACCCAATGGCGGGATATAAATTGGGTTCCACAGCTGTTTTCGGAGCTCAGTTGTGTGTTTAAGAAGTACTAATATGTTGCTTTTACCTGCTCAATGCACTATAATTATGTTGTTCTTGTATGTTATCGTATTCCCTAATTTATAACTTGTTCTCCTGTGCATTGTTGACTACCCCCAGTTATTTTGTTATCTACTTTTTTTTCGTTTTTTGGAAAACCTCAACTAAAAAACTTTTAAAAATAATTAAAAGCAAAAAAAAAAGTAGAAACCTCCAGCATCACTCCTTTTTTAGAGGAACTTTAGGTTGGTAAAAATCAGATCTGGAATCTTACAGGAAGCCAGTGTTTTAGCCGTTTAATAGGTAGGCATTTACACCCCAGACTGGTTCTATTAAGATACTTTGGGCTGGTGGAACTAAATGCAGATACTTCACTATTTTGACACCATTTAGGTCAGCATGTGACAAGCAGTCAGTGACATTCTGGTCCTTATATTGTGAACTCCACTACAGTTAGACATGTGCTCGCAATAAGTAGCAGAAGAAAGTCTTCCAGCATTTACTTCCCTTGCGGCTCATAGATGTCACATAATTGAGAATTGAATAAGAGATGTTGATGCTGGAAGATGTAGGGTCTGTGACAACATACCATGTCTTCGGAACACCGACCCAGTATTCTCTGCACAGATTTTTTAAAACTGGGTGGTAAGAAGCTATAGGTGGGTGGCAGCCCCTGTATTGTCACCCAACTTCTCAGTAACCACCCAAAAACAGCCGGTGTGATTACTGAAAAGTGCCTGGTAGTGCACCCAGCTAAAAGTCACTGGGGAGGATACTGCTACCTTTCACTATGCTTTCCAATCACCGTAGTTCCATTGCATACTTTGCATAGTAACTTTCTTTACTCCGCAGAAATTTATCCCTGATCCAAAAAAGGCAATTAGTTGTGTTTGCCTTTGTTGTGTAGAAATTCCTGAGCGGCTGCATGTATGTAGCTTTATATACACTCTAAACATTCCATGGTGGCCAATGTAGACACTTTGCACTTACAAAGTGCTCAATCCTACTTGCTTTATAATGATTTTGGACTTGGTGCCCTGTACAATGTATTGACTTACCTTACCAATACCCAATAATTGTAAGGAGTATTAAATATGTCTGTACAAAAAGACTTTTAATATAGATTCTTTTTTGGGGGCCTGTAGTCAATGCAAACCTTTTACTGCTTGATTAAACAATTTAATAAATATTGAACTTGGGTGTCCATAATTTTTAATTTTTTTCCCCTACATTTATCTCTGTGACATTTATTACTTATTTTTTTAACAATTCTTAAGGTAGCTTGTCAGAAAATAAATCTCCCAACTGTTTAACACTCATTTCAATGTGCATTTCTAACTCTTACTTAAAAGAGAAAACTTCTTTTCCTTATACAAACTTCATTTAGACTCAGACATTATCTAATATCCCCTTCCCCCTCAGTAACCCGTAATACTGAAAATATGTTGCCAAGAAGATATTTTGAAGATAGTGAAACACGATGAACAGAAATACTTTGGTGACGTGAGTTGTTCCGATAATATCCTGACACTGCAAATTGACTTGTCTAGCTCCTATTCCTTTGATAGGTTGCTGATGTCACAACCTTTACACTCAGACAGTGCTAGCGGACATTGTCACAGTGCTTTGTGTTGTTCTTTAAATACCCTATGTATAGTTATCTTGACTCCTAGTCATGGGTGTCTGCATTGCTACAGTTTCCATCAGACAGTAAGAGCTAACAATGACTAGCTGAATGAGTAACTGCCAAGAAATAGCAACTTTAAAGTGGAACTGCATGCTAACTGTTAACTACAATTTAAATGCATGAATGTTAAAATGTTTGTTATTCTTGTCCACATCTTGTGATTTACACACCTCTGGAGATACTCCATATTTATTCAAGTACCAAATTCAATGTGATGCACAGACTTCGTAAAGTAAATAAAACACTTCCTCCTCCTAACTCACACTACAAGAGTTGCAGCAACAGAGTTCAGTCAATCGAGAAAAAGGTAGGGGTGTAGCCAGGTGCTGATAAGTTAGAGGCCTATGAATCAGCAGTGACAATTACAATTTAATGTAGTACAGGTAAGCATAGCCTACATGAGAGTGGCAACTCTACTCTGACTTCAGGAGCATGAAGCATTGTTGCCAAACCATTATAAGAAGTGACATTTTGTCATCTTTACTGGCAGAATCAGGTTTTTGGGGGACTTTGCAGGGGAGATTTGTCTAATAATAAATATTTTTTAATGGGATGCCAAAAGTGTACATTAGGCTTTCCAAGTTTTTTCAATGTCCTTATGTGACCTCTCTTCCTTCCTGTGTTGGATGCCTGATGATTCTTTCCACCAGGCTTTAAATCACTAAACTCTCTTGCAGTGACATAGAGGGAAGGCAGATGGGACCACAGAGTGCAGTGTGTTAGATGCTGAATTTAGCACATTTTCATTAAGATTTGACTGGAATGAGAATGTCTTGAGACTTGAAAATAACACAAATATGAGCCCTTTTTCTGTTTGGATTTTAAATCTCCATTTCAGTGAATTTAGGAAACTATTTTTCTTTTAGAAGAGTCTTTTTGGCTGATGTCTTATATGATGTTGTCAATTTACTGATGACAAAGTGGATGAAGAGTTGTTAAACCAACCATATGGAGATACATTTAGTTTACAATGAACGTTGTAATGATCTTAGTAAGTTGTTGATGTCTTTTCCTAGAAGATGTTTGTTGCACTTTCAGAAGCATTACTGCACTGTTTAACTAGCTCATGTTTAAAGATCAGGAAAGAAGCTACAGCAAAAATGTAACAATCTTTAAAGATATTTACCTACCAAGGCAATAAATGCATCGCACAGAGCCAAAGCCAGTCTGACTAGTCTGCCAGCCAGAAAAGATGTACAACATTTGAAAATCTACAAATAATACTTGAAATGTTAATCCCTGGCAGCGTAATTTTAGTCTACAGGAAGTGAGTGTAACCCTAGTCCTGATTCACAACAGTACACAATGTACTCATACATGAATAAAGAACTGTGTCTATGTGAACACTGTACTTCCAATGGTACAACTTCCATACCTTCATCCTTGTTTTTTATGAATTTTGTGCATATAAGGCCAAACAAGTCAGAATTTTCAGAGGGTATTTACTGACTTTTTTTAGACAACACATTACTAAATTGACTGCTGTGTGTTACCCCTGCTACCCCTGTGCTTGTAATCCTCATGGGGGGGGGGGGGGTCTCTAAATGTTCTAAATAGACAGATAAGAAGAATATGCATATTAATCATATTAATACTTATTACAAAGAGAAGTATATGGGTCCCCCAAAATTTGACAAGCTTACCTATTTCAAAGATATTTAAGATTTAACTTGTGATGGCAACAAGCAACATTTCTTTAGCCAGAGCCTAATTCATGTCCAGTAATCACATATTATAATTGAGAATATTTCTCAAATCTTCCTAAACTTGCATGGAAGCTAATAGGCTGCACACAGACTACATAGGGAGATAAAAAATGCTATTTTAGCCAGAGAGGCTCAGGACCAGCAACTTGGTAATGAATCATATGCCAGAAAGGTGAATGTGCTGAAGAGCATTGGCGAGCATGACTGAAGTCTCACAAGCTACTCAGTGACTTCCATATTTAGGTAGGTCCTGATTATTCTGTGGTAGACAATGCTGTACAGAAGTGGTTCCTGAAGAATTGACCCTTGTAGGTATTATATCCTTCATCATTCTGATAAATGTTCATTCTGTGGTCTGTACTTAAGTCCAGCACTGTAGTAACGTATAAGTAGTTTTACATACATGTTTGTCCAAGTTTTTTTTACATAAAATACCCAATTTGCTTCAGATAAGCTTGCTAGTTATTATTTTAAGCAGTTGCAATTTTCTTTCAACATGCATGCAAGTTTAGTCTTTACCTTTACCTACAGTAACTAACTCACTATTTGACTATTGTTTGTCTTTTTGTTTACTGCATGCAAAATGTTAACTAAAAATGTATTGTTAAACTCAGTGGGCAAGCCAGGAGATTATGTGATTTTCTTGCTCTTGTCTTCTACTAAAGTTACATTTACATTTAAATAAATGTATTTATTTTATTGTATATATCATTGTAGTATTTGTTTTATATTTACCTGGGCCTAAGTAGAATAAATAAAGTATAAATAACTATAAGGTTTAAAGTGGTAAGCCATGCCAACCTCTGTCAACTTTTTATTGTTATCTCTAATTTACTAATTTAATTGTTCTGCAGACCAATCTCACCAGACACAAAAGTGAGCAAAGTTGTGAGTTTGCACAAGAACAGTAAATAAATAAAGGGAAAAACTTCCAATGAGGGTCTTTTGTTCCCCTGACTACTTTCCTAAAATTTGCCCATTTCCTGTTGTGTCTACAAAACAAGAAGTAAAGGGAAGTCTCTCTAAAGAGACACAGATCACCAAAAATAAACACAGCACAGCCCTCCCCCTATTCTACAAAAAAATGTAACTATAGATATACCGGTAATTTAAAGACAGATGTCCTACTGATAATCAGATAGGAAAAACACAGAGCTGTGAGCTTAATTGGCATACAGAGGAACCAACTAGACATACTGTATTTTGGACAATCTGTCAGTTATTTGTCTATAAAATCTGACAAGTACATCATTCCTAATGTAAGTCTCAGTGGGAGGAGAGAGATTCTAACAATAGGAGAATATTCTGTGAGAGGACTATAATGACGGGAATGTTACAGCAGGGCCTCAAGTTTACACATGGGGTGCTTCTATACTCTTCCGCCCAAGATTTCTTGCAACATTAAAGGGTCAATTTATAAAACACTTATTTGGCATTCAGCAAACATTCACTTCAGGTGAATCATTTGTTCTTGCACACATGTAAAATGCACATTATAGGCCTAAGGCTACTTAACCCCTATTATATATTTACTAAAAGCAATGACCCTGTAAAATAAAATAATAGTAGTTATCAAATGTATAGTAAACATGCACTCAAATTTATTTTAGTGCTCAAAAACACATAACCCTAGTGTATCGAGTAAAGAGATACCAAATATGTCAAGATTTAAATATATGTTACCTAAATTTGATACTTTAAAAGCCTTATAACATGCAGTCAGTTTACCGTTAACCATGAAATATGACCCTAGAATTACTGCCGTCAGTCTGGCATGTGTGACAATACCTATTATGTGTTGTATTCATACACGTGCAATCAACGTATGCATTGGTGTTCATATGCGTGTAAACACATAATAGTGATAGTAATACTTGGGGGCAGGGGGCTATTAATTTTTTCTTAGGGAGGTTACTAGTTTTATTAAACTAATTTTTTTAACACTTTTTTTGATCAATTTCTCCCCTAAGCAGAGTGGCTGGGGTTTGATTGCGCTAAACTTGGAAATGCTAAGAGCTCAGCTCTTTTGAGTTCATATTACCCAGGCGAGATTAGCAGTATAGAGGGAGTTGCTGCATTTACAGCCACCTGAATCTCTTCTACAGGAAAAACAGCAGCTCATTATAAAAAAGATCAAAAAAATTTTATTACATGCTGATGCTGCCACTGTGTTATGTTGGTGGCAGCAAAAGGCTTGAATGACAGTGATTGATCCATCACCAATGAATGTTTGGTGGAAGTCATCTCCACGCTTTATAGATATATTTGATAACATATTGGGTCTGATTTACTAAAGCTCTCCAAGACTGGAGAAGATTGACTGTCATGGGAGCGACAACCTGGGTGTCCAGCAAACCTTTTCTACCCCCACCCTACTAATGCTGTATTTCCAGCCCCATCTATCACCTTCTCTTATTTGCTTGGGTATGGTAAATATACAATTGATGTTAAGTGTACAGGAGATAAGCAATCTTACCTGCCTGGTTGCTCCTTTCAGCTGTCAAGTTTGCTGAGCTGTGCATGCTGGGATACCTGGCACATATCGGCTTCCCTTGTGGTTGCCAGGGCTGAATGAACTCCCATGCACCTGTGGAGTCATCCTGTCCTCGTCAATGAAAAAGTAAAAATCAGAACGAGGAAAAGAAGAGGAACAATATGGCAGTGCCCAGGATAAAAAAGGGACAGGTGACTACTATTAAATGGGTTTAGTTGCACCTTAGGAGCCTATGACCTCCTGTGCTGCACTGAAATTACATGCAGTGTTGTCAGCCTTGTCTAGTTAACCTTTGTGTGCCTTCTTTAGACCAGGTGAAAGTATAAAAAGTCTAAAAACACATGCATCAATTAAGTCCAATGACTGGCAGACTACAAAATATAACATATTTGTTCATAGGATTTTTTTTTAGAAAAAATCAGTGTGTGTGTACATTATTTTACATCAGAATTCAAAATATGCACACAAAGAAAGGAAGGATATGGGTTTTCATGTATTGTCCAAGTATAAAATAAAAGATGATAGAGATTTAGGTCAGTGAGCTTGAATGACATTTGCATGCATGAAGGGCGCCTATGCTGAATCTTTTCGACCAATAGATTAATAGAATCCCAGAATATCATCTTATTCTAAAGCTTCACTACAATGAGCAGAATAAAAGAAAGCACATTGCCTTACATGTAGCCATGAACAAAAAAAAAAAAAAAAAACCTACATTCTGGTATCTAAAAGTCAGCCTGCCCTACAGCTGCAGAAATGTGTCTGCCTTGTCAGCTGATTCTGACTGATAAATAACTGGATTACATGATATCAGCATGCCTGCTGAGCGAATAAAAACACTAATATTTCAAAGGACTCAGATGTGCAGCTTTATAGGCACCACAACAGAATTTTCTGGGCAGTTTGTATCTGTGCTTTACCCCTTACTTCCAAACATGGTAATTCAAATAAAAAAATATATAAAGATTTAGCTTACCGGGCTAAATTCCCATTTGCGCACTATAACAGCTTTGCCAACACTGCTTGTGACGAAAGCCCAGATTCACAGCTCTGGGGGAAGATTCCTCTGTGGGTAGATGGAATCTAGCATGCCAGCAGTGAAAGAGCACATGAGATTTGCTTTTACATGTTTCTATTACATGCACTTGCTATATCTTGCAAGCGTGTATATCCTGGAGATTGTGTGCACTGAACGTTTTGGTTGCAGCTACTACAAACACTGTTGTCCTTTGCCTTTGCTTTTACACCTCCCTATTCATCTTTCTTTAGTCAATGAAAGTTTATCCCAAACTAGCAAAAACTGGGTTGAACTTGACATAGTGCTCACAAAACATAACTGGATAGTTAGGATTATTTGAGCAAAATACTTTGCATTTGCATTTATATGGCTCTATTTATCAAAGGTATAGACTATCATAGGAGAATCAGCAAACCTGGAATGGATCTGGCCTATGATGGAAAACCTTTGCCAACCAGTAGCAAGTTATTTTTAAGAAACCCATTCCAGATTTTCTACTCATGTAAATCTAATAAACTGATCAAACTGAAAATCGGGCGACACAAAGACGGTTTGCGTATGGCTTTTGTATGGCCCAAAACCGGTTACATGTAACACATTCCTCTGGTAAAACTTGTCATAATACCCAGGGTGTTTAAGTCAACTCTCTCAACTCTCTAGATGAACATTAAAACCTTCAAAGTGCCGGTGTCTGCTGACCACATGTGCTGTACCATGGAAACTGCAGATTGGAATAAAATTGGAGTCTAAAATGACTCCTCGATTGTAAAGGATAGGTTTAGTTATGCTTAATTTGAACAATTATTCAATTTATATCTAGTTATGCCCCTATATTAGATAGTTGATGGTACATCTAGATGACATTCTTCCCATAGATTGTACTGTGAGTGTCAAACATTGGGCTGATGTTCAGAAAATGTGGCTGTTGTCTAAAGTAACTGGTTGGGATTTAGGCTGAAGGCTGCATTTGGTAAAATTAAACATGTATCTATATAAGTGGTATCTCTACCTTTCCTTTCTCTATCGTTCCTTGCTCTGTTTCTCAGGAATCAGTCCTAGTGTTTGAGAGAATCTCTCAGAATAATTGTCTAGTGTCATTTTCTCAGCTGCATCAGTCCAGTTAGCCTCAATTGTCCCACAGGGTCTCAAAGCTTTCACTAGAGTTGCAGCTTGAAAATGTATATTGAAAGAGAACTATCACAGCTTTAGAAGGTGGATGTAGGGGGAAGGAGAAAGCAAGACAGAAAAAAATTATGTTTTTTAGAGTGCATTGTGTCTCAGATGTATGTCAGTCTGAAATATCCTTACAAGGGGTCAATCTTAAAATACTTTTCTAACATTACGTCACTAATATTACTCCTGCCTTTAAATGTTTTAAACCATCAGCCTATTGATAAAATGCACAAAAGGGTATCCATTCTTGCATGAATACTTACAATTTTCCCCTGACAACTAGCATCCCTTTTAACAAGCACAAAACCATGTTGCAAACCTTCTGGTTGTAGTGGAACATGTTTTTGAGGAAGCTGGCACTACTTGATTTTGTACTGGAACACAGCCAATTGCATTATCTTTGACGCCTGAAACAGTCAGGACCAGATGAATACTCCCCCACTGTCTCCTAGACATTTCAAAGTGTGCTAACCGAAAATTATAACTTCCATGTACAGGAATGGATGATAAGAAGGGCAAAACCATAACCAACTGAAAAAAAATCTAGGTCAATATTGTTAGTGACAAGCTTGAGGATGGTCATTTGCCAACCTGATTTTTGCTAGTAAATGCTGCAGCTGAATTCTTAGTTTTTACATAATGCTTTTACTGCATGCTTTTAAAACCTAGATGGCTCTAGGTTTTAACAAAAGAAGCACAAGTCTTGATGACCTTGAAATGAGAAAATCAGTCTTCAGACTGTTTACTTTTGGGAGCAAGTAAAGGGTGTCTTGGTGTGAAGGTGAAAGTGACAGTGTGAAGCAGCTTATCACATTACAGGTCTGCAGGTGCTATACAGGATGTGCACTGGTACAAGCTGTGCCTGGTATCAATTGTAAAGAAAATCTAGAAAGACTGTCCACAAAATTCCAGTCTCATTCAAAATAAATACAAATGAAATATTTTTTTACAAACAAGAATACAATCACATACTCTATGTTGTAAAATGTAATTGTATTATATACATACTTGACACCAAAACCAAAACTTGACATCTATTCAAATTAATTATTTAGGATTTAGGTTATATTTGGAATTACTGGTCACACTGAAAATTGACTAACATAGGCAGCAGAATTGTCACACATATACAACAACTAAAGCTTATGGGCTTCACTATACAAAAGCCCAAACCCAACATTAAGTATGCATTATAGCACTATGGCACACTGATATGCCCCCACTAAGATTAGGACTCCTTTAAGATGGTTGTGAAGATTTATTTGTGTCACACAAACTTTATATTTGTTCTAATGCTAAACAAGACTACTACAGCAGCTTTTAGGAAGTGAGTGGAGCTAAATCCAAAACTGAAAGGTCAGATTCTAATAATAAAAAATATACAAACAATTGTAAACAAAATACCCATTTATTTGCTTCGATCTCTGAATTCAGCTGATGGCCAGGCCAATCATTTTTGACCATGTGACAGCCTAAGTCAAGAGAAAAATAGAATAAAAAATGCCAGACTTCTTACAATTGTAAAAGCTCAAAAAAAAAAAGCATGAGAAGGTCCTGTAGTTGCATGGCTTTCTGCAGGCACATATGTACATTGAGTTTTTCCATTTGAATGTGAAAATACTCATTATTAACCAGCACAGAGTGCATTGCATACATGATACAATTGATCAAAATATCTTATGTGTACAGTTTGATATAAAACTATTGGAAAAAGATTTTGTTTCTAAATTCAAAGTTAAAAGTAGTATACAGGGACTTTAGGAGTTTGTCACTTTGACTTAAAAAATAGATGTTTTTTGTTGTCCAGATTCTGATTGGAATTCTTAAAAACTACATTGGTACTGATTGGTTACTGTGACAGGCTTTTCTCATTTTCCATTTAGTTCCTGACAATCTTTAAGGTGACCCACTAAGCATACATCATTTTTTATATAGTAATGCTTTATTTTTAATTAGTAACTCAGCATATAGAAGGTCTGGAATGCAGAAGGACTTAGTTCATTGCTTTTTTTTTTGGGCTTTTCCTTTACCCAGC
Source organism: Pyxicephalus adspersus (assembly GCF_032062135.1). NCBI lineage: Eukaryota > Metazoa > Chordata > Amphibia > Anura > Pyxicephalidae > Pyxicephalus > Pyxicephalus adspersus. The sequence continues at coordinate 44,985,601 of NC_092863.1, forward strand.
CCCAACACCCTAGTGTCAGAGAACAGAGGTGTCCTTGGGTGCTTTCACTTTGAAACACTGTTGTACAAAATGTTTGTAAAATAAGTGTATGTAAAGAGTAAGATTTAGAAATTACCTATTTCCATGCAATAAATATGTTTCTTGTGGCTGACATACAAACTTCTGTGTCTGCATTTTTCAGTGCTTGGTTATTGATCCCATGGCATAATATGACCCCAGGGGTGTGGTATGTAGTCTGTTTCCTTCAGTAATCAATTATGCTTACAGGTTACGTAATACTCTTCTGTTAAAGATCAATTTTTATCAAAAAAGATAAATATCCATTGTTCTTTTGACTGTAATAAGATATGGAGGTAAAGGGAAGGATAACATGTCAAGGAAGAAATGTAAGCAACTCAAGCCAAGAACAACCTTTATTTGAATGAGGTCCCAGCAGCAAACATTTTAATGGGGTTCAGGCTAAGCAAAGTCCAATTGCAATTGCAAATTGTTTTTTGGTCTTTGCAGTAAATACTATTATTCTATCTATCTATCTATCTATCTATCTATCTATCTATCTATCTATATATCTATCTTGCAGGCTATCAACTGTTGGCTCCCAGAATTGATCTTCTGCATTGTCATTCTGTCACCTTCAACCCTGGTGACTAGGAGCAGCAGTGCCAAGGCACATTGCACAACATGGTCCATCATTGTCACTATAAAGAATTCAGTGAAGAACAATGACACAAAGCCACATGGCAATGGTTTTTGACACACAGAGTTTTAGCAAAAATGTCTTCCACATAGGGTTTATGCTTACCACGTACGATGATGAAGCAAAAATTGCATCATGAAGGGGTCTTCTAAGTAATGGGTTAATAAGACCAACACATAAATGAGAAATTTGCTGGGTGCGGATGTGCCAATTGTTCTGTGTGCTAGCCACAATCCCAATCAAACAAATCCAAGATAAAATTGCTATAGTCCCTTTCTAGGTGTTTCAGCTGGAAATACAGAAATGGCCTATGGTGGCATATGTGAAACAACAATTTTGTACAGACACATGCACACATTCATTTTTACCATTATTTGTTTAACAAATATTACACATTTTTGTGTTATGGCTTATATATATGCCTTTTTTGTAACAAGATTTAGGATTTTTTTAACAGAATTATTCAGGCTGGGTGTTTGTGGAGAGAATATTTAACCTCTGGACTTAAATTTGTGTGCATCTTTTCAATTTATTGGTGCATTCTCTTTTTATTAAACTGTATAATAATTTGTGCCAATAATAGTAAGGGAAAAATGAAGGGCACTAGCTGCTGATTTTATGTTACAATTTTGGAAATTACCTGGTATTTCACATTACCATCAGGCACGTACAACTATAAGGTTTATAGGGGTAATAGAAAGAACTTTGTAGTTTTCAAAAGTGGAGGATGTACAGATACAACATATTCATGTTTGCCTTTTCTTTGTGTCTGGCAGGTGCAGATCATTTTCAGCCAAAGGGTGGAAAAAAAACATCAAAAAGGCCAGTGGAATAAATGAGAGGCTGGCCACAGAATCTCTTGCTGCACTGAACAGAATCACCATGGTAACCGGAGAATACAATTAAAAAGGCAAGTGAGGTAGAAACAGATGAGTAGGCAGCTCCTTACCTTTGGACAGAAGGAAGTGGAATAATTATGCTGGAAAGGAAAGGGTATATGATAAATATGGTCAGTCATCAGAGATGGGAAGTATCTTTTCAGTAAAGAAGGAATGTGCCACTTTTATCTCCAAAGGAAGGGGAGTGCCATGACATCTGCTGAGGGGACCATCTGCTTAAGATTGTATTTTTCTTCATTTTTACAAGTTTGTTAGGTGTTGACACTTCTTGTCCCAACTAACTGTGCTTTTACCTGTTTTAAAACCTGAAGGACACAATATTTCTGAGCCAGAAAGGAAAGATAGAGAGAAAGGGAGTACATCCACCTTTGGCAAACACCTACCATGGGATGTCGGCAAAGTGCGGAGGAGAAAGAGGCCGCAAGGCGCTCGCGCAGGATTGACAGACACCTGCGCTCTGAAAGCCAGCGCCAACGTCGGGAAATCAAACTTTTGCTACTTGGAACTAGCAACTCTGGTAAAAGCACCATTGTTAAGCAGATGAAAATCATCCACAGTGGAGGTTTTAACCTGGAGGCATGCAAGGAATATAAACCCCTCATTATTTATAATGCAATTGACTCACTCACTCGCATCATAAGGGCACTTGCCACACTGAAGATTGAGTTTCACAACCCAGATCGGGCCTATGATGCAGTTCAGCTCTTTGCTTTGACTGGACCAGCAGAGAGTAAAGGTGAAATTACATCTGAGCTCCTAGGAGTGATGAAGAGACTGTGGGCAGACTCAGGTGTTCAGGAGTGTTTCAGTCGCTCCAATGAGTACCACCTGGAAGACAATGCTGCTTATTACCTCAATGACCTGGACAGGATAGCAGCCATTGAGTACATTCCCACTGTAGAAGATATCCTGCGCTCACGAGATATGACAACAGGCATTGTCGAGAACAAGTTCACCTTTAAAGAGCTAACTTTCAAAATGGTCGATGTTGGGGGTCAAAGGTCTGAAAGGAAGAAATGGATTCATTGCTTTGAAGGTGTGACAGCCATTATATTCTGTGTGGAACTCAGTGGATATGACTTGAAGCTTTATGAGGACAACCAAACAGTAAGTACAAAATAAAATATCAGTAAAAGGAGAATGCTTTAACATTTTTTAAAGTTCTCCTTCCTTCCTTTACTGGTAGCCTCCTATCAATGGGACTTGAAGTGGGGGAAGTTTCTAGATTGGGAATATGTAAAATAGTACAAAACAGACAGAGGTCCAAATTTTTCCCCACTCTATAAACATACATGGTTTTTTTGCTGTTAGTGTCACAATTTCAGAGACCTCAGGTCCCCGGTGTGAGATAAGGAAAAATCCCCACCAATGAGCAAATTCTAACAGGCTGTAGTCCTTTCCTTTTCAGTTGTTTTGATTAAGGCAAAGGTTGGTATATTACTGCAATAATGACTGTACAACCATGGTTTGGCTATTAGATGCACAATTATTATACATAAATTCTCATGATTTACTTGATATAAAGCGTTATTGCTTTCTTTTTCTTCATACATGAAGAGAATATGAGGCATAGACAAAGCAGCTGTATTAGTCTGTATGTCCCATAACTAAGCCGGAGAGCACTCACTGTATCTATCAGTAGTGCTGTTTACCTTGTATCCATGTATATAAGAACGTGTACACTTCAAATATTATTAGATCAAGGACCAGTTTGCTCAGTAGAATAAACATTGACTAAAAAAGCTAAGTGAGATGTTTTTTAAAAAGGGAACACATCTTCTCTTGCTCTCGATTCTGCAGGGACACAGCAAGAATAAATCAGAAATAATTCCTCTGCTTCCACAAGCTAGTAATTTGCACCTTCAGTAGTTCCAACTCTCAGTTCCACAGCAGGGCATAGGCCTCAGTAATAATACAGCAAAGCTTGTCTCAGACTGCATGTTACCCCTAAACAACCCATCGGTGATACCTCTAACAGTATAGGAGAATGAAAAGTTCACCTGGGGTAGTCCAAAACATCTTTTATCTCAGAGTAATGCCTAATGCTAAAAATTCCAGATTGTTCATACAACAGGACCACTGAGTTCCTAATGCTGTGTTCACTCATCTTTACAGACTGGTAAAGGGGAGCTCAAAGCAAAAAGTTAAGCTCTAAACTATATAGTTTGAAAAGCTAGTCTGCTGCTTGTTCTAGATGCACCGTTTGCTCAACAAAATTATATGCACCATATTTTTCGGCCTGCTGCAGGAAATGAAGTTTGTTCCAGATAATGTCCAGCTATTGTGGTTTCCAGGCAACATACTGTGACACACAAGGTTCTTCTATCGAATACTGAACCCTCCCCCATAAACAATTAAAAACTTATCGTCAGCTGAAGGCAGTTTTGTTTTTAAACAATGTTTAATGTTTTGTAGCCGACAATACCAAATGTAGCAAATAACATAACTTCATAATTTGGTAATTTACTGTCAAGTTTTATCACAAATGGTGTTCTCCTTTAAATGTTAGTAAAAAAAGCTGTCTTTCAAATCATAATACATAGCAAAACATTATTTATATAAAGTATTTAGTAATACCATTTTGTACTGTACATACAATTGTCAGGCTATTGTTACTGGAGCAGAATGTGGCTTTGTAAATGATAATAGGAAATTTAGTGTATGTAGGAAGATATAAACCTCAGGACTGGAACATTATTTGTTGTTTGCCTAATATTTATTGCAGTCAGTTCAGCAGTAGCCCTGATATAAATACCATATTTTCCTTTCACATCGTGCCTGTAAATTAAAGCCTAGATCCAGTCATTTTTTTTCTTATAGGATAGTGGGGAAGAGTTGGGGCCTCTGTCAGTTTTTTGTGTTTTAAGCCATTTTGTCTATGCTTTTCTTGAGTAACCACTGCACCCCTTATTCCTTGCATGGGTGTCAGACAAAAAGTGAGGAACAATCTCGCCAAGAAATTTACAGACAGTAATAAAAAAACAAATTGATAGTTAATTTTCCTAGATAGTGAAAAGCAAATGACATATTCATGCTAGACAAGACAATCAAAATTCATATTATCTCAAAGCTTAGCTTGCTTCAAGATATCAATTCACTTTTAAAAATTGGGTGTGAAGTTTGGTGGGCTTCAAAGTAACCATGCACCATAGACTCACTTTGCAGGTTCTTCCGAGTATTCCTTCTCCAGTAACCAACAGCAGTTCATACATTTGTATTCAGTAGTGTGGGAAGACAAGGACCAATGTTAAATGCTAAACAGTGCCTTACATTATTTGCTATTTCCCATGTTTTTTTTTTTTAAATTAGGACTGGTCTAAATTACCAGCAAGCATTAAAGACAAACTGGACATAAATCGATTTAGATTGACTTGCATTGGCATGAATCAATACAAAATCCCAGTAGAAGAATAATTTAATTCTTAAACACTCTTCCTGTCCAGCAAAGATCTTTTTAATAAAATTAATGGATTTAACAAAAATTACAACTGCATTTAATTATAACAGCAGAGCTATTTGTAGCATACCACAACATGAGTTATGTAAGTAAAGTAATATATTGCTATTATATTGCTATAAGTGCAGATTATAGGGGCAGATTTGTTTGAATGTACGTAACAAATGGATAAAATTACAGTTTTCACAGTAAATAATCTTTTGTACATTCAGCCGCTCTCAAGTGCTCTCAAGTCACTAACAAATATTAGCACATTTTCACTTTTTTGATAAATGATTACATTACCACTTTTGAAGGACCTAAAATAACTAATAACATCTAATCAACAGCATGTTAGTTTGTCAGTTGCTGACATAAATTTGCATTCAACAGAATGACAGAAAATCAATGACCTTTTTGAAGGTCTGTACCAAGGACAGAGTCCTTGGGGCACAACACAGACGTCACCAAAGCCACTCCTTTCTGTCTAGTAGCCAGGACACAGACCAGTCACACCCCTAAAATTAACATGGATGTGTGTAAAGCTACGTACACACGTCAGATTTTTATCGCCCGATAATCGGCATCGGCCAATTATCGGGCGAAAATCTGCCGTGTGTACAGTCGGTGTCGTCCATCGTCCGGACGACCCACCTGCCGGATCCACGGACGATGGACGACAGCCGATCGTAATGAAAGGGAAGGGGAGAGCGCGCAGCAGGGTGCCGCTCCGTCGCTCTCCCCCCTCCCCTCTCCATAGAGCATGAACGGTGCTGTATGTACAGCACCGTTCATGCATCGTGCAGTCCCTTGTCGTTGGAAAGGATCGTGAAAGATCCTTTCCAACGACAAAAATTGGCAGTGTGTACGCAGCTTAAGGGCTGGCAAGGCTTCATAGGGGGTAAGACTGACAGTAGCCAGATTAAGACTACAGATTGGTCCCTAATACCCCTCCAGAATCACTAGCAAATGAAGCCCGAAAATATCCAGCTGTCAAGACTTTTTAAAGATTTAGTTAAAAATTGAGATACTTTCCAAGATCTTTAAGTGAAACTTTAACAGGCACACACTTTATTCTGTTTGTGTATTTTCTAAATTAATAAATGCATCTAAAATACCACTTTTCTAACTAACTGAAATCTCTGGTTATATTACCTCAGTATAAACTATCTTGCACAGTATATATCAGACTGAGGGTTCCAGGGTATGTACTCCTAGCTAGTCCATCCAATGTATTGCATGATTTTACTAAAGTTTTTTAGTCACTGTAAAATAAAAAGGGATGTATTTACAAAGCTTTTGTGAAGGGAAAACAGGAAGGATCCCAGTAATGTGTAGACCCCCACAAAAAGCTAAAGAAAACTGCAATAATGTTTACTGGTAGCATATTGATAATGCAGTGTGGCAAATGTGTATAAACCACAAGGATGCTTAAAAAAATTACAAATATTTTGATAAGTAAAACAGTTTTCATATACATTTCAACAGCCTAAACAGTTTATTATTTCTAATCCAACCATACATGCTATAAAAGGTTTGTAGAGACCTGACTGTCCCACCTATCTATATAGGCAAAAGTATATAGAGAACCTTCCAAATGATTGAGTTTGGGTTGACCACTAGTGGTGTAATATGCCATGCCATAGTATATAAATATATTCTACCTATATTTAGGCTTCTTTACACATATGGTAATGACATGGCCAAATAAAGAGTTGACAGGATAGACACCAGATATGATATAGCAGAAAGTGTTAGTTTTTCAGAATCCAGGTTTTATCTTACTGAAAATAACTTTTCCAAAAAGAATTGAGCTTTTAGTAATTATTATTTAAAAAACATAGTAAAAGTTTTGTTTATGTATAAAAATCATTACAAAAACCCTTGTCAAAAGGGAGTAATGTGATTTCTTCAAGAGGTTATGTGGATACATGCAAAATATAAACATATAAGACTGTGTGCCCTTTATAAGTATTTGTCTACAATAAAACGTTGGGACAAGACCTCATGATTTCTAAAAATGTTGAACTCATGACAACTGTGAACTCACAAGATGAATGATTCTTCAATAAATACCGCTCTTTAGGGCAAAGATATTTTTATTCCCTAACAGAATCACAATATTTATCTCTGTTACTTGAATAAACTGTATGCAAAACTCATATTTAAATCATATTGAAGTTCTAAACTGTTACTATTATTGTTCATTTTTTAAATCTAAAAAAAAAAAAAAACAGAAAATGTTAAATAGAAAATAAAGTTGTTTAAAAACCAAATATGTATTTAGTCAAATATTTAAACACATGTATTAAAATCTAGAGCCCCCAAATCTAATGTATACCCACAAATTATAAAGCATCAACAATAGAGCTTGATGGAGTCTAATGCTGTAAATCCTGTAGTCCTTGTGTCCTGGATTCAAATCACAGCATTTCTATAAACTCTTCATGATACATTCACACTTGTTTAATATAACCATATATAGCTGGTGTTACTATAAACAACACCTAATACCTAAACTAACAAATAAAAACAATTTGTCTAACAAGAAAATGACCAAGTGGTCCATCAAGTCTTTACTTTTCTGTTTTGTTTTTTTGTCTTTGCTTTAACATTTAGGCTTTTCACCACCATTACTAGAAGTCTGTTTAAAGTATTCACTTGTCTTTTGATAAACTAATAAAGCATATTGCTTTCTGTTCTACATGTTTATGTTTTCAAAGTAAAAAGTTGAAAGTTTTATTTGAGTAAATTCCAGAAACTGCTTTGTCTCATCAATTCACATTAATTATTAATTTGCTCCCAAATGACTCCCAGCGGTTGCGTTGTATATTATTTTGACCACACCAAAGTGGTCAACATTATTAACTTTTTAAATGTCTTTCATGCATTTTTACGTAATGTAAATTACCTAATACTTGCATTTGTCAAAACAAATTTTAATGATGTACAAGTGAAGTCTAATTACTAATTGACTGAATAATTATTTGTTTCCATTTGAAATATTGTAATGTGACCGTTGAAAATATTCTTTGGGGTAGAGCTCAGGTCCAGACTCACAGTACACCAGCTTCTGCTTACATGAATCTGCACTGACTTCTAGCATGACGCCACTATCACATGGCTTTCATAAGAGAATTTGCAGTGCAGAATAAACAGACAACACTCCCACACTCTGTTTCCCAATTACAGTTAAAATTTCCCTTGGACTATTCTGTGTTGTAATGTAGCAGATATTAGTGGATCATCATAGTCTTCGAGAATTATGTACAGGTTTATTCTGTCCAATTACCACCTTTCTCCTTTACCTCTATACCTTTACCATTACATCTATATTTAATAATACTCTACAAGGTCTACAATGGCCTTTATATATTGCTAAAATTCAGCATTTAATTTCTCCTTCACCATTCACAGAGGTTAACTGATACATGTAAGCACTGTCACTTGACATACTTGCAGCACACTAATTTGTGAATGCTACAGAGATATAGGCTACATATTGCACCTGTTTGAGATAATAAATAATAAACTGATTTTTTGTTTATACACAATATAGAGACCTTATACCAAGAAATGGTAGATTCCAACTTTTTTTCAGGGTCAAAAAAATAGCCTAACAAGCATCACAACAGCCACTGAACAAAACACTAGCAGGAGGCACTGTACAAAAAAAAAGTCATTCTAATTCTGTATTATTCTGTTTCTAATGTATTACTGACTTTTATGTTTGATTTTTAAAATTAATCTGGTTTAGGTTAATAACAAACTGTCTGTTTTTTACATTTTAATTACATTAATTTAGAGGTCCAATATTTCTTATGGATGCTGTGTAACACATTTTCACATACAATCATAAGAAAAAGAAACTACACCCTCTTTTAATTCTAAGGATTTGCATATTAGAATATTCTAAAATATCTAGTCCTTAGCAGGTCCTAAATTAGGTAAATAAAACTTCAGATAAGTTAAAAAGAAGACGTTTTTGGAAGTTTGCAGGTCCAGAGCATTTAGGTGTGTGCTAATGCCAAAAATCAAAGACATTGGCCGTGATCTTAGAGAATAGTTTCTGACCATCAAAATGGGAAGAGCAATAAGGCCATTTACAAACAAATGGAAATTCATCATTCTACAGGGAAAAAGATTTTTCACAAGCGGAAAACATTCAAGATAGTAGACAATCCTACCAGGAGTTGACATTTTAGCAAATTCATTCAGCTCTTGGTTGTTTTGTGATGCTACAGGTCTCAGTTTACTTGTTAAGTTTAATGTTCATGAATATAAATTTAGAAGACTGACTGCACAAGTATGATTTGTTTAAAGAGGCTGCTAGGAGAAAACCTATTCTTTCTAAAATAATATGGCAGCATAGTCCAGGTTTGCAACGTTGCATCTAAACAAACCACAAGGCTTCAGGTTCTTTTGACAGATGAGACCAAAGTGTAGATGTGCAGCCATAATGCACAGTGCCATGCTTGACTAAAAGCAAACACAGCACAAACACCTCATACTAACAATCAAGCACACTGGTGGAGGGCTTTGGACTCGTTTTGCAGCCATAGGACCTTGCAGTCATTGGCCCTGATTTATTAAACCTCTTCGGGGCAGGAGAGGATACACTTTCATCAATGAAGGTGGGTAATCCAGCAAACCTGGAATGGATTTCCTAAAAGTCATTAGCTCTTTGTTAGCAAATGTTTTCAATTCTGGACCAGATCCATTACAGGTTTGCTGGATCACCCAGGATCACCGATGAAAGTGTATCCTCTCAAGCCTTAGAGAGCTTTAATAAATCAGGGCCATTGAGTCGACCATGAACTTCTTTGTATACCAAAGTATTCTAGAGTCAAATGTGAGGTCATCTGTGTGACAGCTACAACTTGACCAAAATTAGGTCATGCAACAGGACAGTGATCCCCAACACAACCAGAAAATCTATAACAGAATGGATGGTAATAAAAAGAATTTGAGGGATCCTAAGTAAATTGTACATAAACAAATGCCTGCAAATATCAATGTTGCAAAAAAGAATGGGGCAAATTTCCCACACCAAGATTATGGGAGACTGATGAAGCCATACAGAAAAAGATTACTTCAAGTTAATGTTGCTAAAGGTGGTTTTACAAGCTTTTGAATAACGGTGTTTACCTAGTTTTCACACATGGCTTCCAAATTTTGGCTTCATTTTTTCGTTAAATAGTGACATGGTGGAATCTGTGTTGTTTTACACCTGAAGTTAGTTTTAAATTCCTTGAAACCCATTAAAAAAACAGATTATTTTTTTTAATTGGTTCCTGAAATAGAAAAATGTAGAATTGAGAGAGGGTGTACTTTCTTTTTCTCACGACTGTAAAAATGCTTTTTTAAAGCTCAGCATGGAAGCATCCACAGTGCAGAAACAGCTGTAGTAACGGAAGTTGCCACCAAATAATGCACTGTAAAAAGTTTTCCTACTCCAGCTGAAACAACACTGGCTGCAAACAAACAAGTGCATGTAAGGATGAAGGTACTAAATTATGTTGCTACTAGCTGATCATTCACACATTCTTTTGAATAATTATAGTCATGTGAAACATGACTCTCCAAGAAAATTGTTGACTTTCAATGTACAGGTAGTCCCTGGGTTACATACGAGATAGGGACTGTAGCTTTGTACCTAAGCTGAATTTGTATGTAAGTTTGTAAGTCAGAACAGATACATTATTTTAATAAATGCAAAAAAAAAAAAAATATAAACTTTATGGAGCCTAGACCAGGGTTGTCAAACTCTGGCCCACGGGCCAAATCTGGCCTGCAATATCCTTTTCTTTGGTTCCCAAAGGAACCCTAAATATGAATTGCATCTGGCCCGCCGCTGCATTGAAATCGGACTGCTACTACAATTCCCGACATCACTCGTGTCTATAGACCAGCGACCTCTCTGCCTATGCGTGGCCCCACATTGGACTGTTTTATAGAAGCAAGTAATGCTGGAATTGTAGTAGCGACATCACTTGCGTCTATAGACTCGCAGCCTCTCTGCCTATGTGTGGCCCCGCACTGGACTGTTTTATAGACGCAGGGAATTGTAGTAGCGGTGCTATTTCAGTGAAGAGGGAGTTCCAGCCACTCATAACATTAGGCCCCCCATTGGACTGTTTTCTTGACGCAGGGAATTGTAGTAGCGGTGCTATTTCAGTTTCAGGTTTGGGCGGCGACTTTGTCTAAGTTTTTATTTTTGTCCCTCTGTGTATTTGAGTTTGACTCCCCTGGCCTGGACATTCATTAACTTCTGGAGCAAGTTGTGCTTTGATATGCAAAAAGAAACAACTGCAGAGTTTGTCTAGGTCATTAAAGAGTTACAAGAGGTTGGAGAACAGCTCAGCCCTTAAGATCATCCACAACCTCTGCTGTGTTTACCAAAATACTTATTGTGCAAGTCATGTGAACCGCTCCCTCCCCTCATCCAAGCCTCCGTCCTGCACACGAAGAAAGCTAAAAGCTGTCAAGGCCCTTTTGCAGCAAAGTAACCCAACACCATATTATTTCTACTGCTATATGTTATAGTTAGTTAGATCTTCTCATTAAATGCTGTTTTCAGTGTGTGCCACACGTCTTCTGCTACCGTGTCCATACAACTGTAGCTTTCATTCATTGGTCTACAGCATGTTGTTTCGGAAGGCCTTTACCTTTATGTTTAGTAGCAAACGGTCATTTTCCTCTAATGTTCATTTAGGACAGTAAAGGCTTTTCCTGGCACACCTCCTATGGAAGGACACCAACTGAAGCAAGAGTTACCGGAAGATCCCTTGATTAAATTTTTGGGGTTTATGAAGACTTTGTTTAGTTTAGTTCAGCTAATAGGGTACAGTCTTTAGGCTGAGGAGTTCTGGACAAAATGGTGGTCATTTAAAATCTACGCCACTTAGTATTTTTTTTTTACTTTAGCAATCATTTGAAACCCCCTGCAGACTCCTAGACATAGGTCATCTGGAGCAGCAGTCGCCAACCAGTGGTCCGCAGGAAAATTTTGGTGGTCTGCCAATCTGGCTGGTGCAGTCTAGAGCTGGGTCAGGAGAGGGACCCCGGGACACACTAGCCAGAGCCGGGGACCATGTCCCCCGTACAAATCGCAGGCTCAAATCTGCGCTGGGAAGTGGGCGGGGTTATGTCATCATGATGTCACTATGGGGGAGATCTCTCGACCTTTGAGTGACACCAGGCTCCCTGTGCATGCGTGGTCAGGAGACGATACTGTTACTATTTATAAAACAGATAATGGTCTATATTCCTAACTTTGTGAAATATATGGTAAGTTGTTTAATAGCACACAATTGCTCTTATACTTATGTAATATAATGGGAGCATAGGCTATAAGTAAAAACTATTGTATACCATACAGTTGACAGATCGGCCCATACAATCATACATGGCCAAATATGAAACGTGAATGTTCAGCATCTTACAAAACTTTCAGCCTACGCGTATTACAAACATAAATACACAAATAAATCCCATTTTACCAAGAAGATTTTGATCAGGCAGGAGGTCTCTGATCAGAATACATTTGAGATAAGCTTTCTAATATGTGTAAATATACAAATGTTTTTCCAACTGGTCAGACTATTTGTCCCCAACCTATCCTGTATGAATATTTGTTAAACACATAGGACCTGATTATGTTCTCCAACACTGTAATGAATCAGGTCCAGAACTGAACATATCATTATATATATTAATATATTAGCAAAAGAATTTTAAGAAATCCATTATGTGCTTGATAGATCACTAAGGTTCACCTATGATCATCTATCTTCCTTAAGCTACATACACACTTCCAATTATTATCGTTGGAAAACGAACGACGAACGATCCTGCACGATATCTACGAACGATCGTATAGCACCCACACAATAGATACGATCGTTTGAGCGATAGAGGAACTATGTGCACGACAGGAAAGTGAACGAACGTTCGTTCATTACGCATGCTCAGACCATGAACAGCTAATGGAAGAGTGTAGCAATCAGGGAGTTAAGTATGTTTTTTTGCAGAAGGGACTTCATCTGTTCCTTTCCCCAATGAAGACATTTTCAAAGCGCATTTAACCAGAATATTAGAGTTAAAAGTGGAACTAAGGGACCTGATTTATTAAAGCCCTCCAAGGCCTGGAGAGGTAACCATTTCATCAGGTAACCTGGTTGATCTAGAAAACCTGGACTGAATCTGGTCCAGGGCTGAAAACATTTGCTAACAAATAGCAAATTACTTTTAAGAATTCCATTTCAGGTTTGCTGGATCCCCTAGGTTCACTGATGAAAGTGTATCCTCTCCAGTCTTGGAGAGCTTTAATACATTAAGCCCAAAGTTTCAAAATACTGTACATTGCTATCTATATCTCTTAACAAAATCCAGTAATTGTATAATCTGCAAATAAAATGGACAAATGCACCACTTGCATGCCTTTGCAGACTGACATGGATCCTTTGGTGTAGAAATTTGCTCAGCTGTTGAAATCAGTTTACAGATTGCCAGATTACTCAGATCTGCTCAGCCCTTTTCAGGTCAACACAACCCTGGTTTGGAGTGGGGAGGCACCTTTGCAGAGCTTTGCCTGGGAGCAGTTTTCTACCCGATTTCTAAAAGTCGAGTCCCTTTAGGTTCATGCATGAGTTAGAATGATCAGGTAATAGATTTTTATGTTTTGCTAATTACTGAAAGCAGGTTTAAAATAGGAGGTTCAGGTAATGCTTTGAATATGTGTAAATCTTTTATACTTGCAGCTTAATTTTCCATTAACATAAGTTCAGTTTTTACTTTGCATTGATTTATGTCATGTACATGTGAGCTGTTTGGTACAGTCTGTATATATAAAGGATACAGTTACAAGGGATATAACTGGATTCTTATGTCTTTATCCCTGGGTCCTTTATAATACCGAGTGGAGGAGGGGATGCAGTGCTAGGAGCTCTCCAGCAGTACGCTCCCTGAAGGCAGTAATGGAAGACATTGCTCTAATACTGCTGTTTATGGGCTGCTGAGCAGAACTGGGGCAGGAGGATATTAAGGAATATAGACAATGCACACTGTCAAACAGATTAATGTATCATTCAATATCATATCAGAGGAGTGACTCATACATCCTATCCAAACACCCCCTGACAAATCTGAACACATACATTGAACTGATTCAAAAAATAGATTTCACTAGAAATTGGATTCTACACAAAACCCAAGAACAAGTAAATGACAAAGTGAACAGTTAACAACCACACTTATTTATTCATCACAAGCTATAAGCTAAAAGCTAAAATAAGCTATACTTTTTTGCCTATACACATACACACATACTCCGAAAGAAAAATTGTACTCATACACATCGTGATACCCATACATAAGAGAATACTTGGGTAACAAACAAAGCATTGCTGTAAATATTTCCAGCACGGCAATTGATGCAATAAGTGATGTATTTTAATTTACACAGCTATGTTAAATAAAAATCTTCCAGCGAAGACACAACTCATGGACATGAAGAAGCCCACTGTTTTTATTAGAGCATGTTTAGACCATGTGAGTACTTTAAATGGTTAGAACAGCATTTATTGTTACCTCATTAGGTGTGTAATTGGGAACGCTGCTTACTAAGTCAGGTGTACCTGAAATTCTTTCATCTTTGACCACAAAGTGTATATCAAAAGTCTACAAGACTGCAAGCATTTTACACGATTAGAACAGCTTGTCCAAATGAAAGAGTTCTCACATTTCTGTTAGCCAATGCACACAAATTATCTCAACTCGAATTTGGTTCTTGTTATTTATTTAGGTTTACATTTTAATACTAGTTTCATTTTATATTTATTTCATATAATGACAATATATTTACACTGAAGCATTAACAACTGACTATTTCACAAAAGCTGGCAATTTTATATCGTATGCAATACACACTGTATGGCCAGTTAACACAGAACCACCTAACCAATCAATAGCTTGTCTACCCATACATGATATTTCAGATAAAGGTGAAGCCCGATGGACAGAGTAAGCTCCTGGCTTATCTACTTATATGTCTGCACAATTCGCCTCTTTTTACATTCTATATAATGTAATAAATAAAAAACAGGGAGTGGGTACCCCTTATAGACCACACTAGGTGTGCAGACCCAGAAACTCCTACACAGAGATTTCACCTACAGAATCCATGTGAGATGCAAGAAAATGTCAAGTAAGTGACCACTCCAACATCTTCCAAAAATAAAGTCTGTTTTGGACACACTTATCCTGATTTATTAAAGCTCTCCAAGACTGGAGAAGATAGACCAGAGGTCAGCAAACTTTTCAGGGTTAGGCAGGAGAACACTAGGCTGGGCTTTCTCCCAAGTCCCGCCCTAATGGCTCTGCCCCCACCAGGAACACCCCCTGAAGGGAAATCCCTCTCCTCCGCAATGCATACGGAGAAGAAGGACTGTTCCCTATTTACCCCGGCGGCAGAAGTGTCGTGGGAAATAGGGAAGGAAGCCACAACACGGTGGCTCAAGAGCTGTATGCGGCTCTGGCGGCTCCAGCTCCGGTAGCTTTTTCCGGCTCCGCCGCGGGTTGCTGGCTGGGGGCGTTAGGCCAGAACAAACTACCGGCTAGACCATATCTGGCCTAAAGGCCGGAGTTTGCCGACCTCTGAGATAGACTATCATGGGAAAACCTGGGTGATCCAGCAAACCTGGAATGGATTTAAAAAAAAAATGTTTGCTTTTAAGCAGCACGTGTCCAATCCTGGACAAATTTGGGGTCTACACCTAGGACCTCAGTGAACCTGGATGCGTAAACACCAACTTAAAAAACCTATATGACCTCCTAATGACTGGTTTTAGTTTATATCTGTTTAGACGTTCATCCAGATTCTGTGCAATGGGAAAACAACTAAGATACAAACTAGATTGTAAGCTCTTCGGGGCAGAGTCCTCTCCTCCTGTGTCACTGTCTCTATTCTTCTGTCATTTGCAATCCTATTTAATATACAGCGTTGCGTAATATGTTGGCGCTATATAAATCCTGTTTATTAATAATAATATTAATATTAACCCAGAAGCTGACATGTTTTCATTTTTGGACTAGATTTTTTCCAGTTTTGCTGGATCACTCATGATAGTCTATCTTCTCCAGTCGTGGTATCAGTCTTGATAAAACGGGCCTGATTTGCCTATTTAGCCATCCCTTCCAGTACATTATATGAAATAGAAGCATAAATCATATAGCATGCAAAGGTATTGATGCCTCATAGGAGCTAAGATTTTTTTCCTGTGAAATCCAATGACAGGTGGAAGAGGATGAGCCCTACACAAAACTAATGACCTAATATTTCACAACTACTGGACAGAGATATGGACACACTATAATAAAGACATTTGTTTCAGACTGGTTTGCAATACTTCTAAAATTTCATTAAGTTTTTGGGACTATTGTGGGTACAAACAGCAACAGGAGATCTTTAATGACAGGGCCACAGACAGCTGCATATGTGGTAATCACCAATGTCACATCAGTACATGTCAGTCCATGTGTAACAAGCAAACGACTTGCTTTTTTCCTAATAGTGGAAATGTCTTACTGATGCAACCATGTTCAAATGCAAAAACCCATTACCAGACTTTTCTTAGGGTCATGTTTTTTTGTAGGTGAACTTTCACCAGCCACTAATCCTGTTTATGTTGGGAAAGTTTGTTTTTCTTTTATCTTTGAGAAGAGCGGAAGGAATGCTTGTATGGGATTATTATAGTCTTGGCTATCTTTCTGCTTCCTGCATTGATTATTTGGAAAGATAACAGGCTAAAGGTCATACAGTTCAACTTCAATTAACACTATTTCTGCGCTTTTATTATTATTAATGAAAGCTGTTTTCCACATTCTTATTAACATCTTGTGTGCTTTACAATGATTATTTTATTTTTTTATTTTAATGATTATTATTTATCCAACAGAGACTATGATCACATGTATTTCACATGTAAGATATACTCAAACAAGGCTACATGAAGGTATACTCAAACAAATAGGTCCAAGGCATTTGCTTCTTTCATCTTCAAAGTGAGACAATAAAATGGCTATGGAGCTTTCTGCCATGCTGTAATCCATTTAGCTGTAATCCCATTACTGTTCAGCTCTCATAAGTGAAAGTGTCTGTGCTGCTCACACCAACAGTCATATTCAATATGGTAATGTTTGCAGCATTGTTACAATGTTGTTACAGTGAATGTAAACATCTGATTGGCTGCTATGATAAACAAATGTTATACATTAGACCTAGCATACACTTTTTAGAGTTAGTTACCTTAGGATGTTACACATGTTTTGTGCAAAAAATGTATAAATAGCCTCTTAAGCTACGTACACACTTCCAATTATTATCGTTGGAAAACGAACGACGAACGTTCATGCACGATATATAAGACCGTTCATGCACGATATATACGAACGTTCATGCACGATATATACGAACGATCGTATAGCACCGATCCTGCACATAGAGTTAACGACACGATCGTTCGTAGATATTGTACACACAATAGATACGATCGTTTGAGCGATAGAGGAACTATGTGCACGACAGGAAAGTGAACGGACGTTCGTTCATCACGCATGCTCAGATCATGGACGATCAACGAACGACCGTACACACGAACGATGTTCAACGATCGTCGCCCAATCCGATCCGTCGGTCCGGTCGTTCGTTTCCAGCGACTTTCCTCGTTCGTCGGCGTCGTTGGTTACTTTTTTACGAACGATTTTTTGCCCAATCGATCGTTCGTCGTTCGATTGGAACGATAAAAATTGGAAGTGTGTACGCACCTTTAGTCTCATATATGTGCAGATATACATGGAAACTGCACGGGTTTATCAATGAATCTCTGTAATTCTAAAAAATTTAATTGTGAACAGTTAGACATGGGCATTAGGAGAATTAAACTAGGCATATCTCAAGATCTGTTTGAGTTCAGTTCCCTTATTGCATGAATTTGTGGGTACTTTGCAAGGTAGTGCAACAAATATATATAACTATGACTTCTGCTTTTTCACTAGAAACAGATGCACAGGTCTTCTTTGCTGGTTGGTTAGGCTGTGGACAAGTACCAAATCTCTATCAACAGTCATTACACTCATGAAACACAATACATGGGAATATTTGTCACCCGACTAAACATTTTTACCACCAATACAAAGCTGATGAAGATTTGTAGCTTCAAAGGCACATGAAGTGTATGAGAAGTTTTTTTTAACCATGGTAAATTAGTTTTTCTTTCTACAAATCATAAAGTTAGGTGGCTGTATTGTAAAAATTACACAATTTTGGTTCAATCTGAATAAAACAGCAAATAAATGTTTGGTACCATCAGGTGAAAATGCTTACAATTTATGTTTTTTAAAAATTGCATTTTAAAACTTCAAGGTTGTATTTAAAAAAAACTGACATGTATATGTCATTATTAAAGAGTCTCAGGGGAATCTGAAATTCTTAGGAGTTTAGGAGTATATAGATAATACCATAATACTCAGTAAATGCTACAAAAATGTCAGGTTTCATCTCCTTCAGCCCCAATGTGTAACACAAATCTGTATCTCTATTCAAAGTGTATTAACCACCCGACCGTTAAACCCGACCTTGGTTCGGGTTTATCGATTTTGCAAAAATCGATAAGCCCAACTTTTCTCACTGTTTAAATCCCCTCACTTACCTGGTCTCTGCTGCGATGATTCGTTCTGTTCCAGCGTTGATCGCTAAAAAAAAATACTCACCTTCTCCCCGCAGCTCCTCCGGACACGTCTTCTGTCTTCTTTCTTCATCCGGCAAGTGTAGTGACGATCTCCGGGGTTTCCCGGTGATGTCGCTGCATGCGTCGGTGCGGGCGGGAGGCGGGGTGGGAAATTCAAAATCCTTTGCATTGAACTCAATACAAAAAAGCTGTATTGAGTCCAATACAAAGAAACCATTATATAATATATATATATATGTACCGTATATATATATATATATATATATATATATAATTGTATTATATATATTATATAAGCTACTGTACAGGTACATTACACTATACACTATTTTTTTTTTTTAAAGATTTTTTTTATGTTTTATAAAAAAAATTTATTATTAAATTTATAAAATTTTGGACATATTTCGGTGAGTTATGCGGTAATTCGGTGAATTATAAGTAATTATTGAGTAATTCGGGGAATTACAGCCTACAATCTAAAATTTCCATGCAAAAAAATTAACACTTTTTGCATGGAAGTTTGGAAAGAATTAGAATACCCGGCGTTCGCGTATGCGTCCCTCGGATGTCCGTGCGTGCGCCCGTCGATGGGGGTCGTAGCGGGAAATTCAAATATTTTGTATTGGATTCAATACAAAGTCCTGTATCCAATCCAATACAAAATAATACAAAATATATTTTTTGTGGTTTTGTCTATAGGTATGTGACGTTAGACTGTTGGACACTAGGCAGGTGAAAAATATATTACTATACAGTATACCGAATTATCGCATTTTCAGTATTTTTGATTTATTTATGTATTCTTGTTTAAGCTGATTTTTGTGTCTTTTATTTAATTTTATTAAAAGTATTTTTTTTTTTTTTTTTACGATTGTGTGTTTTAAACATTTTTTTATTCATGATATCTACTAGAACCCTGTTCGGACATATTTCTGTAATTTACAGGTCTACAATTTAAAAAAAAAATTTCATGAAAAACAGTGTACCGCTTTTGGTACAGAAATCTAGACATCAGTGTAACGCCAAGTTCCCAGCTATGAAAGAAATGCCTTCCTTTATGTGCTCCTCATGTGTGTCAAATACTGATACTAGAGATCAGTGTGTGACACCACAAAAACCTAGGTCAGGGTGTGAATCAAAATACATGCCATAGTCTCATCTCTTTCTAATTATGTCATTTTAGTAATACCTTGATACAATTATGTGTTAGAATATCCTTTATGTGTTTAGCTATAGCAAATAAAAATGACACTTTTATGTTAAATGCTATGTTGTAAGCACTAGTGAGTTGAAAAGGAGATAATCATGAATTCATATGTTTATAAAAAAAACATATTTACTTTACAAAATGAATTATAAGACTGTAAAGAAGAAAGTAGGCAGCTTGAATTAATATAAACAATAATGCCAGTGCAGAAGATGGATGATGCCTGAGGAAAAGCTATACTGGAGTCAGGAGATAATTCTTATTGTTGTGAGTTGGGTAATTGGTTCTCTATTTTACAGAACTTGCTACCATTTTCTTATGACCATAGGACATTTTCTAATAAAGAAATAGAGTAGATGAAAATAGAAGAGCAGTTCAAGGGTTTCTCTTTGTAACCAATGCATTATTGAATCCCAGAGGACAAAGTTTAGCTGTATCTGTAAATTGACCTGAATAGGTTCATCTATAGCTTTGCAGTTCTAACAGTTCTGTCTCTAAATCAATGTTGAGCATTTTAAAAACTTTAACAGGCTAAAACTGGGCAATGTTTGTGCTTTGCAATAAATATACAATAAAATATAAAGTTGAAAATACAATAAAATATACAAACTTACTACACCACATAGGAGCAGAGACACTGGGAAAAAACACACTGCAAAAATAGGCACATTCCCAAAACTGTATGGTTCTCAGTTTGTGCTGCACCAGTATAGAGACAACCTTATGTTTAAATAAATATAAAGTATAAAAATATCAACTGAAATGTTGAAAAAACTATATTGTAATAGTTGCAAAAAATCTGTAAAACCTTGCAGGAAAATGTGTTCAAATTCTAAGAGAAAATGTTTGGCAGTACTGCAGGATTTACACCTATGGTTGGTCCTAAAGAAACTTGAACCAAACAAACATGTAGGTTATAATATGCAGGCATACTAACATCTGCGTCTGAAAATACCAAATGCCTTACTGCTTATCCATTGTCTCTAGTGTTATATAAACCATTACCAGAACAAGTATACAGATGAAGGTTTCTGATTTCACTTTTAACTGCTGATTGCCTGGTCTGGGTCAGTGACCTAAAGCATTTAGACCAGAGTTAGCCAGACATCTAGCATTTTCAGAAGAATACTAACAATGACTGTTTCAGTACAGAGTTCCTAACAGCCATCTGTCCAGCTACAGCCATGGCTGCTATTTGGCATAGGTGGAGGGCTTATTTTCAAAATGCTCAGACAACAGCTACATCATATTGCTAACCCACTCCTAGTACTGCTTCAACAGTATGTTGTTAAAAATTCTGAAAAAAATACCAGCTAAATGATCTCTTTTGTCATTAATACCAAGTATTGTGCAGGATTGATTGAAGCTGAAGCCAGTATCTGCAACCCACCTCATTTCCTTTCTGATGGAGTACAAGGAACATCCAGCTAATTTTCCTCCAGCCCTACCAGCTGTTTGTTTTAGTCCTGTCAGCCATTTATTCTCAGCCTTATAGATGGGTGTTTCCTAGAGTGGTCTGTTCAAGAAAGCCAATGTGCTGCTACACTGTATGAGAGGCAGTGCTGGGAGCTGAAACATCTCATATCCTTGCTAAAGTGTACTGTACTGCAGTCATCATGTTTATTTCACACAGACTTCTGCTAAACATACACTCAGTGGAGTCACAAAACAGTTCATGGTACTAGAGTTGTACTTCCTGTGCTGATGATGTGCCTGCACAAACACATGTTGATGATGTGCCTGCACAAAGACAAAGGAGCAAAGTTTTTTATTTTATTGTGCTGTGAGTAGTGGAAGTAATAAAGAATTGTTTGGGAGACTTGTTCAACTTAGGGGAGGAAAGAATGGAGCAAGTTTTAGATTTGCCCTGCAAGTTTAGGGTTCATTTATAACACAGGTAAGATGGTTGTTCTGATTTTAGTAAATAGGAGAGCTGAAGGGTTGCCTTCACACAGCATATAATCTACAGCATACCTGCAGAATTTAAGCTGGGTGTAGGTACAAAAAGCATGTACGGTACTAGAGATGAGCAGGGTGATTGTGCTCCATTCTTAAGCTGCGTACACACTTGCAATTTTTGTCGTTGGAAAGGATCTTTCACGATCCTTTCCAACGACAAGGGAGTGCACGATGTATGAACGGTGCTGTACATACAGCACCGTTCATGCTCTATGGAGAGGGGAGGGGGGAGAGCGACGGAGCGGCACCCTGCTGCGCGCTCTCCCCATCCCTTTCATTAGGATCGGCTGTCGTCCATCGTCCGTGGATCCGGCAGGTTGGTCGTCCGGACGATGGACGACACCGACTGTACACACGGCAGATTTTCGCCCGATAATTGGCCGATGCCGATTATCGGGCGATAAAAATCTGACGTGTGTACGTAGCTTTAGAGTTCCTATTCTTGAAAAAGCTGAGAGCTGTAGGATTCTGAGCTGTGAGAATAATAAAAAGATCTGCCCCTGTCTTCCCTTTACTGATAAACCTCCTGCCTCTTACAGTGCCTCTGTAGTCACAGATTGGCAGACTTTGGCCTCCTCCTCCTGGGTTTTCTGGTTTAAATATAAATAGTTTTCTTCCTAAGATTTATTTTTAAAAAAGAAAATCAACATGATGTGTAAACTGTTATTGCATAATTGGCTGACTATAATGTCAGATTATTTGGGTCATTCCACAGTGGTAGAGTAATTATATTCAGGTAGTGATGTCAGACCAGCCACTTTACAAGCTTGTTCTGGGCAGTGACTCACAATGCATTGAAGCCACTGGATCAATATAACAGAAAACACCTAGCATTTTTAGATAGGAAGGTCAGAAACGATACCCCAGACACTAATTTCCTTAATATACAAGAGTAGTAAGGGTGCATAATTCAGATTCCAGTTATTCCAACAGGATAATAATGGAGCTGACATTCAGAGCACAGATCTATTTTAGAAAGGATTGGTCAAATCTCCAATCAATTTATGGATTTGTTGCTGTCCATATTAGGTAAAATAAATGGTGCTTAAAATAGTCCATGTTCTTCCACTAAGGCTCAGTTCACAGTAGATTTTCTGAACTATTGCCAGTTGCCTCAGTTCAACATCATCACATTAACATAAACTCCACTTAGGTGAATGGGATCTCTAAAGCTGCAGGAAGTACAAGTTCAACATCTGTTACTTGGATAGCATCATATAAAAATGAAAATCCTTCTAGATATTTAATAATTACATTTTGAAGTACCCTGGCTTCTTAAATAACCTTGAGTCTACTAAAGACAAGAATTTGTAATGTGTCCTGAAACTATGGTAAATAGACCCTAACAACTAAGCACATGCAATCAGGGCTTACAGAAAACTTGGTTAACCTCCCTAGCGGTTCATTTCTTTCCGGTTTATATGTCTAAAAGCGGTACATTGTTTTTCGTGAAAATTTATTTTACAGTATAATATAACAGTGTGAGTATAATAAAGTTTGAAACACAAAATCATGTAAAAACAATAAATTGAATAAATTAAATCTATATATTTTTTTTTTTAAGTTTAAAAAAAATACATAATATACTCATACTATTATATATACTGTAAAATAAATGTTCTTCATCTTCTAGTGTCAAATAATCATGGCACAGCAATGCACAGGAGTACACTACAACTCATATACAATGCATTGTGTTGCTAAAAAAAGATCATATGTATTTGTTCGTTGATTGTGATTTGTTGAATAGAATGCCTTAATGTAACACATAGTAACAAATTATAATATATAATTTTAATAATTATATATACCTTAAAAAAATGTAAGCCTAGTATCAACCCTTAGTTGACCTCAAGCCTGCCACTCCAAGCTGCTGCTCCAATTAGAAAACAGCAGAAATCTGTCAGAGCAACCAATCAGTGCCACTAGCCCAACAAACCTGTGGCAAAGAAGCAGGACTAGAAGTGGCATTAGGGGGTCCTGCACTGGCTGACAGGTATTTTAGATTATAATAGTTTTTAATGGAAACTGGCCAGCAGCGTGGAGTGCTGAAGCTAATGTTAAAGTCTTTGAGTATATATGGTAATGATAATATGAGAATGAAGGAGATCAAAGCGTTTGATGGTGACTGTCTTGCAGTCTTTACAGCATCTTGGTCTACCTCTCTTTGTAAAATAGATATTCACATCCCGTAAGCCTACCTGCCCCTACGTGTTCCTATGTATCCCCCTCTGTGTTTATTTCATTTACACCCCCTTCCCCCATATTTTTATATTGTTACTATGTAAAATCTAAACCTTTCCCATGTATGGTAATTATTATTTTGTCCTAAACTGGATTCTATGTAATCTACTAAAGCCAGATTGCAATGAGACCCTTACACGAGCCCTTACATGTGAAATAAATGTTTTCTTTCTCAATGCTTGTACTGTTTCCTTCATCTGCTTGGTGAAATGATGGAATAAATATCTGATCTTAGTATAGAAACATTGACATCAGGCTTTCTGTATGTGAGAGCCACCTGTGGCTGTGTTTGGAAGACTGCTATGGTGTTAGCAGTGGGTAAAAAAAAACAGTGTTCAGGTCACTATATGAAATTGTAAAAAGTAGAAGAGTGTTAATACTCACCTTTCTAGTGGCCCTTATTTCCTACATCACCTTTGTTCCATTGCTGCAACTTCAACACTGGACACTTCTAGGAGTGTCAGAAGGCTGTGTTACCCACTGCACACCTTAGTTTCATCCTCCAAACTCCATATTACTGCAGAACCCAGCTATGCAACCTCAGCATGTGGCAGGGGCCATCTGACACTTCTGGAAGTGCTGAATGCCAAAATTCTTATACAGCCTGCAACATGGCAATAAATGAAAGAAAGCTGATGAAGCAAGTATAAAAACTTTTTCATTGCAGGGTTCATTTATTCATTTAATAAAAGCCTGTATCGCTTTAAGGACAAAATAGAATAAAACTATAGCACTACACTGGTAGACTGTGTTCCCTGTATACATACATTTTAAAACTTGATTATTAACTTTTTCTAGAGTGTCCCTAAAATGCTAAACAATACAAATGAAATGTGCAGCATGCAACATACTTTTATTTGTTTGCATACTTTTTAAATAGAGACATTCATAAGTGACCAAAAATCACGTTTAGTACATGGCAGGCAAGCTTGATCTTTTGCTAATTACATTGTCTGTATGCAGCTACATATGTCTACATTTTTGCAAGCCATTTGTCAGTGCAGAGGTTAACATAAATCTGAGCACTCTCAGCTGATTGAGGCAGAATAACGCCCATTATTGAGCAGGCAGACTTTGTGACCACCCACCTAACTGCACAACGACCTTGAAGGCAATTTTACATCTTGTGTTCCTTCTGGTTGGCTGTCACTGCAAATTGCAATTACTGGCTGTTCTTGTAGTGGAAAAGCCTGTCATGATGTCTTTGCTAGGCCTAAAACAGCACACCGTGTTCACTGACTACTGCAGCAGATTCTAGTGAACAACTACTTCAGGCCGGTAGATATGGCATTAATACTAATGTTTGTTTAGCTCTGTCCTAATTTGCTGACAATCATATATTTTTGTTTTTACAAATGGATTTTTGGGGAGAATTGGTATGATCTGTAAGTATATCATGAAAAAGCACTGTTTACTAGTGTCTAGACTGAACAGAGAGGTACCATTTAGTTCTTTCCACATGCTGTGCATTGTTGTGTGGTATGTTGCTAAAAAAAGGCTCATGTATGTTCTTTGACCTATTGTTATTGTGTAACATCTATTGTTAATGAACACTGCAATTAACCACTATTGAGTAAATTCTATCTTATATCCATGTGTTTAAACATGTTGTTTTCAGATATAGCATAATAAAGTATTAGGGCTGTTGATGAAAAGCTTGATGTCCAATAAACATTGTCACTTTTGCCTTAAGCTAATTTGTGGGGGCGGTTATAAGTAATAATATAGTTCTACATATGTGGGTAAAGCCTGAATTCTACCCCTGACCCTACACAATGTAATCCTTCATCTTAGCCCCTTCTCCATCATTATAAAGGCTGCAAAATATCTATCCTCAGGAGTTAGGAGGAGGAGTCTCTGCCAGCCTCTGTGACCAATCAAAAGCAAAGGTTGTCAGTACAAGGACAGGGACTGATCTTTTCACTGCGCTTTCACAGCTGAGTGTCCTACAACAGTATTAGAGTCGGGGAGCCCAATGTCACCTTGATTCTAATTATCTGGCATAGTCAAGCATTTACATCATAGTATGCAGGCAACCCTTCATCTCCATATTAACTAAAATCAAAACAACCTAAAAACTTACTCCATCCCTCCCCCCCTATGATGTACTCCTCCCGCAAACAAATCACAAACCTTCAGATCCTTTTCATTGTGTCTGTGCTTAGAACTGGAGGTATAACCCTGTAGTACCATGACTCAATGAACCGCTTTGTAACTTCACTGAGTGTCTATTTAGCAAGAAATTGTGTGAAATAAAAAGCATGAGAGCAGAGTAATAAAATTAAGCAAGGGTAGATGAGCTCATTGCACTGCTTCTTACAGCACATTCCTGCAAAGACAACAATTCACACAAATGAAACTAAATAAGTGACAGGACAGAAAGAAAATAGCTAAAATGGGTGAGCCAGAACAACACAGATGGAAAGGAGAGGGCTGGGTGATCTTTTTTGTCCATCAGAGAAGTGAGTTCAAGATACCTGCTACAGCTTTAACTGCAAAAAAAAAGGCTGAGTTCAGTTTTGATTGCCAAATTTTCCCTAAATTAAATCTTAGTTAGGTACAGTGGTTGGGGTTTTTTATCTCTGCGGTGAGATTGCCCTACAATAGTTTGTGTCCAATTTTCAATTTCTTTCTTTCAGCTTTATTTTTCAGCTTATTCTATGCCCATCCAGTTAGAAACTTTGAGTTAGGAATTCCGTTAAATATATTTTACCACTGAGATGTACTAACTTAGCAAGCACTGCAAGCTCACCTGGAAGTTTTGGATAAAGCTGATTTGTATTTTTTCCCATAGACACAAAACGGTATTTGGAAATGTTTACACCAGTGACATGATGGCAAGTGTAATGTTAGCTCTAGCACTGAAATACTTGTTGATGGAACATCAGTTCCCAGACATAATTTTCACATGTGTCTGAACTGTTTTCTTTATATATTAGT
The DNA here is from genome assembly GCF_032062135.1 of Pyxicephalus adspersus. NCBI lineage: Eukaryota > Metazoa > Chordata > Amphibia > Anura > Pyxicephalidae > Pyxicephalus > Pyxicephalus adspersus. Next base: position 45,012,731 of record NC_092863.1, read on the forward strand.
AAGCATTGACTTCATACAGGTACCACACACACGCGATGGTCACCATACCTGCTGAAGACAACATGGCTAAAAGATGATTATAAAACATTATTAGCCAGCTTTGAAAAAAAATAGTAACAGATAGCTTCATTCAGGCAACTGGATGTTTAGTCCCAAATGTAATAGTATATGTTTACCCACATCTGTTTTTTTTTATTTACTGTTCCTGAAACTAAAAACCTTTACAATAGGAAATCGGGACATATTAAGTCTGAATGTTGCTGCATTGTTATTTTTTGTTCTGTAAGGACAGGTCCTCTAAGGAGGCTCCTGGTGTATTTTAGTTAGTATAGTCAGATCAGTAGTAATAATCATTTAAATGTACAGATATTGGTGGACTGGCATCTAGTGTTTGTGTACCTTTATCCCATTTCATTCTACTTCCAGAGTAAACATCCTTGGCCTAGGCCCGGGCTTTTTGACATGTACTGTCCTTCTTGGCAATGTTGGTTGCTTTGTGCTGTGATATTTACTGGAAACAGAGAAGTGTGTAAACATTAACAAATGTCTTGCTTCTGTTTACATTGTCAGTTAATAAGTAAAGGAGTTTGTTGTTACCTCACATCTAGGAATCTGTTTGAACAACAAAAAAGATAACCAATGTCACACAGAGGTTCCAAGACCTCATCAGTGTTGGTATTATTACATAGTGAGAAATTAGACTTAGATTATTACTCATGTTTATTATAATTATTTTTTCATATAAGTATTGAATGTCACATAAAATTCTGTGAACAGACTCCCTTGAAAAGGTCTCTGCTTAGGCTGACCTTGGTAGTTAATTTCTGTGAATATCTCTGGTGCTGTATAAACAGTCAGTGACCCACCCATTACCTTGACCTTCCTGTAACCTGTTCTAAATGTATCATGTTTTTCCTGTAATAAAACAAGCTTTGGTTGTAATATGTTTCTAATTTTCTACTGTCAGACTGGTGTTACTAAATTGAACTTGCATAAACTGTCACATACTTTGCAAAGCACCCTGGAAACCCCAAAACGTGGGTTGCACATTATAAAAATACCAACTTTACTTTTCTAAATACACTTACCACAGCAGAAGATATGAAAGATGTTGTTGCTGACCATTTTTTGAAAATTTTGGTTATGTAAATGTCATACTGATGGGCGGCTTCAATAATTTCTGGTTTCTTTTATTTCATTTTCGGGCAATTTAGTTAAAAACATCGATACACTTATGTTTAGGTGCTGGTTAGGGTCAATTGCATTAAAACAGTGTCTTCTTACTATGCTTTTACCAACATTTTCAAAATAAAGTACCTGGATTTTAGTGAGGTATGATAAATACAACTATTTGATTGGACCAATCCAAGCAGCAATAAGCAAAGTTTTGAACAAATGAGAACCCTTGTTACTTTTATTATTGGCATATTACAATTTGACTGGTAAAAGAGAGGCTTTCATACAGGATTGTATTTTATATTCACACTACAATACAAAATTGAAGGGGTTTGTGGTTGGGGGTCTACCTTTTGTGGCTACACTGGGATTTTCTGCAACAGATTAGTTAACGGTAATCATGTACGCATGCACACGTGCAATAATTATGGTTGGAAACGAACGACTAATGGCCGTTCGTCAAATAATCATTAACAAAAAAAACGACACCGATGAACGAGGATTGTAGCTGGAAACGACCGACTGTCCCAGCGGATCTGATTGGGCGACAATTGTTCGCAATCTATTGTGTGTACGGTCGTTCAGTGATCGTGGATGGTTCTGCAGTACACTTTCTCCTTTACATGTCACTTCCTGCATCATTCAAACGATCATATCTAGCGTGTATACATTATTGGTGGATTATATTTGAACTATCGTAACGTTACAGCATGTACAGAATTGTGCACAATACGGTCGTTCAAAAAAATTGTGCATAATCGTTAGTCGTTCGCTTTCTAACGACAATTATTGCATGTGTGTACCTAGCTTAAGCTAGCAGAAGTGCTGACGTGTTGTACCTGGGTTTGGCTTTAAATAAATCCTTGTGACCCCCTAGTAACTATGCACTAACCTAACCCAAGGCCCCACCTTTTGCTTATTTTAAGATCAAGCCCAACACATTGCCATTATACTTTTTGTATGTGACAATTGATTACAAGAATCTTCAAGCCTTGACATCAATATGTGGCCAGACTCTGTGTAAAGCCTGGACCTAGGATGCATTAACTCAAAGATCAGTTCAAAGAAGCCATATACCACTAAACTACAACACCAAAACACCACCAACACAAAAATTTGTTGTATTACATACAGGTGACTGGGAGGACATGATAATTCTACTGAAAAATGAATGTAGAACCATTAGCATTCCCGAGTTTCTATTCTAAACATGCAACTAACATGCAAGAACATTTCAGATTTAAAAAAGCAAATGTGTGTCTTCATTTGAACTACATAATTGAAACACAAGTTTCAAACAGGAAGGCACTATTATAAAAAAATACACAGAATGGATCATTTAGTTGTGACATTTATACCATAACCATAGCAACTATAATATGTTGACAGCTTGCTTTACAATGAAAACAAATGCATGTTTGGTTGTTACAGTTTAGGGGAAACACAGCAATGTAATGGCCTATCATTAAAATGACACATACATGGATCAGTTTGGTACATGCAAGCTTACCAAAATAGGAGTTTTTTTGCTTTCTTTTAATGCTGTTTGCATCTAGGCAGCTAAGAGCACATGTCTTTTTTTAACTAACAATCATCTCTGCAAAATCTGTAAAAGATCTGTAACAAGATTTTGAATACTTTATATTAGTATGCGCTGCTGCTGACATTTTCTCTGAAGCTGCTATGTAGCTGACAGTCCTTGGCTGAAAAAGCTTTAGTTTATTTTTGAGGTGGCCACTTTTCTTATAAAACCATTTGAGGAAAAGCAAAACATTTTCAATCGAAAGAATACTGATCAACTGAATACACATAATCGATACTAAAGAATGGACTGTGTATTACTTATGTTGTGTAGTGGTATGATTCATTTGAAATAAAAACCAACTGAATTAAAGTAGGTTCGTGTATGGCTAGCCTAAGACAACACTTAGATATGTAGGTATATTCCAGCCACCTTCAGACATGTTCTTCCACTGGCCGCTACGTAAACTTGTCTGAAAGTGTATACTGTCAGAAAGGACGATTACCTACATGCTGCCAGCTAAGTATATAGCTACCTAGACACACATAAATATATTATATTCACTGAACATTCTCTGCTTGTGAATCAATCTCAATAATGAGAAAACATGCACCAGGAAGAATACCTGCAATGAATGTTTGGTGAGAGTCAGATTTACTGCTTGCTTTATTGATTTACCCAAGTGGCATATTTATCTATCACAAATCCTACTCACAAGAACACAGTTAAAAATAGAAAAGAGTCTTCATGTACATGGCATAAGAAATCATTACAATATCTGACTTCCTGCTGCTTGACAAAATGCAGAAAATCAAGTGAATCCCCGTGCACACATTTTTGTACAGTCACTTGGGATTATCTGGATGAAATCCTTTGTATACTATACTGCGGGAAATCTTTTCCTCCTTTTTATCTGGGCAGCTCTTTATCATCACAACACAAAACCTTGTAAAAACCAGCCTATACCTGGCACTGCTCCTGACTGATGCCAGTTCATACCTACATCAAATTGCCAGTCATCAGGGAGGCTCCCTGCAGTGTGGGATTAAATTCACAACTAACTGTCAAGATTAGGACAGATATTTTGAACAAGACCAAAATTTAAAGCATAAAACAAATAAATGACCGGATGTTGGATGGAGGCCTTTTTCTCATGAGACTCCATCCTTATCCGCACATTGTAGAATAAAAGAAGCTCATTGACCATGGGAGGTCTGAGACCCTGAAATGAACAGCTATAAATCAAAAAAGTTGGCTCCTAATTTCTTTAAGAATCACAAAAATACGAGTAGAAAAACTTGCATACGTGTTTAAACTCTGGTACTAGGTGCCATGCCTTCTAATACAACAACGACATTCTTCTAATACATTCTAAGACTTATCTAAATTTTCCCTGAAAGCACCTGAATGCATTCTGCATTTTATTTTCCATCATAGTTTTATTGTTTAAATCTGTAGCCAAGCAATGAACTTCTCTTTCTAGATATGCCAGTGCCCTGGTTTAGATTTCAGGGACTTTTGCATTAATTACCTAGTACGGGTCTACAAATTAGAAGTTCTAAATTTGCTTTACTTTAGCTGTTGTGAGCTTTTTCCCAGTCATGGAGTGTGGATTTTTGTTTATATATTTTCCAACTTCCTGCTTTGTCCTTAGAACAGAAAGTCAAGAGATATCAACCAGGGTTCCTGCAGAGGTTGCTAGGGTTTCCTTTAGTAATGAGCATTTTGTGCCCCTAATGTCAGTTTAAGTGACAATGATGATCTTTTTGGGTATCTGTAAGGGTGAAATTCTTTCTATTGGGCAGTAATGCAGAAGGAATTCTTTCCACTGACCACCACACTACTGTGTACATATATTGTAAACTGTAGATACGGCATTTATAGTAAGGGTTCCTTAAGACCTTAATGTTAAATAGGTTGAGAAACTCTGTCATAGATGGTAACAAAACAAAATTAAATACATAAAAGTCTGAGGGATCTAAAAGAGGAACTAAACCTAAAAAGTAAAAAAAAATGCAAGCAGACAGGTTCTTTATTGAACACGAGACATGCTATGTCTCTTTGCAATAAAACAAATTTGCCCCCTTGTTTGCAATCTTACAATGAACAATGTACACTGAGCTGTGCATGCACAGTCAATTGTATGATCCCCACATAACTGGCTGCTGGCAATGAACATGCATGGCCTGGACAATTAAGATGGCCAAGGATCTCAAACCTGGAAGAGGAACAGGTGAAGATGTCAGAGCTGGAGAAGGAGGGAGATGCGGTGAGTGTAGTTAAATGATTACACAACATACAGACAGGCAGCTTGTGGTGTCCTGAATGCATTTAAAGCCTAATTTTCATTTGTAATCACAATGTAACTTCTCTCAGAGATTTGTGAGTGATACCATCATGTCTTGCATGCAGTTCAATTAGCCGTGTGCACTGCGTGCTTGTCATTACAGAGATCTTGATTTATATAGTAAACACATCTTCTGTGCTCAATTACTCAATTACTCTGTGCATAAATAAGACATTTACCAAATTTAGTAAATGTTTGGTTCCAGGTGTGCTCTGCTTTATGTACATACTGGAGATACAGATCTGTACAGATCAAAGATCTCCATAATGAAAGGCATTTACCTGCTGTGTCAAGCATTTACTTTACAAAACTGTGTTGCATTCAAAACGCATTCACTTATCCAGGAAAAAAGAAAGGCAGTAAAACAAAAATAATTTAGTAATAATCAACAGCAAACCATGTTTTAGGGTCTAAATATGCTTACATATCTGAATTAGCCTGAAGATATACTGATATGAAAAAAAGGTACAGGTTTGTACTAACAACCCTGTGCACTTAAAAGAAAAAACACTTTCATTATAAAGATTGATTTATTGATGTAATAAATATCCTTGGTATGCATGGTAAAATAATTTTCTTTATCAGTCTGTAGCATAATATACCTCTTGTTTCTACCTGTGGACAGAAAAAAAAAATTCTTCTGTGATTGGCAGACTTCTTTTTCCAGAAGATCTTCTTTTAATATAAGGGTACGTAGACAAGTCTGATGATTCTCGTCTGATAATTGCCTTACGGCTGATATTGGGCAAGAATCTAGCGTGTGTTTAGGGCTCGTCATTCATGAATGCGTCCTGGCGGATTGATGAACAATCATAATAAGAATGAAAGGTAGAGAGCGCGGCGTGGTGCCGCCCTGTCGTTCTCCCCCTCTCCTCTCGATTGAGCTGAGAGGTTCAATCTTCCAACTTTGTCAACCCCCAGCCATTGGGTGGCTTTTCCACTGTGTACCATTGCCACTGCTTACAGGTGTTTTCATGGGCTACTGAACTAAAAGGGATGTCAGCTGTTCAGGTCATTCCTGCAATTGACCTGAATCAGAACAGCAGCAGTAGGTTTGGTTGGTTGAGTTGTTCATAGCAGTACTCCAGGTAAACAATTGATTTCAGGCCATCAGTGTATGGGTACCTTTAGTTGGATTACCCACTAGAAAACCTAGGTGAGTGTCAGAGCTGACTTTACCTTTACTTCAAACTTGTGCTAATATTATTAGCTTATTGTTATTATTTTTATTATTATTATTATTATTATTAATAACAATTATTTATAAAGCACTAACATATTACGGAGTGCTTCACAAAGTCCATAGTAATATTACAAGCTGTCCCTCAAAGGGGCTGACGGTCTAATGTCCCACCATAGTCATTTGTCATTACCACAGTCTAAAGTCCATTTGGGGGGGGGGGGACAATTAACCTAACCACATGTTTTTATTGGAATGGCATCACAATGCACTGTATTGCTAAAAATGGTGCACTTTTTTGTGCATTCTGCTGTGAGTTTAATAGTTATAAGTATCAGTGGCGATAAAGACTGAAAGGGGCAGTGCTGCACTTTTTAAAAAGGTGTTTCACTTAAAAAAAAGGGTTGTCTACCCTTTTATGTAAAATGAAAATGTTGAGTTAAGGTCCGCTTTAAAGAACATACAATTCACAAAGCAACCAGTATCCAAAAAGTTTCTTTATAATCAGTTACCATTTTACCTCATAGCCATACCTCTTGTGTATGTTTCTGTTCTGTTGAAGCAAGACAAATCCTAATGGGCATTTAGTGTCAATGTGTATATGTAATAAATCGCAGAGTGAATATATACATACTATCATGATGTAGGTACGCATACAGGAAGTACAAGTAGGCGACATTTGTGTGCATGTGGGTGGGTGGGTGTGCGTGTATGGGGCGCACTTCCAGTCTGATTATGTTGTGCGTAGGAGCAGTGCTTGCGTACAGAGCTCTGTCTGCCTCAGCAATGCAGCATCTGCTGTGTGATCTTCAGAGCTCTTGCTCTCACTCTGAATATTTTAACACTGAAAATACTGCTATCTCCATGGAAACCGGAAAAGCTCACTCAGAAGGTTTCCAAGAAAATGGAGAGGGCAGACGGAAAGGCCTTTTCTCTTCTTGTACACTGAGCATATAGCTTTGAGCTGGAAAAGATGAACACTAGATAAACAGGGATGGTAGCAGCTGGACATTATTAAACCCAAGCTTGTAAAATCTGCTCCCATACACAAATAAAATATGTGATTTCATGCTACTGATATTATATTTATCAGGAATCATAATATCTCCTATTTCCTGGGAAATGTCTTGTCATTTGCTGCTGTTCAGTATTATTTTTGACACCCAGAGGATAAATTAGGGTTATTATTTTGAGGGTAGATTAAAGAGGAACTAAACTCAAAACTGCCACAAAAAAAAAAATACACTTACCTTCAATCCTGCAGGGCAGTCCAATCCATCAGGGGGTGTCTTGCATCTGGTCCCGCATCATCCCGGCATCCGTCTTGGAGCCAGTACTCCAGGCGCCACCATCTTTTCCTTTTTTTATGGGTTCTTAATCCTACGTCACCCGACCCAGGCACTAAATCAGGTGACATAGGATGAAAAAAAAATTGTTGGTCTCACTGCACATGCATGAGATCGGTGTTTGTGTGGGTTTCCTCCAGGTACTTCAGTATTCTCCCACATTCCAAAAACATGCAATTAGGTTAATTGGCTTCCCCCCAAAGTTGATCTTAGACTGTATTACAGACATATGACTATGGTAGGGACATTAGATTGTGGAGCCCCTTTAAGGGACAACTAGTGACATGACTATGAACTTTGTACAGCTCTGTGTAATATGTCGGCGCTATAAAAATACTGTGTAATAACCACGCCATGTCTTTTATAAGTCATGGAGTTCTGCCTCCATGCCAACAATGCTAGGCAGCTGGTATTGAAAAACACATTTCCTTTAAGTGTAGTTGGTAGCTAGAATCTACTTGTGATTGGCTATGCAAAAGTGCTATTTACATTTGAGGTCACACATGCACTGTTATTCATAACTGAGCTCCAACACCGTTCAGTGTACACAAACTCAGACAACTCCTCCTCTGCTCCCTCACTCACACCTACTACCTGATTAGCAGCACCTACATTAGTAGTCATGTGACCACACAGAAAAAAGGGGGAACTTATTTTTTTTTGGGAGAGATTTTCCTGTTAGCATTTTCTGTTACCATTAGAAATAACAGTGGGTTGTACCTTTCATCCATTTACAACTTTATAACTGCATCTGAACAAATTTGCTTGTAAAGCTACACATACACTGGCAGATCAGGCAGTATGAAGGATCAGGTTGCTTGACACCTGCTGAAAATATCCACAAGCATGAGCATAGGAGTTGGCATACAAACACTTGTGCCCCTCCTGTTACTTGGAAGGCTTTTGTTGATGGGCAAATACAGCTTTCTTATACGTACATTAGGCTTGCATATGGAATGTGGAGGAGGGGGGATAATCTTTCATATGAGAACAGGCAGCCAGTAGCCAAATAGCATGATTCATGTATAAAGTCCATTGATACAATCTACATGTGCAGTCATAGGAATATAGTCTGTTAAATACATAAAGCTAGTTGCTGTAATCGTGGATATAAATCAATAGTTGTAAAGAATTTACAGCCCTTTCACACAAAGCATTTCCTTGACCAAATCTTGCCCACTTCTGGAATAGTACTGGACATGGTCTACTGATTTACCATCAGTGAATACAGTACACTATGTGCACAAAAAGACAAAGGTCAGGGCTAACAGAGGTAAGCATATCTGTGAAGACAGAAGGTTATCAGTGAACTTGTGTAAACAGGGGAAAGATTTCGTTTTTTGTAAGCTACTGTACTGTAATTTGCTACTGCACAAATGTACAGAAAAAAGTACTGCACTGGCAGCATAGACTTGAAAAAATTTATTTTGTGAATGCTTTGTAGATCATGACTGGTATGTGTAAGAAAAATCATTCTACTATTATTTGCATTTTAGTTTTTTTCTGAAACTGGCCCTGTGGTTGCCAGATACATTATGTCATGAAAAGCTGTGAATACTAGCCAGACTAAATCATGTGAGTGAACTGGATTTTGATCATCTCATTGACCATATGGCAGCTTTTCACTAAACACACTATCAGCCAGAGTGGAGAAAGTTGGTCACTGACAGCCAGCAAGGCTGTGATCATTGTCAACTTATTCATACTGTGCCAACAGATTCTGCAGTGTGGTAAAAGCTTATGCAGCCTAAGCAGACGAATGGTAATTTATTCCTGACCTGCCTAATTAAAATCTAAGAGGGTTCTTAATAATTATATGTAGGTGCTTAAAGCCTAGACAGGCAACATAGGCATGGGGGGGGGGGTCCCATACGCCAAATATTTATGGACCTATGTATTCAGTTATGTAGAACCTAGTGGTCAAAGTTCATATTCAAATGAAATCAAAAGGTAGGGCTACAAGGCAATGGTTAGTAGATGCAAGATATGCAGTCAGTAGGAGTGATTGCCCCATGGTAATGGTTGATACCCAGGGAAAAAGACTCATCAGTCGGTGGGAGGAAACAAAATTTGTTCCCATATCCGTGTGTGATCAGTCAGCGTAGTAAAAATGCCTTGGTAGGAGTGATAGAAGGTTTGAAAAATCCCACAATGTCTTTGGTCAGTAAGAGGAAAAATTGCTTCAGTGATTATTAGGGATTAGGAGAATGCTCTGCCATTGACCCCACATTGGTGGTAAATGGGGGTGGGGGTTAGGAAATACTATTGTCAAAGGACAGTAGAATAAGCAAATGGCCCAAACTAAAGGTGCGTACACACTTCCAATTTTTATCGTTCCAATCGAACGACGAACGATCGATTGGGCAAAAAATCGTTCGTAAAAAAGTAACTTTTTCTGTCCAGCGATCGACGCTGGACAGAACGGAGGGAGAGGAAGCCGGCCGGCTTTTTCTTCTAAGGAGAGGACACCCGACGCTGGAGGACGACGCTGGAACACGGACCCGACGCTGGATGAGCACAGCGGGACCAGGTAAGTGAGATTTTAATATAGACGAAAAAGTACGGGGTTATCGATAGTTGCAAAAATTATTTGCACGGAAAGGTACGGGGTTAGCGGTTGGGAGGTTAATGTTGGGTCAATCAGAATCATTAGTGTGAAGGGCCTAAAATGCATTGACCTAGTAAAAGGTAGCATTTGAAGTGAAGAGAATGGGTCTGATTTATTAAAGCTCTCCAAGGCTGGAGAGGATACAGTTTCATCAGTGAAGCAGGATGATCCAGCAGACCTGGAATGGTCCATGATTGAAAGCTTTTGCTAACAAATAGCAAATGACTTTTAGGAAATCTGTTTCAGGTTTGCTGGATCACTCAGCTTCACTGATGAAAGTGTATCCTCTCCAGTCTTGGACAGTTTTAATAAATTAGGCCTAATGTCTCCAATATCTGTGTTAGCCTTTAAAAGTACCCCATTATCCCCTAGAAGCCTCTTGTACCCCAGGTTTCAAAATGACATTAGGCAATGGCACTTTGCATTTGACTGTTGAAAGCCAAAGCATGTATAAGCAAACCAAATTTACTTAGCAAAATGAATAGAATAAGTCATTTAATTTAACAAATTATTTAAAGATCTGCTGACTTCCAAACCATCCAATCATGTGCAAGTAAAAATCATGTATTTCTTTTTGCAGTTTAAGTTTAATTAGGTATTTACTTTGCTTGTGAACAGCCTATAAATACCTTCATAGTTGCTGCTGTAGTGTGGGGATTCTGGGAACTTTTGTCTGGCATCTATTGTTCTTCCTAATTAGTTAGTAAGAGTCATGTGCTCACACCCAATTGTCCAGTCCCTAGCGAACAAACATTTAGGCATGTTTTGTATGCCTGGAGTGCTAGAGAACCCCACAGTACAAATAGCTGGCACAGAAAAGCAGATTTACTTTCCTTATACCTCATGCTTTTGCAGACTTTGCCTCAATGTGACCGGTTCCGTGCAGCCTCCTCTGTAAGCCACTTGGAGCTGTGGTTACAGGAACTATATTCTTCCTCTACAATGCAGGGCTGAATTCCCAGAAATCTGCTTTAAGTCTGCCCCCAATGTATTTTATTTATTGCTATATATACTGCATGTGTTACTATAGCATTCATGAATGTATTACTGTATGTGATCACTTTACCTATTTGAGACGTCAATATAATTATTCCAAGGTCATCCTGCTTTTAGTAAATACAAGGCAATAAACTATGCAGTCCCATTGCAGTGGTTGGTTAGGTATCCTCTGGGTTAAGTAAAAAAAAAAAAAAAAAGAAAGATACAAGAAGCAACTCAAACAAACCAAAAGATTGCAGTCGCATATTTTAGTTTTGTTTGTGTGCTAATTACCTTGTGGGTATTTAACAATGTCTGAATAAAGCTGTGATAGCATCCACAGCAAGCAATCCAGAGAGCATGTCCACAGTAAATCCAATTACTGTGTCTGAACTCCTGCCAAAAGCACAGCACTGGAAGAGCAACTAGGAGAACGTCACTTATCCCCATGTTACATAGTACTGATTCTCCCTCCCTCTGCTCTCCATATTTCTTTTTCCCAGGCCTCACAGATCACTTGCCTGCTGTTAATTATTTTGGTGTATAGGCTAATTAAAATTTTGACATGGCTGTCCATGTGGGGTATTCAGCTGGGAATGTCCATGACACACGTTCCCCTCATGAGGTCTAGTTCTTATCCCCATGGCAACCGCACTGATGGCTGCATCTCTGATGTTTTCTACACAGTCTGGCCCAATAAGGAGTTATACATGTTTCTAATTCACTTAAAGGGAAACTTTATGAGCTGGTTTTATTAAATCAAATCATTCTTTTTAACATTAATAAATATCTACAGAGGTATTTCAGGGGTGAATGAATGATTATATTTACATTCAGATGGGATTATTACCTAGATAAGGGCTCCCTTTTTGCTAATAAAATGAATCGGCTTTATATTTTAGTAGTATTATTATTATACAGGATTTATATAGCGCCAACATATTACGCAGCGCTGTACATTAAATAGGGATTGCAAATGACAGACTAATACAGACAGTGAGGAGTAGTTGTTTTAATAATAATTTACTTTCAGTGCAAATATTATGATCACAAGATTGACAGTGTATATTGAAGGGGTATACCTGAATATCCACAATAATTACTTTCTGTGGTTTGGTAGTTTGTTTTCTGCACTTGTTTATATTTCACGCTGCAATTTACAAAAAAGGTAGCATCAGACAGCAGTTAGCTAAGAAGTGCATATACTGGATGGGGGTGTAAAAATCTTGTTCAGCGTGATTAATCTGTAGGAAGACTGTGATATAAATATACATGCCTATTTTGCAAACACCCTCAGTGCTGACCTTAAGCTCCTCACAGATGCTTAATTATCTCTAACGATCATTGCCAGAGACAGTAGAACAAATGAGCCCTGTAGAGGCAGCACTGTATTATTCTATGGATAGGGAAGGGATGGGCCAGGCATCCTCCTAAATAATAAACAATAGCAGTTAGTGGACAGTCATTTAGTGATCCACTGATGATCATGAATTATAATCTTTGATAATAAGAAAATCTGTACTGTAGTGTACTGTACTGTATATCTGTACTTTATCCCGAGGAAATAGTATCAATCAGCAAATAAAATCAATTTCTGCAGAATCCAAATCTGAGCAGGATATCAATCAGAACTAGTAATACTGTTTTTTAGGATTTGCATGGGAGCGCTCACTTACAACCAACAGCCAATGGTCATGGTCTCCAAGATTCACTGTACAAACACGGATCTGTCGAGGAAATACAGCAAGGAACACTCCTATCGGCTGGTGTAAATCAAATATTCATTGACAGAGCCTTAGTTTTTAATAGAGTGACATTAGATTCTATTTTTTTTATCATATTTAATGTCAAACGGTATATCCTAAATGACAAATTTATTTCCACATGGTACATTTAAAAGATATACATATGAGAAAATAAAAAATTTGGTGGATCAGTTTAAAATGTCTGTAATCGTAAAAATTTGTTCTAAAGTTGGAAAAGTAGACCTTCTGTCCATTTTTTTTTTTGCAGTTTGTGTCCCCATTGGGGATTTTTATCCCCTCTTTGTTTTTCTGGCAATTATAAATGAGAGGAAATCCAAAATATCAATAAGTGATGGTAAATTTTCCAATGAGTATACCTTTTCTGAAAATAGGTCTTTAAGAAGGGAGTTCACTTATTTTTTTTTTACTGCTTTCACTTCCTGTTTTATACATATATATTACTACACAATACTAGCAACAAGCAGACATGCAAATATTTCAGTCTGGTGTGTGATGAATACCTTGTCCCCTGCTGCACTGTGGTACCTTTCCCTAGTTAGAGCATGACTTCTGTGTTCTGTAAAGACAATGTGGTCAGCAGGAGGAACCAGAGCAGAGGACTAGATATCCTAAACCTGCAGGCATATCATATACCAGCAGAGCTAGTGACTCTTTCAGAGATCAAAGATTCGATTTACTGCCTCCTGGAAAGGTAAGTATTAGTAATCTTTTTTGACATGGTGCATTACATTTTACTGGTCTTTTTATTCTTCCAAAGGATTGTTTTTATCTTTTACCTAAATAACCCTAATATTACAGATTACCTTATAAACTCATTATAATAATATTGTTTAAACCTAATTTAGTTCTGTGAATTAGACATTATCCTAACAGTTCTTTTTCTTTTATATTTAGAGCCGTATGGCAGAAAGCCTTCGTCTGTTTGACTCTATCTGCAACAACAATTGGTTCATAAACACTTCTCTTATCCTGTTCCTCAACAAGAAGGACCTCTTAGCTGAAAAGATCCGGCGCATCCCTCTCACTGTCTGCTTTCCTGATTATAAGGGACAGAATACGTATGAGGAAGCAGCAGTCTATATTCAACGCCAGTTTGAGGACTTAAATCGCAACAAGGAGACCAAGGAGATTTATTCACACTTCACCTGCGCTACGGACACCAGCAACATTCAGTTTGTTTTTGACGCAGTGACAGATGTTATTATCCAGAACAATCTTAAATACATTGGCCTGTGCTAAGCATTTCTCTTGGAGCCTGCACAGAGAACAGGGCATGGTCTTAAACCAGAAGGCACATGCCGGGGGGAATCAAGTAAACACTTACAAAGGGTGAGGTTATACACAGAAATTCCCCACATATTGCACTGAAATGTCCACAGTGAACCCCTCACCCACACAAACTCTTCATTCTGACAATGGAAGGAGATTATGGCTGGGTTTCTTTAAGCTGATATCATGTCTGATTTTCATGCTATCGGACCACAATTAGGGCCCATGTTCTTTGCTCCCTGTATTCAGTATGTGTGGTGTGCGTGTGTGTGGATGTAACTTGTGCTCGACTGGTGCCTGATGTGGTAATAGTCTGAAGATCTTTGAGTGAGATGTTCTGGCTGCTCAGAGGGGAGTTAAGTTGTGTCAGGTAAGGAGCTGTCACTGTACTCACTGGGTTCTGTCAGAAGAGATGCTTAAATGCCAGCACCGAACAAAAAAAAGTTTTGTATTATTCCAGCTATGCCTGGCACCTCCTATATGTGCCAAACCTAGACAGGGTACAAAAAGTCACTGAAATTTGAACATTGTTGTATACTTGCAATGTACAGCTGCAATACAAGCTAAGCTTATTAGGTACACAATTGTCAAGAATGGACTTTATAGAATCATAAGCTTCATAAATCAAGGCGACAATCACACTTTTCAAATTCCTAAAAAAAAAAGGGGGCACCATTTCAAAGGAAATCTGTTTTGATTGGAAAACATATTCCTATATTTTAGGCCCCATCCCCTCTGGTTCATTGGGAGCAGTAATTGTGGCTTTCATCTGCTATTGTACCATATAGTAGCTGCTTAATGGCCTGTTTTTCAGCTTGCTATCTGCTGTAAGTAACAGTCCACACATTACTCTCTTGTAGTTGTTTAAAAAATGGGTATCTGGGAGGTGGGGATACTTCTGAGTTACTGTATGGAGGTATCCTGAGTAATATTGGGGATTCCATTAAAACTGGAAGTCCCTTGTGCAAAACAAATCCTAGCAAAATTGCATACTTGTAATTTACAAACTTTATAAACTGCAGCAGTTATTTTTCTCCATACTGGTTGTTTCTCTCGTGTCAGGTACTTAAAGGACAGTGGCCTACAATAGGTCTCTAACCACACAAAAAGGAAGTGTGGACAATAAACCCATATGTTGCCTTGCTCTTGAACAATGTAATGTGTTGGCTGATAAATATGGGTTGCACAATGTGTCTGCATCATGAATGCAGTAAATTGCCTATCCATCATATCTAAAATACACACCACTGTAAATAAACTAGTTACTAATAGTGTTAACTAATGCATAGGTAAACACTAGTGCACTTTGACAGATCTTCTGAGATGACAGACGTCAGTCGGCCAGTTCTAATGACTGCTTTCCTCAATAAACATAAAATTTGCTCAAAACATTTAGGTTACCTTTGTGGCTGGATTCACGCTGCTGCATTATGTATGTTGGTGTGCTGCATTGGAGTTCTTTTTCAAAAACAAATGAAAAACATGGCCAACACACATGCATTGCAGCACACCTGGTGTGCTGTGTTACTAGAACATATGGTTTTGGTGTGTTAGGTATCAAAAACCCCTAACACACTGCAACAGTGTAAATCCAACATTAATCATTCAATTCTGAAAGAAGGATAGCTCAAACTCCAGCATGCAGTATTTAGCACTTCACTACACAAATACTACAGTTTTAAAAGAAACTTGTGCTGAAAGAATTTGAATGGTACTTTTGCTGACCATTTCCTGAAAATGATAGTTGCATGGGTGTCATGCAATCTTCTCCCAAGTTTATGGGCTAAAGTTACCCGAATGGCTAGAAGAGAGAAACAAAATAAAAAAATGCTTTGTGTTGCCCTTGAAGTGGCCTAAGTTTGACAAAATAACTACATTCCATGGGATAATTCTCATGTGCTTATCATATATGGTAGTGTGCAGGAATTCCTATAAGAGTCACTACAGCATTAGAATTACAAAATACAAAACAGCAAAACACTTTTTGTTGCATATTATTTTCACCCCCTATCTTGGTTGGCTGAATGGCCAAAATAATGGAGACTGACAGAAGAGATGCAACAGTATAGAAGCTACTAATTCTCAGCTCTGATGTATAGAATCAAACTACTTTGGCCAGCCAAGGACCCTGTAGCACAATCTTAAGTTTTTTTAGTAATTTGAATTTTTTTTTTTTTATCTATACTCAATCGTTTAAAGGAGAGTATTGCATTTATTGCAAAACAACAGGTATTTGACATACCAAAAACATTTTTTTTTCTTTTTTTGCACTTAGGGTCACATGCATGCAAAAAATTATTATTGTTCAACTGCACGAAAAAACATATGTTCAAGAAATCAGCAATGCATGCAGTTTTAGGCAACAAGTAAAATGTGACTAGAGTGTTAGATATCAAAACTCCACAATAATCTGGTGATTTAGAGTAATGGGAAAACCTCCTCTGTGAAGTCATATGAACCTTTGCAGTTTTACTGCTCCAAAGTGTGCATAACTTCCCCATTCTCATCCTCTTTACTCCTTGTGCTGCAGCCTCATAGGTCTAGTTGTTTGCTACATTTGTTAATTTGAAATTCCCTGTCTCATTAATGTGTACTAAAAAAGAAAATAATCACTGTAGAAGCAGTAAAAAAATGTTTTTAAATGCTGAGCTGGCACTATGCAAATAAGTCTGACTTCAGGGGAATCAGCACCATACCAGTTCTTAGGCTGCTCCATTACCTTCCACAAAATTAAGAGACTGTTTTGCTGCATCTAAGCACTGCAAATATACAAAAATAGTTCAAATCCAAACCTACAAGTTTTTTTTAATGATCTTTATAGACTACCTGACAGTATATTCAACAGAGTATTCCTTTACTATTAGCCTGTAATAATATGGTTGAACTTCTTGGCTCATAAATCTCCATCACCATAGCTGATGCAGCAGGGATGAGGCAACATTGGGGTAGACAGACTCCAGCTGACAACTCTCCCTACAATACAATAACTCATATTTTTTTTATTCTGCTAAGTTCTGCACTTTTTTAACCATAAAGAAAAAAATCAGAACCTTTTTAGGACATTCAAAAGTAAAAATTGCTTGACCGTTTATGTTTGTAAAGAAACAAAAAAAACACTGGAAACAATTATAACACTGGCTATTTATTTTGCAAAAAAAAAATAGAGAGAAAGTGAAAGGAAAAAGAAAAGAAACGTTCAGCTGTTGAGCATTTACACCGACAAAAAATTTCTGTGCTACTTGAAACATCGGGCAGGTCTGCCATTTTTGTTTTCTTTAAACTGGAATAGTGCAGTATTAAAGAAGCATTAATGGAGCAATGAACAATAATGTTGCCTTTTTATGGTAACAAGCGCTAAAAGTGGTTTGGCCTGATGTGCATAGACCTACTGTAAAGATGCAGAGTTCCCCTTTTTCAAGGAAGTTGGGCCGCTAATTTTGAATGCGTGAAGTGTGTGTAAATAAGTCGAGACTGTGTAAAGCACATCCACTTAGTATGTATATTTTTCCCCCTACAGCTTCATGTGTAACCCAATTCACTTGGTATCCTCCTGAGAACACAATGTCCCTAAATACAGTGTATGACTCCTCTGCCAAGGGCTCAATTCCTCAGGGCCTGTGAGGCCTGCAACACACTACGTACCTGTTACACGGCTTTGCCCAGAGTGCCTTGCAGGCTTCTTTGCCCCTGAAGGCTGATGACACTACAATTTTAAAAAGAAATCTCTACTGGAGAAAGGGAAATAAAGATTCTGAATGGATTATTTTGTGTTTTTTCTGTTTTTGGAAAAGGAGTGTTCTTTTTTTCTTGCCTGTATGGTTTATCTAGTTTCTTAATCTCTAAGAATTCTGACAAAGTCAGAGCAGTTGAGAAACATGTGACAGTTCTTGGACCGCTGTCACATGCAATTAGAAAAGATGTCATTTGCTCAGGTAAACTTCAATACATCTGAGGCCACAGCTCAGGGGAGGGACTGAAAATGACTAACTTGCAAATTATCAGGAGACATTGACCTTAAAGTGTATCCCTGGAGAAAACTTTTTGTTTTGGTAGTTTTGGATAGAGTAAGGCTATGTACACACTTCACACATGATTCTTGTCTAATAATCGCAGAATCTGATGAGTATACAGCGCTCGCCCTTCATGGATCCATCCTGGCGGATCCACTAATGACAAACGATCGCAATGAAAGTGAAGGGGAGAGGGCCTTTCAAATGACAATTATTGCACATGTGTACATAAGCCTTAATGTAGCCTAAGAATGGTTATTTATTTCCAGTCTGTATATTCACATACCTGTCTTAGTGACAATGTTATCACTAGAGCAGGAAATTAAGATAGGGATACAAAACTGATAACAATTATATTTACATTCCTAGGTGTCCTACCAACAGTTTTACCACAACAATTAATTTTGACCATATTTTAATAGCAGTAACCAATTTTATTTTTAGCCTAACGAACAAACTGCTATACCAGACCAAACTGTGAGATAAGAAATGATAAGTAAGTTTGTAATCTTTTATATAATATAAATTATTATTTTTTTTAGTCTAACAACTATTACCAATCAGTTATATTTAATAACACAATGCCAATAGTATTGTAACATGCAGAAATCCACACTGATCTGATTGGTGAGGTATTTATTTGCCTTTTAAAAAATTTGTTAAGGTGATTTTTAGGCATCAAAGCGTTGGTGTTATGTTGTTTTGCTACTTCTGCTTTCCTGCAATGCCTTGCTGTCATCGTGCTTTGAATTATGGATCATCAATGTGGAGGGGTAAGCAAGTCCCCTGTAAAAAGTTGGGATCTGCATACAGTGTGTGGTCAATGGGAATCCCACAAGCTTTCACTTTTACTTAGAGCTTCATACGGTAGATATTCCAAGTGCTTGCTATTAAATCCCATAGCAATATTAAACTTTAAATAGTAGTAATACTTTGGAGATGAACTCCTGTCAGACAGAATAAAAAAGCATTTTAAGCTGCTTAGCTATGACTTTTTTCCACAACGCCAATCCCTACTTTGAGCAGTATCCTTCAAGCAATATAGTCATTGTGTGTGCTGAGTTTCTCACGATTTATCTATTTGCTTTGTGCCCCACCTCCTGAACTGTATATACTGACTTTTCATTTTGCTCTAAACAGGGCTGTAGGAGAAGTGGGCTGATGTCAGTTCATCACTGCAGTAATACCCACTCATCAGTGATTAACACAATGCCTAATAAATCTAATACACACAGCTTTGTCACTTCTGGAGCAGAAGTGACTGACACCTCCTAAAACCCAGAGAGTGTATCTAGTAGAAGTATATTGGTAAATTGTGCAGTAAGGAAGTGTGCCTGCCACAATGGCCTTCAATGAAAATTCTGAGGCACGCAAGAAGGGTAAAAAAAATGACAATGGAACATGATGACATTGAAATGTGGGGCTTGTTTAATCACAACCATGCTAAAGTTATTTAGATTGATTTCATTTCTGACATCAATAAATATACACCTCTGCATATAAGACCCCTAACTAATATTTTCTGCGTTTTCAGACAGGTGTTATACTTTACGTGCCGCAATAAAACTTAGACACAAGAGTCCTGGATGTCCTGTAGACCCTGTAACTCTGCTGCCTATTTCCTCATCCCATAACATAGGATATGGCCCAATAAATGACTTCTTTAACTGACTGACATGTTCCACTAAGTGGTTATTATAAAAGCTAAAGAAGTAGAATCTGGCTTTTTGGGAAATTCATTCAGTGTCAAGCCTACAGTTTTTTGTACAAAGATGGAATCTGTGTGATCTTCCACCAAGCAATGTTCTTTACAGTAAAATATTTACCTAACTGACTAGGCATGTCGCTGGAGAAAAAATAATAATAATGTAATGCCAAGCAAGTGTCACAAGAATGGTCCATGCATTCCAATAATAATTGATATTGAAGGTCTGGCCAGATAGCTGAGATGTTGGTTAAACTGAAAATGCATTAGCATGAAGGCTGCATAAAATAATGTATGTGACACTTGAGTGACCAGTTTTATTTCAGGCATGAAGTATGAGTATTCAGAGAACAGAGAACATCCATACTTCTCTGAAGTACCACATTATCCAACGTGGAGAACGCATAGACATTTGGAAGGGGTATCTGTCCAAGTTTGGGGAATCCCAGAGCAGAATGAAGTCACAAAGCAGAAACAAAGGTAAATGTTGGGACATTGTAATGCTTTATGTTAAACATACAGTAAATTGTCTTTAAAAAGGTTCACTAGTTCTTGGTAAATAGATGGGAAAGAATAATAAAAAATGACAGGAATAACGGTGTTTATGGAGCAAAGAAGGCTGATGGACACAGTGTAATAATGGTAAGATGTAGTTGGCCTTTAAGCCTATTTTTAAAAATAGAATAGGATAAAACTTTGTATAACTATGGAAAACTTTTCCACAGTGACCATTCAGATGTTTAACAATGTGATGATGCTGTGTGTTGTAAAAACAAAAGTGTGAGAAAACAGCGTTAAAACTATGCTGGACTACAATCAGGAGTCTTAGTGTATTACTTACCATGAAATCCAAGCCAGGACCATTTTGTATTCTGGATAGAGTGGGTTGGAACCTATACTTGGATTTTACCGAGGATTTCCCTCACTTTCCATTGACGACCAATGTCAACAGAAGCTTCCCAAAGGAGATATAGATGGCATAAACCCACCGTAAAAAAATAGGTTTTACTACTGTCTCTGCTACCATTGGAATTCTTTGTCCCCAAGTGGTAGCACATGTTAGTGCATTGTGGTGCCATTCATTTAAATGGTACCTCAACAGACATCAAGAATAAACTTGCTTTGCAATGCACTACAGCACTACATTAGAGTACTATAACACAGAACGTGTATTGTAGTGGGCCAAAAAACTACAGCAGCACAGCACATGAACATTAGTGGACAGCACATTAGTAAAAATCTCTCTAGCTACAACAACGATAAAACCTAAAAAAAGGATTTAACTCTTGTAAAAAAACAAAAACATAGACTTACACTTTACACATATCCAATTTTGCCAAAATCTTCTCATGTGTTGTTTCAACTTACTGTTACTTTTCAGTTAGATATTGATAAACACATTACAGGGATTCACTGTATAAACAATGATGGTAAGCATGTTGCAGTGAATTTCCTTTATATAAATAAGTGTGTTGCAGTCAATGCTGTTAATAGGAATGATGGTAAGGATACTGCAGCAAATGCTGCTACTTAGAGTAATCCTCTAAGCATGTTTTAGTGAGTGCTTCCATTATGGCATGTTTCATGTCATTATTTTTACTGCAGTTATACAAAGGGGCAATAATAAATGAATTGATGTCTGCATAAGATATACAAAAGGCCTACGGGAAATTTAAACTTTACAAACTAAAACAAATATTAATTCATTACAATGTATAGGAATACAAATGCTAAAATATTCCTTGGAAATGAATCACCTCTATTAGACAATTATGTAGGCTGCCAATACTGTCAATTTGGTAGTAAAAACTACTGAAGCCACACACAAGCAAGTAGCATTTAAAAAAGTGGCCATTGTTGTGAGTCTTTGTACTATCCTCAGCATGGCAGGTTTAAGTATGATAGCAAGTACACTGCCATGACAATTACCTCTTAGAATGAGGCTGAGCATAGTACAGTAAATGTCTCCAATAAGGATGGTAGATATACTGCAGCTTCCAGCCTTGTGGATTCCTATAATGATCGCAATTATGGCAATTCTCAGTCTGCTCTCACACAGTGATGGCCATAAGGTTGTAGTATATCTGTCTGCCACTCCTAATGGGTAGTATAAAATCTAGTCAGAACATTGCTCCTGCTAGTATCACATTTGAGATGATGGTGTGACACTTTAAGCTTCATATAATGGTAATCCTGAGTTTCTAAGTCTCTGGGGCTGATTCATTAAAGCTCTTCAAGGCTGGAGAGGATACTGCCTTGGAGAGCTTTATTAAATCAGAGCCTCTGAATCTCTCATTTAATAATGGTTGTAAAGTTGCAGTATATATCTCTGCCACTTGTACCAGGTATACATGCTAGTCAGAAAAGTCTTTATTCCTAAAATATAATCACATTGATATGGAGGTAAGCTGCTACAGTGAGGTTCATATAATTGTGATCACAAGACAGATGAGAAAGTACACTTTATTAGCACCTTTACTAAAGACATGTATGTTTTGCACCTATGTCACCAATGCCACAAAGATGTCATATAACTAATACACTCCAAGTGAAACGCTTCTGCACTGTCAGGCCTCCATAAACCAGGCAGTTAAGTCGGCAGGTCATCGCGCCACCTAGTGAGACTGTTCTGCCACTACACCCAAAGCCGAGCTCTAACAGTGCTATGGTAACTAATAGTACAGCAAGTTATAATTTAACAATTTATCACTGGAGAGATTTACCCGGGACTTGTACCAGAAACATAAATCAAGAGACATCCCTAGGCAAATCTGGAACAAACTGGGTGATATGATATCACCATACAATCTCTAATAAAGAACCAGGGCTTGTGGCCAGATAGGGGGATGTCTAGACAAATGTGTTTAGTTTACTCAGCACCTTGTACAAGATTAGTGCATCATTCACATTTATTTTCTCTAATGAACAACTAGGATTTCTTGTTGCAGGTAGTTCTGCAAAATGTGTATTTCTTTACATAGTAAAAGACAATACACAGCTGGGCACAGAAAAAAATAAATGACCAATATAGATCTGGTCACAATAATATAATACATTTTCATATACAACTAATGTATACAATATGGAGCAAATTAAACTGGAATTCTTAATAAAAGCAATTCCATTTCTTGCATAGTTCCAAAAATGAAACAACTACTTGTCATACCAGTTTTTATATATTTATTCCATTGCACTACACTGACCATTTGGGTGTAGGCACTAATTCCATCTTGCACATGTGTTCACTAAGTATAATAGGTAATCCAATTTCAAGTACAGGGACTGATGCAAAATAGTGTACAGGAAGCAGTTACCTTATGAGGCCTAAAACAGGGCTGTCCATCTTCCTAAGGATTACACACAGTCCAGGATGTTCATACCATTTTCATACCGTTTATTTTCATTATAAACCACCACACTAAATTTACTGCTGTCAGAGGAATGCTAACAATGTATACAACTTTGGAGACTGGAGTTAGATAGAACTGGTATAAAATACCAATAGGAAAATTTGGAAGCACAAAACTATGATATGTGACACTTTCATACTACAGGTTGACAATCGAAAATCCAGTAATCAATATCAATCAAATCAATAATCCAGTACTTTCAGTTTCCCAGAATTAATTTCAGATTGCATTTTTGATACAGGGACTGCAGTACACTGTTTGGCCACCTATGTTTTGATGGCACTGCTCTGCAGAAACAGCTGTTAGCTTGCTTACTAAACTAAATACACGTTGAGACGTCCCTGCTGCCTGCTCCCTGGAACTGTTCCATATGTCCGCGGGTGCTGCAGAGGAAGGCTGCCTGTGTGTGGGGGTGAGTATAAAAATAAAAAAATCCGGAATTTTCGAAAATCCGGCACACTTCAGGTCCGGAGGTTGCCGGAATTTTGATTGTCAACTTGTAGTATTTCTTATTATGAAAGTCCCTAGTTATTTAGAAATACAAAAGTACATAAACACTTACCTGCTGGAAGCTCTGAGAGCATCTCAAATGTTTGATGCAAATTTCTTCGAACTATATCTACAGGGTCATTTAGAAGGTGGGAAAGTGTGATAACAACGTCACTTCTCAGGATACCTTCCCTGAAATGTGGAACATAAAAATGTGAAAAAGAGCAAATAGCCTGTTCAACTGACTTACATTGTTTATGTTACAGAGCTCATATGTGCTGCACAATATGCAGAAGGAAATATAGTACAATGGTGTGGTTTATTATTGATAGTAACCAGCACCCTGAATACCTAGAGATAAATATGTATATTCCAGGAGGGCTTCTGTCAGACAATTGTCTAGCAGGTTCCTGTGTACTCTATTAGTTCAGCTGCAATGAATATGACTATCAGGTTGAAAAAGATTCATATATGGCAACACTGATTTACATTTGAGAACCTTTGGACGGTGCTTGTGCCATGATTGGACATTTTAGTTAGCAGGGGCATTAATTACGTGATACTATCTACCTGACAACCTCTGTAAACCATTGTAGAAAACCTGCACCAGTTAGCCTGCTATATGATAGGCAGATTTGGCTTCATGAAAAAGTAAAATCATGTGTGCATGATTTTAAATCAAATGTGTTATTCTGTTAGAGAGTGGAGCACTTCATGTTTAACAACTTTCTTTTCTACTCTTCTCTAAAACTTTCCACTCCTTTACTGCCTTTCTTGCCTGCTGTAACTAACACATAAAAATCCAGGCAATTCCCTACTATTCACCTAAAACACTCTCTTTCAATTGGTCAAGCTAATCAATGTCTCCTCTTTTTAATGTGATAGGTAAGTATGTGGCTGCCATTAGGGTCTTAGTGATAGGCAGGCAGAGTGGAGAGCTGGCCTACCTAAAATCAATTTCTGATTTTAGGTTTACTTTAAATGTAAACTCTCCTCCTGTGTGACACCTCGTTTTGCCTTTTGCTGTCACCCCCAGTACTGCAAAGTTCTTCACTATGGCTATTCTGCCTGCATCCCAATCTTCTGTGTACTACCCCTTTCCACCCCGCTCTGCAGTAATTCCTCCCTATATTAAGCTGACATTTACCTTATCTCCTAATGTTTTCTTAAGTGTCACTGATCTTTTTTTCTGCTCTTTCTGCCTAAAGAAACATATGTCTCCTAGTACTCTAGCTCTGTATACCTCCAAGAATAAATGAAAGACTCCAATCTTTCGACCAAGGCTACCAGAACATTAAACTACTGCAGGCATAATTAGATGAATGATGGATCTTAGGTCAATTCACTTACGTGGAAACTATTGTACAGATTTTTGTTTTAATGAAAATGCTTGGTTGCTTAAGTGGAGCCAGAGAGCACAAAATAAATCCTGGCTCTGCTGCCATTAGTTTGCAGCATTCACTCCTATATCACCTAAACCATTAGGTCAGGTTCTTTTTACTCTCCTAACGGTGTCACCCACCCATCACCATCCAATCTAGCAGAGGAACTTTAAACATTGTATACTTTATTTATTAAATCATAGTGGAAGTGTCCATGCCCATTTCAAACTCATTGCTTCTAGTTTGTATGAAACAAAAAAACCCTGCAAAATACCAAGCTGAAAGACAATTCTCTCAAATGATGTAATTTATGTATCTGATGTATCTGTGCTACAGTACACAGTAATGCATTGTACATGGTACAGATTTGCATGTTGTGATGTGCTAGTAAAAGTGCTGCAGGTGTGATTTCTGGTTCACTGCGGTGTGTTAGGCAGCCTATTCCACAACACACCACAATGGCATTGTCTTTGTATGAATGGGTTTAAAGGTAAATGTTTGTCAAAGAAAGAACAAGACATGTAGCTACCCTGAACAGTTAAAAATGGGCTTTAGAGATACCCACTTAGTTCTTGAACTCACACACATTTTCTTGTAACTAATAATGAAAATGTCAAGAATCTTGCTTCTGTTAGCCAGTTATTGGCCATTTGATATCAGATCTGTTGATAATGAGCAAATGTATAAAGTACACTCCTATCGTATCTTATTGCCTGACTTTTGTCCAACTTTTTTAACTGTAAATAAAAAAAAGGTAAGTGTGGTTAATATTCAACTTTTTGTTACCTGACACCACTTGTAAGGTTTAAAAAGCATGCTGAAAAACCAGATCATTCAGAATTGACCATATGCATAGCTGTACAAGATCAAGACCAGATGTTAATCTATTATATCCAACAACAGTGCAGAAACTGCATTTCTCTTAAATGTAGATATGCCAATGTGTTTGGAATAAACAGATACAGTGTCACACAAAGCTCACTAACCTTCCAATGTTATGGCCAGCCATGATGTGGAAAACTTCAGTTGTTTTTTGTCTGACAGTGCAGTCTTCATCAAATAGCAGAGTTTTCAGGCTTTCCATGAAACCTGTATAGGAATACACAAGCCATAAACAGAATGCATTAGACATGAGTGGGTCCTCAATACAAAAACTTACAAAAATGTGAAAATAAAATAAAATGGTATTTTTGAAACAATGCTGCAAAAAATACCCTGGTCATAGTCCCAATGAAAATACTACAGAACACATCCTTTTTCATAACATACTATTCAATAATGACAGTTCACCATGGACATTATTTACATGTTAATATATCTATCACAAATTAAAAAACAAGTTGTTTATTTCACAATGAATAAAGAACCCTATATAATGTTGATGGAGGAGCCGTGCAACTAACAACCAGGTCTGACGACATATTAATGCTCTCTTATTGAAGGAAACAGTTATATGATATGAATTTAGATGCCCCCCCCTTTAAATAATCTTGCCTTTCCATTGCTTTGATTTCTTCTTTTAATTAACCAACCAAAGACATGTTTTCATTGTGGAGATTCATTCCATTTTTTACAATATTTACAGCAATATTTTATGAAGTTCTATTCCTGAGATTTTTCTACTTCCTGCCTGTAGCCTGGACTTTTTTTTAAAATTGATGGCCAGTTTCTGAATGAACAAATATCTGATAATTGGTTAGGAATTGTTCAATTTGAACATTAATTATCAAGCATCTGAATCAGCTTTAAGGTCAGTCAGACTATAGGATGTTAAGCTACGTACACATGTTCAATGCTTGAATCTGGCATGTGTACAGTGCCCATCGTCCATTGTCCGAACGACCGTCCTGACGGATCCAAGGATGATGGACGACTAACGATTGTAATGGAAGTGAAGGGGGAGAGCGTGCAGCGAGGTGCCGCTCCGTCATTCTCCCCCTCCTCTTTCCATAGAGCAGAATGGTGCTGTATGTACAGCACTTGTTCATGCATCGTGCAGTGCTTAGTCGTTGGAAAGGATTGTGAAAGATCCTTTCCAACGACTATAATTGGAAGTGTGTACACAGCTTTAGTGTCTTGGCATGGGCAGCCTAGCACTAGATTTTTACTGGCTGAGATGTAGTCATCAGTGGGGAAAGTAATCACCTGCAATATCATTTTATATTTTTGTGCTGGAAGTTTTCAGAAGACATCAGTGTACCATAAAACAATATGCAGAGAGATGTGTCTCCTAGGCTCACTCAAGCAGCTAAACATACAGCAGCAATTTGTTGCCATGGATGTTATGTTTTTATACATATTTTAATGTTGTATCTTTTAGACATGAAATCCTGTGATTTGTAAAAAGATACTATAAATAATGCACTGAAAAAAACACTGAACTGGGTTGGCCTTCTTTTCTTTAATTCACCATGATTCATTCTGTCATGTGCTAGTAAGATTTTACCATTATTACCAATATTGGTTGGGAACAATAGAAATACCAGAGAATTTAAAAACTTAAACTGTTTCTAACCAACTTTATTTATGTGTTACACCAATATGTCAAATGTGTAAAATTTTTGAATTACATCTCTTGTATTAAAAGAACAAGAGACTGCAGAGATGGAGACATTATCCTGCCCCTGTACAAAGCATTGGTCAGACCACATCTGGAATATGCAGTCCAGTTTTGGGCACCAGTTCACAAAAAAGACATTGTGAATTGGAGAGAGTGCAGAGAAGGGCAACTAAACTAATAAAAGGAATGGAGGAGCTCAGCTATGAGATTAGCTGAACTGAATCTATTCTCCCTTGAGAAGAGATGTTTAAGAGGAAATATGATCACCCTGTATAAATATATGAATGGTCCATATAGAGAACTCTCTTCCCATTTATTCACTTTGATATGATTACAAGGAACAAAATGGCACATCTGGAGGAAAAGAAGTTTAAGCTTTGGATAAGGAAGGGATTCTTCACTGTAAGGCTGTGAAAACATGGAATCGGCTTCCTCAGGACGTAGTTTCAGCAAGTTCTATAGATTGCCTTAATAAAAAGCTGGATGCTTTTCTAGAAGCACATAATACAACTGGGTATTGAGGCTTTAAAATAAAGATAACAGGGATTGTTAATCCAGGGAACATCTGGTTGCCTCAGGGAATTAGGAAGGATTTTTTTTTCCCTGTTGGAACAAAGTTTACCAGGGTTTTTTGCCTTCCTCTGGATCAATTATGTCCATACGGTTTTATCTCTAGGATATGTATTTCTGCGATCTCCACCCCTGTCAAAATGTTTACTTTCAGTAATTGTATATCTAGCTCACCTTATTTACAAAGAACTATAGCCTTTTGGAAACTGCTGTCCTGGGCATTACAAGAGAATGAAATCAAGTATTTATATAGTTGCAATAAAAATACCATTAAAAAGGAAAGTGCTTTTCTGGTTTATTAAAACAAACAATATGTAAAGTGCATTGATTCACAGACACCAATGAGGACTGGTAAGGGGAGGGAGGAGTGAGCGGCATCCTGCTGCACTTTCCTCCATAGGAGTGCTCATAATTTGTTCCTGATTGGTTGTTCATCAATCATTGGAGGACCTCTGTATACATGTCAGATTTTCGCCCAAGATGAGCACTATGAGAATCATCTGGTGTGCGTGCATAGCTTTAATCTTTCAGTTTTAGACAGTAAACTGATATATAGATCAGTGCTCGCCAACCTTTGTGACGTCATGATGCCAGAACCCGTCCACTCTTCCATCGCAGGTCTGTGTCCAGAGACAAAACCTGCCCACCGTTCTGTGGCTCTGACATGGTCCGCGGCTCTGGCCGATGGGCCCCCTCAGCAGGGTCCTTCTCCTGACCCCGCTGGGGTGCGCACTGGCCAGAGCCGCAGACCACCAAAATGTTGTTGCTGACCACTGGTTGGGGACCGCGGATATAGATGACTTTGATATAAAAAAGACTACCTGTGTACAGATGTACAGATAGGACTTACCCAAATGCACTGCCTGGTAGACGTACTCTGGATCATGCACAAGATCACAAAGCGCCATGAGAGATCTTTGTCGAGTAATTAGGTCAGAGCTCTTCAGTTCTTCATTTAATTTTGGTAAAGCCCTCTCCCCAAAGGCAATGGGCGCTTTTGTAGGATCAATATTTGGTGGTAGATAAGCTGATATCCTAGCTTCAGCCATTGATGTAAACTTTTTTTTCTGCCCTAAGAGAAAAAAAAATGTTAGTTACTGTGTTATATATGTCCATTGCAATCGTGTTCTTGATTTAGGGTATGATTGATTTGACTGGGTAAATAAAGCACAAGTAAGGTGTATCAGATCAAAGGTATTTAAATTTTGGTCATCACTGATGTGTAGTTGAAGTTATACTCAAATCAAAGATAAACAGAAAGCCCTTAACATGGATCTAAGTGTGCTATGGTATAGGAAATATTTACATGTTAAATGTACCTAATCAGTATCCTGATCTTCCTCCTAAAAGAACTGATAGCTGTATATGTAGATATAAGACACTGCACCTCTGCTAGTCTCAGGAATGTTGAACAGTAGGACCCTTGATGCTACCATGCCCTGGTAATACATGATGACACACCATCCATGTGTTAGTGCCCTGTTTCCCATGGAAAACCCTTGAAATAACTTTCAGGTCTTCATGGAACCACAGCTCACATTATATTAGTATTTAAGAATGCCTCTTTCATTGCTGGCCAGTGGGAAGAATGCCACCCTTACAGATTAATGGGTTAAAAAGATCAATGGTGACCCAAGTGTCACAAACTGCTCATTGCCCAAGAAGCCCCTAGCAAGGAGGAACCCTGATGGAGAAGCATTCTGTTAGTGTGTTCTGGTGCCATTCATTTTGAATGCCACCCAATGCAGGTCCAGTAAACAAACAAAAGCAACATGGCTCATTTTTGTGCATTGATAGGTGCTACAGACTATTTCATCTGCCAAGTTGGGTTGCTATTCAGGAGATTTTCCTTCACTTTCTGTCCCCAATGTCAATGTTTCCCTTCTATTTTTGTTTAACGTTTTGGATTGTTCCTCACTTTCTGTTTGTCTCTGGCAGGAATCATCTGATGTGTGTGTGAAGCTTTACCTTTTCAGCCCAGTAAATATACTTTCCACACCTAGCGAATCCCATGCTACCTATAGCTAATACTTTGTTCTGTTGCTTTAACTCATATCCTGCATTGCCATCTTCTCTCTTCCAGCTCCCCAGATGACACTAGTGATGGAGATCAATCTCATTCACCATATGTGTAAGTTTGGGTGCTTTGTTATTGGGTGGTGTTCCAATAATGTTAATAACCCGTTACCAATCTAACGCTTCACACGATCAGACGCTGGGCTGTTCACATTTGTGGAACGCTCCCTGGTGATGTGGCAAAGTGAGATCGGCACTGCGATCAGCAGCATGCTGTGTAGAATCCCGCAGTCTCCTGTGTATGCGATGTAGCTATCCCAGGAAGCTGCAGGAATACCAATTAATCTTTCTTCCTGTGGTGTAAATTGATTGGGGTAAAGTATTTTCCCTCTTAGTGTTATGAAAAGCACTTCTTTAAATGTTCAGAAATGCAATGGGTGAAAGGAGGAAAGAAAGAGGTTTAGGCTCAAAATACAGTGGTACCTCGGTATAAGTCCGCTTTGGAAAAAGTCCAACTTGGTATAAGTCCTGTTTGGACACGAAAAATGTTGCTTGGTATACAACCTTTGCTTGGTATACAACCTTTGTGCTAGAACTTGTAGGGGTCAAAATGAGTCATAACACGGCACTCTACCCTTATTTACCTCTCTCCAGACAAAGCCACGACTGCCCACGAGCGTCAGTACGCCAGTTACTACCATTCAGTGAACAACCCGCGCTATAACTCTCTGTGATATACATAACATCTCCTCCTCCTCCCTTCTCAGCACCATCCTAGTAGGCACTCAACTCTTCTCAGCAAGGTAAAGTGAGGTTACATTATCATTTATTTCATCTAATTGCTTTTGTATTTATGTATTTTAGTATTAAGCAGTGTTTAAATTATTTTATACAGACCCATCAATGTATAATACACCAATAACAATAGGATTTTTTTTCATGGGAATGGATTAATCATTTTCCTTTTATTTCCTATGGGAAAAATTTGGTATATGTCCTGTTTGGTATAAGTCCAAGGATCTGGAACACTGTATTATGTTAGAATTAATTATGTATTGATATACTTTCGATTCATATATAACTATGGTACATACATTGTTCCAGTTGTATAATCACAAGACTGATATGTATAAGCTAGACAGGTAAATTCTAAATGAGTTAGTTATAAAAGCTGTATTTTGTCTTAAGGAATCCCGACGCGTTTTGCCACGTTTGGCTTCTTCAGGGGAGTAATAGCATAAGAACTGTACGGTCTGTGTATAAGTTCAAAGAGAGACATAATAATATACAATATATGCCAATCTTGATTGTGTTAAATATGTTACAAAGTATACATAAACATAAACATTACTGGTGACCTACAATTAGACCCAAAGAAATATAAATGACATATATCAAATTACATATAATGCATAGATATTAGGTAATAAAAATACATAAAAATTGTATATGGGGTATATATAAATGAATTGGGATCTAATGAAGAAAATACTAAATGTAACCAAAAAGATCACACTTTTTAGCAACAAAAAGGAGCAAGCAATCTTAAAAATGTAATTTTTAGCAAGATTGGCACAAATATTTTTTGGGGACTAGAGGGGGAAGGATTGGGGTTTCTGTCAGGTTTTTATTGTTAAATTCATTTCAGATATTAAGTTATGTTTTCACTGGTATTTGTAACAATAGTGTCAAAAGAATCACCAGTGAGTTTATTGTTTTTACACCCTTGCTGCCTGTAACACTGCAGGATCTCCTTGGCCAGCAGAGGGCGACACCCCGCTGTTCCTGATGTCATAGAAACTGATGGGTGTTTAACCCCAGTGTTCTCCCCAGCCCCTTTTAGCCGGGCGCACCACCTGGCACTTTACAGCAGCCATCGGGCTGTTTTTGGGTGATTACTGATGAGTTGGGTCACAATACAGGGGCTGCCACCCACCTACAATTTCTTCCCACCCAGCTTAAAAAAATGTCTGGGTTGAGCACTGAACCCCTCCTATGGATTCTGGTGACATGCTTGTTATGACGTCACATAATAATACCAGTTGTCAGCAGGTCATTTAAATCCAAAAACTGACAATTGTCACTGAAGCAGCTAGTGAGGAGAAAGTGATATCTGTTCCATGGATAACTGCCAGGCCAGCATGGACACAGCAATTCTCTGTGACAGATTCTAACCCCAAACTCTGCTGAAATACTACACTGAGTGGAAGTAATAACGGTAATAACTAATAACTGTGTGCTGGAAATGAAGCTGGGAATACTGGCCGCGGGTAAACATGCTCACCGAAAGACAGTCGTCGCCTTATCCCCAATGGCAGCAGCTGCTGGTCCTCTCTGACTAAACTATTGCCACAGCAAGCGTGCCCTGGTCACTAGGCAACCGATTACTCAATGGCGCACCGAGCGTAGTCTGGAATAACACTCTACGCTAACGTAGCAGCTGTAAAAAATGACAAATACGCAAATTACGAAAATGTCATACTCCACATAGTTCTAAGCTTTATATAACCGTAAGCCCAGTCTTTTATATAAGTCTGGATTCTGTCTCTTATACTATACAAAAATGTTAACGGAGACATTAACCTATTTCATGGTGTCGTCATGCAGCACATTTAAACTGGATATGTTAGCCCCGCCCATAGAGACATACTTCAAATGTCCTCCTCCAGGTCCTCTCAAACCAGAGAAACCACGCCCATGGCTTGCGATCCGTTGCCTTAGCAACCGCGGAGTGCCCTGGCAAAGCGAGCAACGTTTGTGTGTCACTAGCCCAGGTTGTGTGCCCGGAAGAGCTGCACCATGCTGAGCCAGCCATCATCTCCAGTCCCCAGGGACCGGCTCATCTGTGACATGCCCAAGGTAAGTGTACTTCCAGCTTCTTCCATGTCCATTGTTCTGTATTTGTCATTCCCTGGAAGTGTTCTCACTGATGGCTGTATATTCTAATATTGTACAGAAAGTCTGGAGATTTTTATTGTGGAAAAGATGTAAATAATATGATAGAAATGTATTGACTAGAATGTGATCAGTAAACACTTTTATTATTATTATTATTAATAATATTAATAAACAGTATTTATATAGCGCCAACATAATATGCAGCGTTGTGCATTAGTACAGATAGTGATTCCAAAAGAGGAAAGGACCCTGCCCCGAAGAGCTGACAATCTAATTGTATAATGAAATAAATATTGTAGGTGCATGATCCTACCATGACCATAATCTGTATACATTTCCCTTTGTGATCAGATTTTGTATATATTTCATCAAAGGTAAGTAAGATAACTCATGCAGGCCATAAACACATCCCCAAATCATCACTTACATTGCTACCTTTCTTTATATTAGAGTTTAAAAGTAATTTTTGCAATACTCTGAAGTTTGGATGAAAAGTTTTATGCTAGAATCAACTTTGGCAGTGTAATAGTACATTAATTATACTGATACAAGGGTTTGGTTACAAGGGAGGGAACATTGCTTTAAATAAAGAACAGTTGGTAGATATGCCTGCTCTGTATCTAAGCCACCATTTGTATAGCTGTCTCTTCTATTGTTTGGGTTACAATAACACTTATATTAAATATCTGTTGCAGTGTTATACAGCTGAAGCTTGCCTGAACTACCAAAAACATTTTGATGCTCAGGTGAAGAACGCGTGCCAGCAGCGCCATGCTGGGCTCTTTGGGTGAGTTTGCACATGAAGAATGTGTATATTTCTTATACTGGTTATATTGTAACAATCAAACAAATACAGGTAGTCCCCGGGATACATATGAGATAAGGACTGTAGATTTGTTCTTAAGTTGAATTTGTATGTTAGTCAGAACAGGTACATTATTTTAATAAATGCAATAAAGACAGATGTTTGTCTCAACATATTATTAGACAGCATGGTATCAGTTACTGTTTAAAATTCTCACTGTGAGCTAATCACAAACAAAGCAAAAAAAAATGTAGCCTAGACATTCATTAACTTCTGGAGCAAGCTGTGCTTTGATATGCAAGAAACAACTGCAGAGTTTGTCTTGGTCAATAAACAGTTACAAGAGGCTGCAGAAAGAGCTCACCCCATAAGATCACACAAAACCTCATCTGTGTTAAGCCAAAGATTTCTTCTGCAAGTCATGCAACCCCTTTTGATGTCCTTAACCCAGGGACTACATTAAAGGGGCATTGCACTCAGGAACAATACTTTTCTGATAGTTTGTGGCTTCTGGTGTTCCTGAATGGTATAACAATGAGCTCTTGCCATGTTTCTTAACTCTTTCTTCCTCAGAGTTTTAGGTTTTCCAGCGACTCTTGCTGCAATCCCATAATATAAAATGAAATAAAAAATCCAGCATGGAATATGCTGGATACGCACGACAATGTCTGATTGTGGCAGAATGAGGTGTGTAGACTCAAGATCCTAATGCAGAGATCTCACTGTTAAAATGAAATAAAAATTCAGTTCTGGCAGCTTAGTTCTCCAGCACTCACCCCCCAACAAAATGTGCCATGTGAGGTTGTAGATATTTATCATCACTAATACTCTAGATTTGAATTCGGTAAAATATAGCAAGATATCTGATTAGCTGTCGTAGACAGCAACTCCACTTTTCCACTCCGCTCATAGCTTGGAGATTGGAGTATGAATGTATGTACATAAGGCAGTTCCTGTCCAAATTCATAGTAATCAGTTTGCACATAAGTTAGGACTCATTCACACTTTAACTATTAACAGCCCAATAACAGCACCCCTAAAATGACATTGCTGCATTCACAGAACTGTAATCAAAGTAGACCAAGTGCAGCTACTCAACTGCTTTGTGTCCTGGCCAAATAAAGTCAATATGATTTTGTTGTTTCAAATGAACATCAAATACAGGAACACATTGCCTGTAGATAAGAGCCCATAGTGAGTTCACTACACAGTAAGTTGCAGATACAAAAAGGGCTCTGATAGCTCAGCATTTATTAAATTAGCTCTTTGATGAGTCTCTATAAAGTTGTGTTTTGTATTGTTTAAATCATGAGAATTCAAAAGTAGCTTAATGCAGGTTTATACAGTTAAGAAAAACACTGATGCAGGTCAAAAGGAGGTCAATCACAAATTAAGTGCCTCTGTCAGCTTCTTAGTGATGTCAAATGCAAGCTGAATTCACATGGAAGTAATCTGCATTTGCATTTGTAGCCCAAAGCTGGTATCCCAAATACAAACCCCAAGGTGCAACAACTACATTTTCCTAATGGGTGTCCATGATCACTGCAGGAACTCACTCCCTACTAACATAGCAGGGACAACATGCGAGAAAGTGTGACATGCTAAATAATTTTAACTGGAGATGAAAATCATGATCATCTCGGATGAATACGTAGTGTGTGTACAACAGTCCTTAGCAATTCCCTGTGGCGCCTGCTGTATTTTACTATGGAGGAGAGTGGAGCTAGGTGCCTAAAGCTAGCCCTCTCCTCTCGTTATAGAACTGAACAGCTCGGTGTGTACAGCATTCATTTGTTGTGCTTTCACTGATCCCAAAAATTCCAGGGACATACATTTAACATGTGTACATAGCTTAGAAAGCCAAGGTTACATAAATAGTGATATACCTGGCATGAAACTGGTAATTCATTCATGTTTTAAGGTTTATGTAGCAAAATAATAATAATAGCTTTATTTCAGCATCCTGCTATACAAACACGCACTTTGGTACACTGTTACACTCACCAAGGTAACAGTAAAGGCTTTGTGACCCCCCTGGAGCAACATTTATCTGTATATAACTATCACACCCAAATCTCATGCAGCTAATGTGTTGTGTGTGTTTGCAAACAAAGCTTCATAAGTAAAGAAATTTGATCACCGATGGATCTCATGTTACCTGAGCACAGTTGTATCTCAGTGTTTGTGAGCATACAGCTCATCAGAATATTATCACTAAGCAAATGATTCTCACATCTGCAATATCTTTGTTCATTTATTTGATAGGGAAGAAAAAATTTTTTAAAGGTTTTACTGCATGTCTATAATTTTATGGAATAATGTTCAAATAATCAATTTTCATTTTGTTTTAAAACTCTTTAATATTTAATGATCATATTAATGATGAATAAATAAAAAAGACCTTGGTTTCCCTATCAGTCATAGAGAATCTATTGTAATTCATTCTGGAGGATTTAGGATAAAAAAACGAAAGCCAGTCCCATATTTTGTTGCCCATAGTGAGTGATCAGATTTTACCTTTTAACCTCTAGTAAAATCAAACACAGAATCTAACTACCATGCTACATGCTAGATGCTACAGGCTAATTCTAATATTGGTGCAATGATTTAGGTTCAACTCAGAGGAGTCAGAAGGGTAAGATGATTGCTAAGGATTGCTAAAATCATAAAAGCTAAATAAGCCTTATGAGCCTACACTATATATTATATAATTTTTATTATTATTATTATATATAATATTACTATGGAACATGTGTTTTACAAATTTATTAGCCAAAAATGCAATTAGGTAAATAATATTACAAGTATAATGCATCAATAAATAAAATAAAGCTGACACAAAACCATTAGGCTCAGACTGGCAGTGAGGTGATGGTGCAGTTACTGCTTCCACTGCCTTGGGGGAACAGTACAAGTAGCTTCAACCAACAGCAACTCCATAGAGAATGAATTGGGGCAGCAGCGAGTAGTACAGTGCTGCTCACATCCTCCAACTGTCAAATCTGCAAATGCTGATTCTTTAAGAAATGGATGGCAAGGTGTCAACCACCGG
The DNA here is from genome assembly GCF_032062135.1 of Pyxicephalus adspersus. NCBI lineage: Eukaryota > Metazoa > Chordata > Amphibia > Anura > Pyxicephalidae > Pyxicephalus > Pyxicephalus adspersus. The sequence goes on from NC_092863.1 coordinate 45,049,820, forward strand.
GAGCCTCTCAGGATTACTTGATCCCAAGGCAGGTCTGAACCTAGCCTTAAGGTAAGTACACTTGTGTGTTCTTCAGCTTTATGTGATCACTAATATGTTTAAGCTGGTGCACAGTTATTCCTAGTAGTCACGTCAATTGTATTTTACAGGTTGAAGATGGCTAAAGTTGTAATGGTGGGAGACCTATATGTGGGGAAGACCAGCCTGATCAACAGGTACAATGCAACTAGTTGTCTAGATTTTATTTTAAGTCTTTATAATTTAGTTAATGTGGGAAATAAGTAGAAAGTCATGGGTAGGAAGTACATAAAGAAGTACGTAAATCACCACATTTTTGTTGTAGTTGGTCAATCATAATACAAAGCTAGAATTGACATGTAATTACGATAAAGTGTGTTGGGATGTCTTTATGTTGGGACTTTGTGTTATGAATATGTTAATGATCCTTTGCATCTATATTTTTATTGGAGATGAGTAGAAAAATGAAAGGCTCAAGGAAAGATGATTATTGATGTGTTTAGTATAAATATGACTAGAAAGAAGAAAAATTCCTTATTTTGTGCAAAGTGAAGTAATCTATAGCAGCCTATTAGCAATTGCCTTTTAGTTTTCTGGCTATATGTAACACAGGGATGATTTCACTGCTTTTTTTGTGATACTATCTGGGCTTTCAAAGGTATTTGGGATGTGCAAAGTAGATATATATTCTGTGCCTATTGAGGAATATATATGAAAGACTTTGCACCTGGAGTTCAGTTTTTAAAAAGCATAATACATTGAACAATGACAAGTTCAGGAACTCATAGAGATTGATTTACCAAAAGCCTTTGGGCTGTTCATTTTGCTAAAGGTATTTACCAAGTTTACTGAATGCTGTGAAAATTCATTGTGCAAAGAATGTCAGACACAAAAATGTTAAGTGTTTGTACACGATTGGATGGCTAAAGTTAGCAGAACTTTACCGTGTTTATTAAGCTAAGCAAAAACTTCCTTGCAGAATAATTTTTAGTTTGCACAGTGAACTGTCTAAACATCTTTATTAAATAAACCTTATAGAATTTATTGAGACTTTAGTAGACTGTGATAAAAGCAATGAAAAATTGATTTGAATGGTTTAGTTTACTGTATTTTATACATTGATTTTTGTCTGTATACCTGAATTTTTAATAACTATGTGCTTTGAAACATTTATGTATTTACGTATGATTTTTATTGTTCTCCCTTGCTGCAGATTTTGCAAGAATGTCTTTGACCGTGACTACAAAGCAACAATTGGTGTTGATTTTGAGATTGAGCGGTTTGAAATCTTGGGCATTCCATTTAACCTTCAGATGTAAGCCAGCAATTAAAATATTTCAAAACACAGCATACTTTGTAAATGCTATATAACAGCGGTCCCCAACCTGTGGTCCGTGGACCACCAGTGAAAAAATTTTGGTGGTCCCCGGCTCTGGTTGGTGCACCCCCCAGCAGGAGAAGGACCCCACTTGGGTGGGTGCACCGGCCAGAGCTGCGGACCATGTCTCCCGTATGCATCACAGGCTCAGGGGTGTGGGCGGGTTTTGTCTCTGCAGGTCTGAGCCTGCGATGGGACAGTGGACGGGTTCTGGCATCATGACCTCACTCTGGGGGAAGTTTCTTCCCCTATGAGTGACACACTGCCCCCGTGCATGCGAGGTCCAGAGTCTGTAAATTTAGTGGTACGTGACGTCCAAAAGGTTGGGGACCACTGCTATATAATGCAGATAGCGTGGTTTATAGTTAGCGTGGTATATTGTGCAGTTTTTAATCGGTTACTATTATTTTACCTGTTTATTATATAATATATACTTATATTATTATCCATAGATCCATAATCTAGGTCCACTACATCAAAGTGGACCTAGAGTCAGATATGTTGATTCACAGCAATTTCATACATGTACAAAAAATGTACAAGTATAATAGGTAACAGGTATTTTAACTCCCACAAAGATCAAAGTACTTATTTCCTGACAATGGTATATCTGCCTTTCTATTTAAAAGCATGACAACATCTTTTTTCAGGCCTCATGGTCCACTTCCTTCACTAATGTGATGGTTCAGAGATGACACAATCATGTAAATATTTGTCCTCTGAGGGACAGCTAGTCATATGACTATTGACTTTGTCAGCACTATATAAATACCATTTAATATTAATAATAATCCTAATGCCTGTGCAGTTCTTGGCTATTTTCACCAATACCTGTCATAGATTGTTTTTACAAACATCTATCACTCATTATAACCTTCTGTAACTTTTCAGCACGTGACTTGCTACAGAGTTAAAATGTATTAAACAGGGAGAGGAGATTGAATAATGTTTCCTCCTACCTGGATCATAGTGATGCCAAAGTCACAAGACTGGACCTTGAGGGCACCTTTTTAAAATATATTTCGGATTGAGTGGGGAATTTTTAAACCCTAACAGTTTTTTTCTTGCTGTCTTATTGGGAAGATTTCTCTCATGTAGACAACAGTTAGTGAAAGGGAAATTTTTTCACATAGACTTGTTACTAAAAGGTCCGCCATTGGATCTGCTGCTATAAAGTAGCTTTACGCTTACTTTATCTACACTATTAACCTCTAGATTGTAAACTCCAGCCTTTCCAATACTGCATGCACAATCTGCAAATGAAGAGAAAATAATTCCAGTTAACTCCAGTGTGAAGTTGCCCTTTAAACAGAAGTGTAATGTTCATCAGCACTCATGTACAAAATGGCCTGCCGAATATTTTTATATGTATAATCAGTTAATAAAAATCACATTTTCTAATAATTGCACAGTACCAACAGCAATGATAATGTGCAAAATGAAGTGGCCCATAGCATCTAATTTCACTATTGATTATTTAAAAGGAGTCAGGACAATGAATGATGATTGCAGGCGGATTGTTTATGTCATTTACATTTTGCAACTTCCTTCTGTTATTAAGCTCTCGAATAAACACAAGCAAAAATAATTAATTACCAACTAAAAAAATCAATAAAATCTGATGCATTTAAACAAAGTTGCTTTCACTGCCAGGAGACTGAAGTAGTGGCAAATGACTGTGTGAATTAGGCAGCAATATTTTCAGCAACTGATTATATCAAAATGTTTTGGAATAAAGGTGCATTTTTACCCAGAATATGGGCATTAGAGCTATTGTATGTTCTTAACAAGCTGTAAAAAACTTTACATCAACCCAATACTAACCTCTCTAGCTGCATGCACTGTGAATTCATTCATATTAAAATCATAATAAAGACTCTAAAGTCAGGTTCCAGTAGATTTTTAATTGCTAAGAAGAATCTATCAATGTTTTCCTAAAGCAATGCCTGAAAATCATTTATGATTGTCTTGGGCTAAACTTTAGTGTGTACAGGTGTCTCCTGATGTCCTTGCAAATATAGCCAATTCAGTTTGCTGTCTCCACAGGGGGTGCTTCCAGCTCATCCTTCTGTAGTTTTCTCCTCTATATTGAACTGAATGGGCTGATAGTCAGCAGCCTGCCTGTACAGCAATTGTCCACCCTTACCAGAAATGGGTTCTTAGCATCCTAACACAGAGAGCCAACAGTCTGCCAAAATTCTTTACTTTGTAGTGAATATAAAGTGTTTGTTGTTAATTTGGAGATGAATTTCCTCACAATGCTTATCACTACTGGTCTTTTTAAGGTGTCTAGTCTTGGCACAAATTCATTTGAAAGTTGGTGTTAGGGCATCAGTAAAGGGTTTAGAAAAAATCAGGGTAAAATCAGGGAACACCTGCTAAGTTCTTACTGGTATCATGGGCTCACGGGAGATAAAGCTTTAATGTTATAGCATGGTAAGTTTGTGCCCTTGGGACAAGAGTTAGGTTGTTGCTCTCTCTGATTGCTGCTTTCATTGGTTTTGCTCTGTGCCACTCAGTAGACTCTTGCTCTGTCCATCACCACCAGTTCAAAGTCAGCCACTCATCTGATTGAAAGTAGTCAACCTTTGGTTTGAGTCACTGACCCCAGCCCTTGATGCTTGGAGTAGGAGGTGCACATGATTGCTGCAAAAGGAAAAAAAACAGATATTTATATTGATGGCTGTGTGATGATAAAACAAGGCATGCTTTGTATATCTTTACAGATTCTTTAATATTGTTATTTTTATTTATTAAGATGGGACACAGCTGGACAAGAGAAGTTTAAATGCATTGCATCAGCATATTACAGAGGAGCACAAGGTGAGATTAAAGAATAAATGCACAATCATTCATTACTTTCTTTTGGCCTGATTTAATAAAGTTCTCCAAGACTGAGGAAGATAGAGTATCGTGGGAGAAACTGGATGATCCAGCAGACCTGGACTAGATCTAGACCAGGATTGAAAACATTCCTAAATAATTACAAATGGTTTTTAAGAAATCCATTCCAGGTTTGCTTGTTCACATTGTCTTTCTTCTCCAGTCTTGGAGAGCTTTAAATAATTAGGCCATTTGTGTTCCATTATCCAGAATCTGGATTTCATCAATAAATTGATGTTTACAAATTGTGTATTTTTATATTCTTTTTAGTGATTATAACTGCGTTTGATCTGGGTGACCTCCAGACACTGGAGCACACTAGGTAAGTACCAAGTATGCAGGCAGCACTCAAGACATTGCATGCAGACATATCTTGCTATTATTTTATTAAAGAAAAATTTGTACTTAAAGACATGTGTAGGTTGTCACTGATTAATGTACTTTTTGAAAAATGCTAGTTGTTTTGTATTTAGGTTGACACAATGCGACTCCAACGCATTGCAAGTCATTAAATGAAGACAAGAATGCAATTCAGACTTTTACTAGCTGCAATATTTTCTGTGTCAGTGATTGGAAAGCATTGAAGTTAAAGGACCTGTGTGACAGCCAAAAAAATAAAGAACAGCAAAACAAGGCTATGTATTCCCCTTAGCTCAGTTTCCTTTAAAGTGATATGTTGTACACTTACATTTTACCATATCTGTATTTGCTAGTACATTTATCATATGGATAGATTAGTGCCTGGATACCCCCATTCTAATTCCACGCCACAATCACATTTTAAAACTGTTGTAGAAGAATGTAAAATAACATCACTATGTTGTTTACTTAGATTCATTAAATAAAATTGAATCTCCATCTCTAATACAATAAAAAATTTATTTAAATGATTAAATAAATAAAATTTATTTTATTTAAATGAACTAGCATGGCAGCTCTTGTAAACATTTAAAAATATAAATGTAGACTGAAATATATAGTATTTTGTAATACTTCATTTAATATATTTACAATATATTTACTAGATAATTTACGTTTTAAATAACACAGACAACATGCAGTCAGGTATGTATTTTACACTTTAGGTATTCAAGCAATTCTCTTACTATTTTCAGGCACTGGCTTCAGGATGCTCTTAAAGAAAATGAACCTGACTCATGCTCTGTATTCCTTATTGGGACTAAAAAAGACACATTGGTGAGTAAAGGGGTCTTTATTTTGGGTCGTTTAGTAGTGTGTTAATTTTAGGTAAAGGTAAATTTTAGGTAAATTTAGTTGTTACAAGTATTGGAATTATGACCACACAACTAATACTTTGGGATTTGATCATTTTTAAAATACATTTTGATTCTGATACATTGTTTTAAACAAAGGTATGTGGCAGAAAAGAGATAAAACAGGAAAAAAAAGCTTTGGGCATTTGAAAGATGTTTTAGGGAATATGGGAGGTGTTTTGGGACATTTATGGGGGTTTTAACTCTTTACAAGTGCTGCAAGATGGGTTTTCTTAACAGCCCATCAAGCAAATGCTCTGGTGTGGACTGGCCCTTCAGAATGAATGGGAATTTCAAATATAAGTGTACAATAAAGACTGCAGATAGATACACTTTCATCGGTGAACCAGCAAACCTAGAATGGATCTCCTATAAGTCATTGTCTATTTGTTTGCAAATGTTTTCAATTTTGACCAGATCCATTCCAGGTTTGCTGGATTACCCAGGTTCACTGATGAAAGTGTATCTTCTCCTGTCTTGGAAAGCTTTAATAAATCATGCCCACGTGGTCTACGACAGAAAGTTTAAGTCAGGGCAAAACAGATGTATTGCATTTATGCAATAGATGTACATTTTAAGTGTGACATGCAACTAAACACAGGTTCTGCATTTTCATTATGGTTTCAGAAAGTAATGTCCAGTTCCATCACAGAAAAAGCAAATTGGGAATAGTGTGCAGTTTTGTATGTAAATCTTTAGGGTAAAACATCTCCTTTGCAGTCATGTTCTGTTTTAGGGTTATAGAGAAACTAGGCAGCAATCTGTTTCTTTTAATTATTAATCTATGTCTTGGTCAATAAAGGTTTGTTACTAGGGGACTCTATTCTGCCTAGCAGCCACCTAGGCCAAAGACAGCTGTTCAATTAGGCCACAATTAGATATGCATTGGGAAATATTCATATTTAGGCTTTCAAATACCACTTATAGGTAAGACATAACATGCACATAGTTTCATGTAACAAATGAACAGAAATCCTTAGGGTTTTTATTTCCCCAGCAAGCATGCAAATACTGGACAGTTATACAATTTTAAAATATATATATAACTCAGACGTGAAATCAGTTCTCCCCAACAAAATTATTTATTTCTCATGAATGTTTTTTTTTTTATTTATTGAATTGTTATCTTACCCCACTTCTCCTTTTCTTGCTTTTATTCAAATATTATCTGATTCCTAATGGCAGGCAGAAGCTAGCAATATTTTAGGAGCAGATAAGCACGTAATCTTTGAGAATTGGCTTTTTCATCCAAAATACTGCAGACATCAATAACACAAGCAATATATTCAGCAGTTTTGTACTATAAAACCTTGAACTAGAAAGAACGATATGGTAATAAATAGGTCAATAGATCTGTATTGCAAATATAAACTGGTATGGATTTTCTGAATAGTGTTTAGGCTTTGCTGTTATTGCATATCTGTGGTCCTAGAACTGGAGATTATTAGAGAAAAGAATTCTGTCCTTTTTGTGAGGCCTCCTATGTATTTGTCCCTGGCACTGTCAGCAATCGGTGTATGCAGTCAGTTTACTCACCACTGTTATCCATCAGTATAAAGTCAGCAGTGTTTGTGAACAAGCCTATATCTCATAATCCTAGTTCTATGATTATGTGTTCTTCTTGTGGATCTTTACAGCAATTTGATATTATAACTAATAATAGCAATGTCTCCTAAATTTTGTTTGATTTCTTATTTTTGTAACTGTAAATATAAAAAATATCACATAACTAGTTAATGATTTGCTGTGATGGTATGAAAGGTTTTTAATCTTTAGAACCATTTTAAAAAAGGCTAGAATATTGGCTTCATAAAATACATAGGAATCATATTAGTGGTAGTATAATTTCCTTAAGCTATAGTGGGACCTGTTTTTGTGTAGTACACATCTTTTATACACAGGTGGCGCTGTTGTTTTTATTGAGTTTTTATGCATCATGTATTCAGTACAACAATATTATCACACAGTATACAAAGCTATATCTAATTATCTTAGTATAAGCTTTTGTGATTTCTACCTACATTTTTTATTAAAAGGGATCTATTTGGCCACATGTATGAAAGTACAGCAAATATTTATGTGAATTTGGTTTAGCTCACTTTTTGGAATCATAAAAGTAGTTAACATCTTCAGGTCTATACTACATTGAGTATTTCAAGGTCACTATAAAGTGTTCCTAGCCATAGGATTGTGCTTTTATGTAGATGCATTATGTTCTTTTCTTCTCTGTTCTAGTCAGAGGCTGAGTGTGAACGAACAGAGCAAGATGCTTTGAAATATGCTTCAGAGATGAATGCAGAATTTTGGTCTGTCTCTGCCAAAACAGGTAATTGTAACTGCTGGTTATCCATAATAATTTCAATTCTTCATATATACAGAAACAAAAGATACCCAGTGCAATAAACATCGAAGTGACCAAGGAATGATTGTGTATTTTTGTGTTCCTTTTCTCAGGTGAACATGTAAAGGATTTCTTTTTTCGGGTGGCAGGCCTAGCCTTTGAACAATCCATGAAAAAAGAGCTGGAGAAGAGCAGACATAGCACAACACAGATTGGAGCTGGCAGTCTTATACGTATGTATAATTGATCTTAACTTTTATACTAGAAAAGTATAAATCTGTTAAAACAAAGATTTAGGCTAAATTAAGGAAAAATATCAGCATAGGCACAATGGATCGCTAAACAAGCTTTTGGGACCCTTAATAAATTTTCACCCAAGACAACCATGATCCTTTATGAAAATCTAGTGTCTGCATGAGGTTTAAGTCAGGAAATAGTTGGTAGGAGGGTCTGGCTGCTATCACGTTATCATTTGCAGTGTTTTAAAATAAACATTTTCTGTAAGCCAGTTACATGATCATGATAGCATAAGAATATCGCGTTATCGTGTCTAACACGTATATTTTTAGGCAGCTAAAGAAAAATATATTGGGCTGTAAATTGATAGCGGAGGATCATTTTAATGAACCAAATGGCAAAGTGTAGCAATTATATTGTAATTATGGTAGAAGTGTAGTAGTGGTGTTTTCCTTAATATTGTTTTATTTGCTGAGGTGCATTTTTTCCTCCACTCATTATTTTTTCCCTTGCAAACTGTCAGAAAATTTGCTGTTCAGCTGTGATACACAAGTGAGTTTCAGCCTATGGGGATCATTAATATTAATGGATTTGCTAATGTCTGAGGAGCCCATAGTTAGGGTTATTAATAAATATTTCTATGTGATATTCTATTGTAGTTTCTCTAACAAAGATGTATACTCATCTAACAAATAAATGCATTCTTCCTTTTTAGAACTTGAAGGAAATTCACCCGAGAAAAGAGAAAATGATTTCCGGCCTAATATAAACTGTTGTTAGATAGTGGCTGCCCAAGAAACACGCCACTTAATACTCTATACCTTTTATTGCCACTGGCAGTGTTCAGCCAGCACAGTAAACCATGTGAGTTTCCTGTAAATCATGACAAAACAACGAGGCTCAAATCGTACTTTGGGCTTTTAGGAACAATGACAAAACATCTTGAAGCCTGGACTACATTATCAAGTTAAGATTTATCTAGCCTGCAGCACAGCAATAATGTGCTTCCTGCATCAGGACCGCTCACCACCATCCCCGGCCATTTTCTGCATCAGCAAGCACAAATGTACAATCTTACATTATAAAGCTTGGCTCAAAAAAGGCAACAGAGAATAAAAATATCATGACCTGTGTCTAATTAAAATGCCAAATTATTAATTTCTTACATGTATTATAGATATATATGTAGCTATTCTTATTTCTAGAAATCTGAATTATGACATGGCAAACATAGGCTGTGGTAGCAGAGATTTCAGGGAAGCCACATGGCCTCTCACACATTGTAACTGATTAATCAACGAAGATTAGGCTGTTCACCTAATAAAGTGAATTATTACAAAGGGTTATTCACTTAATTTTCATCACATCGACCAAGTTATAAAACATCCCAAGCTCCTTTAGTATATCAATTTAATTATGTTGCAGACTGTCAATATTTTTTATGTAATTAAGAAAATATTCCAGATTCCACAGTCAATAGATTTTTGTAGGATGAATACCAATCCAATGTACATCTAGAATATAGTGATAGCAGATAAGATGTAATATTTGCTCCACAATTATAAATGTGGGTTATGAGTAGGCAAAGAGTTGTTCATCCTCCTTACCCCCAGCCCCACCATGTCTTGTGTACCTATAATGGCTGCTCCTATTTTTACAACATTGGGGTTGTCATGACCCAGCTGGCTAGTGGGGACGGGAAGTATAAATTCAGCCTCAGTTATTCTCAGTGCCTTCTTTTTTCCCTTGAGCATTTTCACTGCCATTTGTGTATTCATTTTGTCATTTAACTGGGGTTTATTTACTACAGCAGTGGATAATATTCAATTTGCAAAGCTTTATCAGACCTCCCAAAAACATCACCATTTAAATCCTCCCCATATGCAAAAAAAAAGGCTTTTTTAATTGTTTACATCTATCCACCTTTTTTTTCTCACCTATACAAGAGTGAAGTTCCAACCTCCCCATAATGCCTTTAGGGTACCCAAATTACATATCTCAACAGATTCACTTCAATAGTGAATTTCACAATATCTTGCTCTTGTGGTCCTGAGAAAAGAGGCCACACATATGTAAGATTTTTCTCCATGACATCAGGGAGCCTGCTGTACAAACCCTGGAGAGATAGCCAGTTTCCGAAGACAAAGAAGGAAAAGATGGTATCATAGTACTGGCCATGCAGCAGCAGAATGGTGTATTAGAAGCATTTGACACAGAATTTACTAGAATGGTATTGTTTTGGCATCAGACGGAACTGGGCAAGGAACATCAAAGAGGGTAAAGAGATCCTCCTAATGTTCACTGAGCTTAGTGAATAATGTGATATGGTGAATACCTAGCTATTAGGAAAGAAAAAATAAAAAGGATTTTACACAAGTCAGTTTTCAGTTGAAATTCTGTCCAAATATCATTCGAAAATTTTGGGGAAAACATACAATTTAATGTCTCCATGTATTCAATCAAAACTATTATATAGGTCATGGTTACAGAGATTCAGCTTTATTCAAACACTCCCTGAAAAAAGTTCATAGAAAGAAGGAGGCAGCAGAGAGGTGGAAGTAGATTTACTTACTGCATCCTACAAACATTAGTGCTGATACCAGCCGAAGTGACCTAAACTTTGCATAGTTTCAACTGATATGTAATTAGTTTGTGCCACAATTAACACACTTGTGATTTTTTATGTATAATTTATGCTTTCATTATCATAAAAATACTCCATACAGTGTTTGCCAAGTTGTAGAAGTAAATCACACTATGTAATTGTCATTTTTTATTTGTATTTCTTATAAACAGCTTTCTACTTCTCTTTATAGTATAAGAAAATATGTAATCTTAAGTTCTCTTTTATTTTCTTTGTATTGTATTATATATTTGCATATGTGATTATATACTGTTGTAAAAAAATTAAAAAGAAATGCGTAAGCATTGTGCCTGGAAGCATTCATTTGATAGGCAAGGCTAAGCTTTTATAACTATTCATTTAGATTGTGACACTATAGGGCAGGTCATTAGCTGTTTGACCTCTCTACATAACTCAGCCTCCCTGTGAATGGAAAAATCAATTAATGCTAAGTTACCGGTATTTGTGTCTGGAAAGGTCCAATAAGTGCTGAGTTTTGTTTTTCATTGTGAAAGAATTTGAAATTTTGCAAGCAGTTGATAAAACATGAAGCGTACATGTTTTATACACTAGGGTAAAGAAAAAAGACCATAATGGGTCTCGGTCCTTAGACTATTCTTTTCTTTTTATTTTGATTTTTCCTATCATTTTATATTTGCATTATGCATGTTATTTACTTGTATAAGTCTCCCTTGTGTAGACATCCCAAAGCTCCAACACTGCTATTGGTTACCACCATACAAAGGACAAGGGGACATCAGTTGTGCTTGGAGAAAATTAAATGCACAGAGAGCAGGTTCTTTATAGGAAGATAAGTAAACTAGATCCAATTAATTCAAAAGCTGATCAAGGCAAATTCTAGTAGCAATCAGACTGATCAGGGAATACAAACAGTATATAAAAGCAAAGTGATAAACAAATATATGTTTTGTGGACTAAATGCACTCGAACACTGTTTTATATCTAATTTTCTCTTATCTCTGAAGTCAGGATCAGTCAGTTGCTATCCTTTTGACACTCAGAATAGAAAAAACAATTGAAGCCAAGCTTTTCCCAACAAAGCTGCATTACAGTGAAAACCATGTGTGTACATGAGGAGGGGCAGGTGTATGTGCGAAGATGCGGGGACGGGGAGAATTAGCAAGCAGTCCCTTCTGGACTCCCTTCCATAGGAGTGCACAGTTTCACAATCATCCGGTGACATTGTTAAACACGTCAGCTTTTTGTCTGAGAGGAGTACCATCTAATGTATATGTAGCCTTATACTTGCACTAATCAACAAAACTGTTTTAGGAATATGCAATACTGGAACAGAGCTTCCCATTTAATTGGTTTCCTGTTCTTTATATATGTGGAGTTCTGCTCCACATTTCCTCTTACAAAACAGCTGCATTAAAAATATATTTTGTGGCATCATCTAAATGAGAGTTTCAGTGAATGAATAAGTATGCAGTCAGGACTAATTTTACTACTAATTGTCTTGCTCAGAACTTCCTGCTGAAGTAACCTGCACAGGTAACCTATTTTATTTAGGAGTGTTAGGGAGCTCTAGCCAAAGAATATACAAAGGGTCTGTCAAAATCTATTTTTGTTATTTAGGGTTAGAATTGAGAAAGATTGGAACCCCTGTCAGGTCATAAAGCTATCTGGGACCCTTAATAGAGAGATTTCTTCAACGTGCAACAATCAGACAGGAAGTTGAGAAAAATCTGCAACAGGGAAATAGGGAATATAAACTTAACAGGGAAATAGTCAGCAATAAAACAGTGACAGAGAGACTTCCTGTCCTGATGGGAAACTCTTGCCAGACAAAAAGTGAAGGTGTCATCCCAAAAGAGCTTTCAACGATAGGTAGTCCGAAACCAATAAAATAAATTATTTATAAGTGTGGGTGAACAGGGAAATACCTAAATAACGGTAAGCTCAGCAAACCTTTGAATAAACCTCCCCTCTATAAAATCTTTACCTCTCCCATATCTCTATACTGACTTCCTTTCCAACTTTTATATGACTTCACAGGTCTTGTCCTACCAACTTTTCTGAACTGACACACAAAATCATCCCTAGCCACCCTCTCCACTCCTCCATTGACCTACCAGTGACTTCCTCACTTATAACCTCTTCCTATTGACAGCTCCAAGAGTTCTCCAGGGCTGCCCCCACTCACTAAGATCACCCTTCCTCGTCCTATTAGACTTGCTCCTACTTTCTGCACATTTAAAGGAGCCCCTAAAACCCACGTTTTCAGACTTACCTATCCAACTTCATCTATCTCTTAACCCATGACCAATTAGTCACCATTGCATACTCCCCTCCTATTGTAGACTACTCCCCCCCATATATTGCAAACTCTACTGGTCAGGAACCACCTCTCTGTGTCATTCTTTTAGGGTTGTCATCTGCTACCCCTTTTTATCATACATATGTGTAATATGTTGGCCCTTTATAAATAAAAGTTAGTATTTAAAATATTAAATTAACCAATCTGTTGATGACAGTAAGTTGAGCTGGTCACTGTGCTGTTGCTCATTTTAGTGTTCACTCACAGGCTGGACTGGGTCAGTCTGGGCCTACTTGTGGGCCTTTAAAGACTTCCAGCATAGTGTATACAAGCAAGCTTTGGACTGATGACGAGGCATTAGTGTCTCCTGATGCCATGACGTGGAATATTGATCCTGCCATTCATTCATAAATCATTCAACATACTTCCAGTCTCCTCCTAGTTTGTACATCTCAATTGTGAACTACAGAATTTTTATTGTTTTGTTTTTTTCAGCATGACCCCTAAAATCAAGGCTTGTCCCTTTATGCCCTGGCCCCCCTAACGGGGAATTCTACAGATCATTTCCATTGGTGATCCTTATACAGATCACCAATGTAAATAGTAAGTAAGTAGGTTTCCTATGACAATCAATGTAAGATAATATTCTTCTCATTAATTACAAATGTAAACGGTTCTTTCTTTTCTCAAGGGACAATTCTTTCTCCCACTGGCCACTAATGAAACATTCTTACCACCAGCCACACTTTCCATTGTCCACCAATATAAGGGCCATGCTTCCTCCTATTGTCCACCAACATAAAGGCCATGCTTTCTCTTATCGACCACCAATATAAGGGCCATGCTTCCTGTTATTGTCCACCAATATAAGGGCCATGCTTCCTGTTATTG
>NC_092863.1:45064425-45106985 GCF_032062135.1 Pyxicephalus adspersus
GCTTCCTGTTATTGTCCACCAATATAAGGGCCATGCTTCCTGTTATTGTCCACCAATATAAGGTCCATGCTTCCTGTTATTGTCCACCAATTATAAGGGCCATGCTTCCTGTTATTGTCCACCATTATAAGGGCCATGCTTCCTGTTATTGTCCACCAATAAAAGGGCCATGCTTCCTGTTATTGTCCACCAATATAAGGCCATGCTTTCTCCTATTGTCCACCAATATAAGGGCAATGCTTTCTCCTATTGGCCACCAATATAAGGGCCATGCTTCCTGGTATTGACCATCAATGTAAGGGGCACTACAATTGTCACCATGGGCATTATTTCCTAGTTCATGCGATTATTCGCTAATTATTATTGAAAATAATTTTGTTGTATAGAGGAGGATGGTGGGTTCAACAGATCAATGCTGGGTGTCAGTGGTAGGTTGATCATATCACCTGTCATTCCAATGTAATACTACATGTTAAAACCTAACAAATAATATTTGATTAATATGTACCAGATTTAGTATACAATAGGAATAGCGATGTACAAAGATTTGGGGAACAATAAATGCAGCACTGATGATCCAGTCTTGAATTTATTACCATCCATAAATCTAAGCATGAATCAGAAAGCCCTAAAGGTATGATGGGGAATGTATTTCTCTTTAATCTGTAAGCCACATTCAGTACAGGAAATCTCATTTACTTTCCCTTTGTTTCCATACTGGTAATCAGATCACATAGCTTGACATAAAATGCCCCAAGTTGGCCAATTCTGATAGCAAGGACATATAGGGAAGTGAATTAGCTGAGCCAAGGCATGCTGCTACAACATCAGGCAGGCAGCTATTGAATTATTTACAGAATGTGCAGGCCACATGTGTTCAGTTGAAATGGCCTGGAATGGGTGCATTAAGGGAAGCTTTGCAGGCACAGTGCTGACATTTTAGCAGCAGTAAGAGGGGGATGATGACACAATTGGTCTTATGAAGATGTCTTGCTGAATGCTGAGATGGAGCAGTGAGGAAGCCTCGGAGAAATCAATACAAACAGCGGCAGCCAATCCCGAGCCTTCCTGACTGACATCTACTATTCCACACACTGGGAATGACGTGGTAGGAGGAGCCAAACAGGCCCCGCCCCCTGTCCATAGAAACACGGCTAGTGACACACAATAGAGAGGCCGAGGGTAACACAAGGGAAAGCTCGGCTACGGGAGCCTGGAGAGGAGTCACGGCCGGCTCCTGGGAGATAAACACTGCACTGAGGTGACCCGTAACACCGGGGGAGAGCACAACGAGCCATATACAAGCAGTACAGACTGAGGAGAAGCGGTAGGACTCATAGGACATGGATACACATCCATTGCCTCCATGAATCCAGCCTGGGATACAGTGACATCAGTGGTGACCTGCACACAAAGCTCGTACACTTGTATGTGAAGAGGTCACCAATTACAAAGCCTGGATAGGAGTCTTCTTGTGTCTTTCTGCAGGTTTTTCTGGGACAAATGCTGTTGCTGAAAGCCACATGCTGAGTCTCCTTGGTGAAGTGTCCCATTGGGGCCGGGGACAACATGCTGGAGCCAGCGGGGTTCACAGAGGCGTGGCGGGCGCAGTTTCCGGATGCGGAGCCTCCGCGCATGGAGCTGCGCACGGTGCGGGACATGGAGCAAGAATTAGAGAGGTGCAGGGTCACAGTACGTAGACTGGAACGGGAATTGAACCGGGAGCGCTTTCGTATGATTTACCTGCAAACTCTGTTGGCCAAGGAAAGAAGAGGATATGACCGCCAGCGCTGGGGCTTTGAGGAAAGGGATCCTCCTGGAGGGGGAGAAGAGAGAACGTTGGCTTCCAGTCGGGAAGAGAGAGCTTTAGGTCCTGGGCGAGAAGAAAGAAGCCCAGAGGAAAGAACTAGAGGTCCGGGCCGTAGGGAGCCACCTGTTGGTGCTCCTGACCTGTCTCCTGGGGATTTGATTCGGGGTCCCCGACGACTTTTCAGCTTGACAGAGCGAGATGGACCAGAACCCCGATCAGATCGGCTTAGAAGAGCGTCTTCTCACCCCGAAGGTAGCCCAAGAGCCCCTCTTCCGCCTGTGGAATCTCGCCGTGGCCGCTCATCAGACAGCAGTTGTGGCTGGGATGGAGAGTACGAGGAAGCCGAATTGAACCCGCGCTTTCTTCGGGATAACGCCTTGCCAGGTCCTGGAAATCGTTGGGGGGAGGCCTGGCCACGTCGATCTGTGTCACCTCAGAGTTTTGAAGACCTTGGGGGAGGGTATACACCAGACTGCAGCTCCAATGAGAACCTGACTTCAAGTGAAGAGGAGCTGTCCTCCGGCCCTTCTGGACGGGTGTCCCCTCGGGGTCTTTGGGGTCGCTCCTCTCCTTCACCTGGCAGTGCAAGCCCTCCGACCCCACAGGCACCTGTCCGCCAGTGCCAGCTGAGAGTGTCCGAGGCTGCAATAGTTGGAGTAAGACGTAGTGGGCAGATTTGGCCAAGTTGTGTTGAGCCTTCCTCAAGGGATGGAAGCTTCCATGTGGATGGAGGTAAGATAGAAAAGATGCTTCTGTGATATGTCAGAATTATCATCTTTGTCTTTCAACTTTCTGTATATTTATGCCCTGTGATATCCTCTACGTGTTCCAACTTCCACATAGCCATAACATTTCACTGTAAGTACAAATACCAACCTGCACAAACAGAATGAAACAGCCAGTCTGTAGGTTTTCTGTTTCATCATTTTTCACATTTCTTTGACCATCAGCCATAAACTTTGCATGGGAATAGGTCCTCAGGAGAGGATCTGACTGCCAAAAGAGGTTTTGCGTGGGTGATAATCAAAGTTCCAATATAAACAGGTTTATCCTTCTCCAACAATCTTGTGTGTTAGCATACACTGCCAGGGCCCTGTAATGGGTATTCAATAGCCATTGAGAGTGGCTTCAGTATTCAGCAGATCTTCTTCTTTTAGCACCTTACATTTTTAGGTAAAGTTCTGTGCTGCACATTTTTACTTTAGGTAAAAGATGCTGGCACAGTAAAAGAAAACTCATTATGATTTACAATTGTGAAAGCCAAGCTAGGAATCCATGTTATTTATACATGCAGTTTATTCTAACTCCTCCTTTCCCTTACTTAACTCCTTGTGCCCTTAGTATGTGGGTCAGTGGCTGGTTTGTTAGCTAGGCTGGTGACTTAACTTGCTGCTTCTTTTTAAAGGATGTGGACCGGACTTTATATGATAGGATGTACATTAGCAAAATAAAGAAACTGCTTTATGAATGCTTTCTTGTATAGATTTCATTGCTTCTTAGTGCCCAACTTCATAGAGAAATGTACAATGGCCCCTACATCCAATCTTAGCAACATTGGACACTAACAATTTCATTACATGATCTCGCTGTATAATCTGCACTAGAGAGCTCATACAAAATTCTATTTTCTCCATTTAAAGAATTCCAGGAACAAAACTATGTAAGAGGTTGCTAGGTCCTTATTTAACTTACCCCCTTCCTACAAATTTTACATATAGGTGTTGTACATCAAGCATACATAAAGTTCTATCACTATCCATCCCTATCTCCAGCCATCTGTATGTGTCTAGGATGATAGATTTTAGATTTAGGCATTAACTGGCTTTAACTAATTGTACAGTCATTGTAACTACTAAAACTATGCAATAATAAAACAAACCTAAGCAATCCATTAAATTGTTTCTACTTTGGCGTGCCCATGCATAACATAGTTTTTATTGAATCCAGGTATGTATTTTTTAAATAACTGCATTTAAAAAAACAGCTAATAGAAATGATTGAACCTAAGGTGTTCACCTCCTACAATCCCCAGCACATCAGCTGGGAGAGAGGGAACCCCTGTCCCTTTTGTATTGTAGTTCTCCAGGACCTGACTATGCGGTTTGGCAGGGTTCACAATTGTAGAGCTGCAGATCCTATGACATGTCTTCATTTGTTAACACTTGTGGTTAGGTGTTCTGTTTATCCCCCCACCCCCATTGCTAATAAGTTTTAAAAAAGGAGTTTATGTAAATGCCCAGTTCACACACATGTGTCTGAAAGGTGACACTAATAGTCAAGGTTAAAAAAATGCAACTTAAAGGGTTCTGCCATGGATGACCAAGTATTCAGGCAATTTTCTGCATTCATTTAAATTAAGGGCAGAAAGAAAGTGTGAGCGAAGGGGACAGAAAGCTACCTGACAAATCTGCAAAACAACAGTTTTACACAAATCCTTAGGCTGTGTAATTTTTAACTGTGTTCTGATTTTTGCCACCTACAGTTACATTTGAAGACCTTCCCAGGCAATGCCTTTATATAGTAAGTCAAGTAAACCCTTGTACTGGGGTGTTCATGGTCAAATACCTTTATATGACAGACCTGATATGAAATCTCGATTTGTCAGTATCCTCTCATACAGGTCAGAGTGCAAATAAAATGCTGTAATCTAATGGGCAGAGTACATAAACATACATGTGGAAAACACTCATAACTACCTTTGCCCATGAAGCTTCTCTACAGATTTCTCAAGTACATAATCTGAACCTACGACTGGAATGAAGGCAACTGGAGGTACATACACATCTCTTGAGATATATTTCAGATCACCATGGAAGTTACAATCCCTGGGGTGCTCTCATATTCTATGGTTTGTCTTAGGCTTCAGTTCCACCACCTAAGTCATGTTACTAGTCACAAAGATGATGGATGGATGGACTGGCTGATAGTCAGGCTCAGGAGGTAATGCATGGCTGAACTAAGCACTAACTTCATGAAAATTTGAGTGGTTCATGATTCATGGCAGACAGGGTGCTCTGAGTATAACACAAGGTATGTTCTGACTGTTTGTAGTTAATTCCTAGATAGTATTGGATAGATTTAAATATTTTATTTGAGTATGGGTATTCGTTTTAAATATATCACTCAAAGAATCAAATCATGAGAACTTTGCGCCTGAATTAACACCAGGTCTGCCCTATTGCTGTATCCATGCAGCATTTTATGGTCACTGCTAAATCTTTCATTAAATATATGCAAAGTATAAGCTCTGTATACACTGGAAGATTGAATGGATGCTAATGTGAGAATATGGAGACCATATTGTGTCTCTGGTAGGCTTTATGCGCAATCCTAAGTCTATCTATGTTCAGCATTTGTTTAAAATGGGAGACAAGATATTGCTAATCACTCAGAACACTATTGCTCAGAACACTACAGAGATTACTCCACACTGTGCCATCGAAGAACACTCAAAAGAATAGAGCAAGCTGCACACTAGCTTGATATTTAAACTTCCTCTCTGGTACTTTTATCCCCTCCCTTCTTTTATAAATGGAATTTTTATTTTTTTAGTATCCTACAGCAAGCAAAGCACAGAGCTGTACTTTTTAGATGTGCCAATGTTATTTATTTTGAACACATTGGTTCACAGTAAGACCTTAGTTCTGCTTTTAAAATGAGCCTCCTAGTGAACCCTGCCTTATTGTCCAAGCATGGGGATTGTCAATCCCTTAGGAAACAATGTCATCAGTGTACACTGATATATTTTATAGAGATGACTGAATAACACAGAAGCAGAATTTCTCAAAGTGTGTCATCTGGTTAAATGTTCTTTGTGTTTATGGAGGATCTGCTTACAGACAGTTGGGTTGTGTTCTGTGGTCAGTGAACTCACATAGGATGCTTTATAAATGCTTATGAGTAAACAGCCCAAGGCAGTTGTCTGTGGATTGCAACCTGTGGTCAGGCCAAAGAAATATTATTGGCTTTAAGTAAATGATATTATTTGTTGCATTAGCAGTATCATTAAAACGTGTAACTCACAATTGTCCTAGCTAGGTATGGAGGACATACAATGTCTTTTATATATTAAACTGAATACAATTTGGTTTTGTGGCACTTTTGCAAAGCTCCAATTAAAGTAACAAAAAAAAAAGTATGCACAGTTTTTCTAGTTTTGTTGAAAAGAGTTCGAACAACTGTCAAGTTTTGATATTTTTTGAAATACAGTGAGTGTGTGCTATCTTCTCTTCATTTCAGTGTTACAGCCGTTGTCAGTCTTCAGTAATCAACACATCCTTGAGGATCCACCCATTTAAAAACTCAGGACCCTAATATTCTATACTTTGCAAAAGCTTGATACAGTAGAACCTTGGTTAACCGGCAACCACAGGGAATGGCCGAATCTGGATAAGTGTAGTTTCTGGTTAACTGAGGTTACTCTGAAACTGTGGTTTTACAGCCATTCAGCACTAGACTTAAATGGGGAGACTTGTCCCCATTCACCTCTAGTGCTGAATGGCTGAGAAAAGGGAAACCCTGATGACCCTTGAGCCGTCATCAGGGTTTTCTTTTTCTCAGCCAAACACAGAGCTGAGCAATCAGCTTAGCTCTGCTCTGCTCTCCTGACAGCTCTGCTCTCCTGAATGCTCCCGCAGCCCTAGCGGAGCTGTGGTATATATTCTTTTATGCAGAACACATGCCACAGCTCCACTAGGGCTGCAGGAGCAATCAAGAAAGCAGAGCTGTGCCAGTTATCTGAGTTCTACTTTATTATGTTTTCAGAACATTAAGGTACTTGAAACAACTCTTAGCAATTTCCCAAGTACGCTTTATCACCAGCACTTGGCTATTCAGTTGTAAATGATTACATATACAAATGAAAGTGGTCAGCTTTAAAAAAAAAAAAAAAAAAAAAAAAAAAACCTTTTTTTTTTTCACGGCCACTATATATTATATTATTATCATTGATAGTAATAATAATCTTTTTTTTAATTATATACATGAATCTTCTTACTTTTTGAGAATTATGACAGCAGGCATGATGACAAAACTTCCTTCTTTTACCAAATTCACAAAAAAAAGCAAGTGTAAAATCATTACCATTTTTTGTAGTACATTCCTAGTTTGTATTAGTTGTTGAGAATTGGTCCTTTTTATATTATGGATCACTTAAGTCAGTATGGTGCCTTTTTCCCTATATTTTTCAATGCCTGTTCTACTCACATAAAGTGCCTAAGCAGCATGGCTAAAATATATGTGAATAGATACCCTATTTATATGGAATAAGAATATATTAATAACTGATTGTGAAGCTGCTGTGATGAAACACCTAAAGTGAAAATGTCATCATCTTGGCTTAGGATGCCATAGCAATGCACCTGACTTCACTGTATCCATTTCCTGCGCAACCAGCTACACCATTGAAAAAACCTGGGAATTTCCACCATGGTCATATTTAGAGTTGTAGCAATTCTCATCCTGATAACAAAAAAATCGCTATAAAAGAAAATGCAATACATGCACATTCATTCCTGTTTTTTACCATTAAGAATAAAGATAAATTCTTGTTGATCTGCCAGAATTGCATAACTACGTGTTTTTGTTGTTTAGTTTTATATTGGGAAAGGATTAGCACTCCTGACAATTTTTTTATTGCTGTCTTTGACCCTTCTGGGAAATTTCACACCACTATTTTTCCTAGGAACTTTGTCTGCAGTTTAGAAAATGATGGGAAATCTAACAGTTTATTGTCACTAGAACGAGAAATTAGGGTAAATCGGGTGGAAATACCTGTTCATGTGATTTTGTAGCTTTTCTCTTACTCCCTGTTGTGCTTCCAGGGCAGGAAATGAATAGAAATCCTCTCAAAAGGGCACAGATATCAAAATAAACTGAAAGGTGTTCCAACACTTTCCTGCTATTCAATACAATATTATTGATTTCAATATTTAAAATTCAAACATCACAAAGATAAACAGGGCATAACCTAACATAATCAACTCAAGTTATTTTCAGTAAAATAAGTTTTACATTCTTCATTCAGTTTCTGAACAGCCTAGCTTGAGCTCACATAGTCTCTGACTACCAACAGTATATTATTCCTATCTAATGTACAGCACTGCATAATATATTGGTGCTATATAAATACTGTTTAATAATATGTGTTTCATGTCATAATTGAGAATTTCACTTTATTTGTGCCATCTGTTTTTAACTAGTCAGTTCCTATAACCCAACATCAGCCAAATTGGAAGTTCTAGAAAGTTAAAAAGATTTCATCCTTATATTCTGCCACTGTAAAACCAGTACAAGAAATAGTAGGAATGTGTATCCCCGCAACAGGATAACACAGATGAAAACCCCTATTGTTCCCCATTGCGGAATATGTCCAGTGCCTGTGACAAGTTGCTGATGTTAAAATATTTTTTAAACCTTCTTTTTGGTTTCTGTGAACATATTTTGTCTTCTTTGAATTCCCTGCTGTATTCTGATCTCTATACAGTCGTCTTTCCAGAGATACCTTCTGTGTGTATACTACAGATGAAGTCATGGAGAGGCTTTTGTTGTTACAGATCATAATTGATGCTGATTAAGCTTTATTACATTTAGAGAAGAGGCAAGTATATAGATCATCATACATCATGTATTGTATGCTTGTGATGTGCAGTTTTAATAGGTGGGTGACAAGACTCTTTAGGACTTGTAAACTATTAAGCTCGATATATACTATGACCATGAAGTATGTGTTTTATCAGCCTGTTTTTATTTATTGCCAATTCCAGGAGTTTACGTCAATATTTTTTTTGCAGAGTTCATACCAAGTCCACAAAATAAATCCTCTACACCATTTAGACCATCTAGAACCAAAGTGCATGTTTGTGTCACATCTTGTTTTAGTTTGATTTGTGGCCCCATAAGACATGGAGATAAAGTTGTAGGTGGGAAAAAAAGATGGGCAGATGTTAATCAGGCGCCTCTTTTATATACCATCTGTTTGTGCAGTGTTGCCGGTCATTTTAGCAACAAACAATAGTCTTGTAGTGTGGGTCACCTGCTGTTCTCAGATCACCCAGAACCCCTCTATATGAACGTTGTAAACCTAGATATGGATCAGCCTGACTGTTTTATTTCAGCATTCACTCTGACATTGCATCACTTCCTGATTTCTGATGCTTTTAGCTGTGCCTTGGGTACCATTATCTAGGGCATCCGTAAAAGGTTCATGCTTTTATTAGTGCATGGAAGAGTCAGTGGAGGTGGTGGGGAGAGAAGAGGGAGGATGTGTGATATGGAAGGGGAAAGAATGAAAGAGGGAGGTCATGTGACACCAAGGGGGGAACAGCTATCCTAAAAAGGAACATAGATAGAGGGAGGTCATGTGATATTCTGCCACTGAACTGTAGGATATTTATGGCCTAATCCCATTGTGTCCACTCAACCTTATCAGGCTTTGAGCACCTCTAGCTCTGCTAATGGCCAAGCCAGTTAAAGCTTCTTTGTGTTTGTGTACCGTTAACCCACATCTCCCAACTCCTCCCGCATTTATTTTTTTTTTCAGGGAGAATAAAAATCTAGGCATCCTATAAATCTATCACTTGGCATAGCATCCTGAAAATATTTGCACTCATGAGTATTGTTTTAAGTAATTAAATTAAATCTTGTAACCTCTGGTGACCTTTGTTAAAGCTTCTGTGAGGTGACATGTCTGCTGTCATGTAGCTGCATTCAATGCAGATTGCTGGATTCTCCAGGTGACAAACAGACGCTTTTGTATTTGCATCAAAGGGGCATGCTTTGTCATTTGTCTGTAAAACAGGACATCTGTGATTTTTACAGGAAAAGGATTTGGATAGCTATTGGAACAATAAAGATTATAATGAACTTTGTATATGAGCAGGGGTGTAAATGCAAATTTAGGGAGTCCATACACAAATCTGGCTTGATTCCTGCATTGCCTGTGGCAGTAAGCCAAGATCCAAGCCATGGAAGAGTTCTCTGTAAGCAAAAATTGTCTAGATCATTGAACAATCTATGTATGATGGATGCCAGTTATTTCATGCTGCTATACAATTACCACAATATAACACATTACCACATAAAGGAAGATGGTAGCAAGTTAAAGGGTAACCAGATATCTTACTGCTCCTGTTCTTTGTAGACATCAGTTCACCTCAGAACATTGGAAGGGGATACCAAGGCTACCCTATAGTATGGATTTTACTTAAGGAATAATATTAATAATATTATAATGGTAATGTGTTATTTTTTCTTACATCCTTTTTTTTAAATAAACTATGCTATTATTATATAAATTGTATTTATATAGTACCAACATATCACTCAGTGCTCTACAATGAATAGGGCAATAAGATAATGGTTTAGTGTACTTTAACACCTTTGGTAGATAAATGGCACCATTTTGTTTAAAAATATTTGTAATCAGTCTATAAAAAGGATGGCTACATAAGAAGGAATGAGGGACAAAGGGATTTCATTACAAAAGACAACAAATTAGAGACAGTTGGGAATTATGCTTGGCTATGTTCAGTGATGCTTCCCTGTACACTAAGGTTCTACAAACACCATTTGTATTCTGAAAATGGGCAATTCATGAGTACAATACACAGTGTATGGCGTGTACTCACCTGTCAACATTCTTGCTTGCCCGGAACACTTTTTCTGAATGTAAAACATTAAATGATGTATATTACACTGCTGGGGATTTCCTCATTTTTATATAGCTATTTTTTTAATACATTCTTAGGGGTATGCCTGATAATGTATTCACCAAACTAAATATTGGATAAAAGTTGGGTGGTTCTTGGGGGAGAAAACATTTGTAAAATATTCATACAGAGTAAAGTCAGAAATCCCAATTGTTCTGAGTTAGCAAATCAGGAAGTATTGCAGCTTGGGGATGGGAATGGTCACCAGTAGTTTGGTATTTTCTAGAGCAGTTGACAATGGTAGTTTCCCAAGTTCTGCGGTGCAAAAATGAACAATGTTATGTCAAAAGTTAGAGATTCTGAAATAGCTCATTGCTTCACAAAACTGATAAATATATGTTAGTGTTATAACTTTCAAAAAAAATACTTATTTTCTAAAAACTTAAGAACTTGTTTTTGTGCACAGAAGATACCTAGAAGCCTAATAGTAGTATGTGATTTGTTAATTAGTCTGGAAGCACACAATTCTGGATGAACGGAGCTGCTCTAGCTGGTAATGAGGTGACAGGTGTACTGTATCCAAAACAGAATGTTGTTAATCCACATGTGTGTTACACCTGTTATCGCTGCATTCCTATTGGCTTCTGACATAGTCTGATCCCCCAAGGAGAGCCCAGTGCATTGTAGGCTGATAAAATCATAGTCCAGCTGCTCAGGAATTGAAGAAGAACAGAGCCAAATGATTAGGGCACACGTGACCTTTTAATTTCCACAAAGTTGGTGCTTTATCGTCTAAACAGGCTTGAGCAACACAAGTATAAAGTATAGATCTGTTTACACTGGTGTTTGTGGCTTTAGAAACTGTTATGTTAATGGGTGTTGCCTGGCATAGCTGCAGTATTACTCAGGATCCGACTCTCATAGCATTTGTTGGCATTGTGTGCCAGACACAGTTATTACAAGAGGAAGAACAGCTATTTTCCACTTCTAAAACTGTAAGTTTGTAGTAGTCATTCTGGAGACACAAGTTCGGCCTGGTAGCATGCTGTGTTTCCTATCTGTTATGTAAAATAAATGGAACATTAAACTTAAATAGTTAACCATTTTTGCTTTGTTCTGTTTATGTACTGGTGGAAGCATCAACTGTTACTTACAGAGCAACAGCCATAATAAAAAGGAAGGTTGAATCTTTCCATTCAGCCTACTCACCGACCCCCCCCCCCCCCCCAATATTTAAATTTGGCCCCATCTCTCTTAGTTTTTTTTATCCCCTATTAACCAGTCTAGAGACTAAGCTAAGCCACTCCAGGACCTTAATGTGCTTCTTCTTGACCCACTCCTTGCCTTGGCGGTGTGTTTTGGGTCATTGTGATGCTGGAATAACCATCCACGACCCAATTTCCATGCCCTAACTGAGGGAAGGAGGTGCTCACCCATGATTTGACGGGACGTTACATGGCCCCGTCCATTGTCCCTTTGATGCGATGAAAGTATCCTGTCCCCTTAGCAGAAAAACACCCCCAAAGCATAATGTGTCCACCTCCATGTTTGACAGTGGGGATGGTGTTCTTGGGGTCATAGGCAGCATTCCTCCTCATCCAAATACGGCGAATTGAGTTGATGTCAAAGAGCTCAATTTTGGCCTCATCTGACCACAACACTTTCACCCAGTTCTCCTCTGGATCATTCAGATGTTCATTGGCAAACTGCAGATGGGCCTGTACATGTGCTGTCTTGGGCAGGGGGACCTTGCAGGCTCTGCAAGATTTCAGGCCTTTACAGCACAGTGTGTTACCAATTGCTTTCTTGGTGACTATGGTCCCAGCTGCCCAGAGATCATTAACAAATTCCCCCTGTGTAGTTCTGGGCTGCTTCGTCCCCGTTCTCATGATCATTGCAACTCCGCAAGGCGAGATCTTGCATGGAGCCCCAGCCGAGGGAGACAGTTATTTTCTTCCATTTGCGAATTATCGCGCCAACTGTTGTCACCTTCTCACTAAGCTGCTTGGCGATAGTCTTGTAGCCCAGTCCAGCCTTGTGTAGGTCTACAATCTTGTCCCTGACATCCTTAGACGACTCTTTTGTCTTGGCCATGGTGGCTAGTTTGGAATCTGATTGATTGCTTCTGTGGACAGGTGTCTTTTCTACAGGTTGTGTAACAAGCTTGGATTAGGAGCACTCCCTTACAGAGGGTGCTCCTAATCTCAGCTTGTTACCTACATACAGGAGCCTGAAATCTTGCTGGTTGATAGGGGATCAAATACTTTTTTCACTCATTACAATGCACATCAAGCTCTGACGTTTGAGCACTGGGTTTCTAAGGGTTCTTTTGTTTTTTTTATTCTGTCTCTCACAGCTACAATAAACCTACCATTAGGTGGTAGGACATATATAGGAAAGTAAAGTATAAAGTCAGTCAGATTTTTTTTTTTGTTTACTAAAACTTTAAAACTTGTAGCAGAAGAATGACAGATGGGAACTACTGGTCTACTATATTCAGCAGCTCTCTCTTTTTATCCATCAGCTTCTGGTATATTTTTTCCAGCCTCCTCAAGGTTGGGCAGTATCACTGGTGGAAGATAGTGATAAAAGGTGATTGGTAGTATTAACACTACAACAAGGTTGTGACATGTAGCTGTGGTCGGTCCACCATGGGTTTGGCTTGTTGCTGAGTTTTGGCTGCTGCCTATGTGTTTCCATTAGATGGCCAATTTCCTGGATTCAGTGTTTCCTGGCTTCTCACCATGGGAGCTATGATTACACAGATGGGCTGTGTTCACTTATCTTGCTACATTCCTGTCCTGTGGCATACACTGTTTAATGTACCGTCCGGTACAAGTATACATCCCGTACATGTCACAGGTCACCTTTTCCCACATGTGCAAAATATTTGTCTGTCTTGATGCAATCATCACTCTTTTCATTACACTCCCTAAGCTTTCTGAGATTACATCTCTGTGAAACTAACACGGTTTCCTAACTCACCAATCCGACTGGAAAAACCACTCTCCAAATTCTACATTGTATGCAAACTAGGAAGCAAGTGAGATTAGGCAATGCAGCCCAGGAAAGGATGCAAAAATGTAGAAAAACAGGTCATGAGGCCAAAACTATAAACATTCTAGGGGCACAGAGGAATGAGTAGGGGCTCTGCACTCTTGTGTTGTGCTGTCTGCCTCAGCTGTTGTTGCTTAATTGTCTGTATAATCATGCAGAACTGAGCTGTGTTTTTCACAGGGTTGGCTGCATATATGTTGCACTCCATTATATTGCAAAGCTGCATACACACGATCTGGGGGGAACTCAATCAGACTGGAATGCAGTCTTGTAGAATAATTACTGTATAAACAATATATCACATACAAGTAGGTATTATTAATTGGGTAATAAGGACAAAGTACAACTTCTCCCTCCCACCAGTTCTCCTTCACCTACTTTAATCGGGGAGTAAAGCATGTGTTTTTTTTTTTCCTCTCTGACCTTGGAAATTCCAAGTGATCATGCATACTATAGCATTTTTATAAACTGTTTCACCTGATACTACGTTAGAAGAGCACTTAGATAACCATAACCGCTGTTCATTTTCAAATCCAATAATAATTTTTTGTGGTGCTCACAACAGCCATAGCAAAAGAATAGGAAAGTGTCTGACATGCAGGACTCAACATACGGACAAGGCCAGAAGTGGTAATATGAATGTTTGTTTTTTAAAGCTGAAAATATATAGCAGACTTAAGTAGTAATCTCTGGACAACAATTGAAATTCACAGTATAAATGTACACACAAGAACAGTTTTTGCCTGCTGAAGGATATGTGATTCTATTCAATCAGGCTTTGTAAACAAACATTTCTGCATTACAGCACAGCCAACTGTATTTTGCTTTTCCCATTTTCTCCATCCCCCTTCATTGACATGCCTATTATATTTTACATAAAAACCTTTTTTTGTTTTCATTGAATGGCTTATATAATACCTACTGATGTACTCACTGGATGTCTGCCATTCTGTATGCAATGCAGACAGGTCATGTCTGGTAGAAGGGCCCAGCAGCGTGCTGTACATAGCTTCCATAAACATTATAGCACCCCGCCTCTGTACTTCTCTCAAGAGACCTCAGTCCTGATGCAATGGGGGTCAGGCTTTTTGGAAAGATTAGGCCATTATTTAACTGCCTTGATGGGTGGGTGTTACACTTGAAAAGTAAGAACTGTGTGTTTTTACTACAACTGATAACATTGATAATGTTTTTTTTTCATCCTCAGATGCACCTAATTGTAGAACACCTCCAGGCCCTACAGAAGAACAAAGGACACAGCATGAACTTATGCCCTATATTGATGACTCTCCAAGTTCCTCCCCTCAACTCAGTGCCAAGAGCCGTGGTAGCAGAGACACCCTCTCCTCAGCTTCTCTGGAATCCAATAAATCAGTAAGTGGGTTTGTAAAAAGTGAGACGGAAATTGATCAGTGACGGTATAGCCTTGTTCAAACTCTGTTCCTTAGTAGCTCTAGGTCAGCCTTTATCATGTCTGTTATTTTAATATAAGAGATAACAGAATTTCACATACATTGAAAATAATTTATAGCCTAAAAGCACCCATAACCTAAGGTTGATATGCTACTACTTTAATTAGGTAAAAATCTCATTATGCTTGTGAAATTGTTTAGGTCAACTTACTGCCGTGAAATAATATCACACGCATGCATAGTAATAATATTATCATACACATGCATAATTTTTGTAATGATAACAAGTGTCACGATTATTATTATTATTATCATAAGATGCTTATCTCTTAATAATGACATAGCTAAACACAACATGTTAGTTTGGTTGCAGAAGTAGTAACTTCAGCATCAATACAGTCCACAGTTGTGACATGCCATATGGATCGTTCTCTTATTAGTAAAACACCACTCTTAATGAGACTCTCTGCAAAGAAAATCAGTTTAGAATGTAAGTACAATGGTTCACATGGTTAGGAAAAGCAAGATCGGATTCCTCCCCATCCCTCTTTATTTATCTCTAGTTTATCTAGACTAGATAGAATGTACCCTCAAACATTGCCCACATGTTTCCGACAATGTGGAAATGCTGATTCAATGTACAAGACAAGCTGGTCATATTCCAAACATAGCAGTCTTAAAAGGAAACACACATTATTTGAAGAGAAACTAAATGTATTAGATTATGATGCACAAAAAAAAAGTCTGGGCTCAGACTGGAGCAAAGACATTTTTTTTCATACAGTTGCATCTTTTCGTATTCAGTCACTATAATGTCAAATTTGCTGTTCCATGTTAAAAATTGAACATTATTCCCATTGACAACATTCTGGTGGAGAACAATAAGTTTTCATCAAGAGTTTGGTAAGTATTTTGCCCCATCCATTTTTCTTTCCATCCTAACAAGTGTAGAGGTCCCTGCTGCAGATAAGCATCCCCACCACTTCTATGCTTTTCTGTAGGTACGGTGATTTTTGGATGTTCCGATGTACTGTTTGGTGTTGAGCCAAATAGTTAGATAGTGGTCTCATCTAACAATATCAACTTTTTGCCACTTGGCCTCAGAATCTTCACAACAAATATCTTTGTGTTAGCAAAACTTCCCCACCTTATTACTTGGGGTTTCAGAATTAAGGTGAATTGAGAGTTTTTCTATCAAAGCAAATTTACAAATGGTCGCAAAGATCAATTGAGATTTTATGTGGCTTTTCTTGAGAAGTGGGTCCTTGTAATCGTCAAATACAAGCCATTTTTGGAACACTTGTGATATTGTTTTAACATGCACACAATGATTATTTTTTTGCCATAAATCCCTGTAATTTCTGCAATTTCATCCTTATTCTTCCCTCCACTTTACAGGGACGGCCTAATCTGAGGAGGGTTGAGGTAGTACCAACCACTTCCACTTCCTAATTATAGACTTTACTGTGCTCCTAGAAAATGATAAAGCCTTTGAATTTTTTGGTATCATTCTCCTGACTTGTGGTGCCTGTCCACAAGTTTATCCCTGAGATCTTTTTACCAGTTCCTTGGCATCCATAGGTGATTGATTGTATCACCAATCACTTAAGAATAGCTGTTTTTAAGTAGAACTAATTAAAATAATTAAATTGATAACAGAATCCAATTGCATAGCTTGGTGTGCAATGGAAAAGTTGACTTTTTACCCCTAATTGAGTTTACAAGTATATTTTAGAAGGGGTGTGATCCTTTATTCATCTCTGTGGTTTTTGAGTTTTTATTTATTTTATTTTTACTCTGAACTGTTGCTATTTTACCTTTTTACTTGGATGTTATGAGTTGCATTCAGGAAATACAGCTGAAAAAATATTTTTGTGTCTATTTCAAGCTTCAGTGGACCATAATATGAATATTTTGAAAAGGGTGATTTTTTTTCTATACACTTTGTATCTTTGCATAACAGGGGTATTATTGATGATGATAACCTAGGAATATTTTTTCAATCTGTAAGTCTGCTTTCTGTAAAACTGAATAACATTGTAATATAATATTGTCTTTGTTGACAAAAGTAAACAATAGAATGAAATGGCACAATGCCTGATACATAACAAAAGAAATCACAGTAGTACACATTGTAGTTTCTGCAGCAATGACAATCGTATCACCAAATTGTTATGACACTGATCTGCAGAGGAACAAACGTGAGATTTTCTCCAGTTTCATATAGTGGCAGATTGCAACACTTGACAATTCTCATATATACTAATCTGTAACAAGAAGCAGGATCCGCACATAAGTGGCTGAAGGAAAACTAAGAGTATCCTTTAGATTTAAGTATGGCTTTAATCAGTCTTTTTCTACATACAGAATGAGTTGGACCTTGAAAAGGGCCTAGAAATGAGGAAGTGGGTACTTTCTGCAATATTGGCAAGTGAAGAAACCTACCTTAGCCACCTTGAGGCTCTGCTACTGGTAAGTCATTAGATATTTATATGTTGGGGAACGGAACTTTAGAAATAAAGAAGACTGACACTGTCTTTCCTTCTGCAGCCAATGAAACCCCTTAAAGCTGCAGCAACCACCTCACAGCCAGTTCTCACCATCCAGCAGATTGAAACAATTTTCTTCAAAGTTCCAGAGTTGTATGAGATTCATAAAGAGTTTTATGATGCGTTGTTTCCACGAGTGCAAAAATGGAGCCACCAGCAGAGAGTAGGGGATCTCTTCCAAAAAATGGTATGTGTGTAGTCCAAAGTTTTAACAAAAATCTGTTAATGATGGTTTCAGTAAACAGTACTGATCTATACTGACCTATGATGCATCTTAATTACTTAAACTTTCTTTTTAATTGGACTAAACTAAAACAAAGATGTTTTTTTCTGTTATATTCTCATATGACTATGCCTGAATGTACCTCAGGCTAGAGACCGATGTGGAGTTATTTTGAAACATTAGTAAAACTGTTTTTTAGCACATGGACAGAAAAAGCATCCTAGGACTTTGACTGGAATTTTTTTTGTGCTTTAGGTTTTTAAACAAGTAAAATCTGGGCGTGCATGGCGTGTTATATAGCAAAATATATCTATAACCTTAATGATACCAATAGGCCGTCCAGTTGTTAGAGAGCCAGTGGCACGGCAGAGGAAGCAGAGTTGTTTGACTGTAAAATTACAGCAATAGTATTGTAAACAATATGAATTATGACATTACAGTTTATGCATATCAAGTTGTACAATTATATGCTGTTTTAGATTGGTCCAGGTCTCTGTTCCAAGACTGGTTTAAAAGTGGTTCTAAAGTTTAAAAATAAATAATTCACAATTCCATGTGTGATTCAACAACATGAATGCAATAAACGACTTCCCTCCAGTTTTAATTTACTTGTTCGATCCAGCAAGATATTAGTGATTGGGTCGCATATCCAGTTGGGCTTGAATATGTACTTTGCACTCTCCATAATCTCCCTGGAGGAGTTGGTCTCCCAGATTCCTCATACCTTGCTTTCCTGCCAGGCTTGAAGGACCCAGGCTTCCTGAGACTGGTAGTGCTTGATACGTGCAGAGCTCAGTAGTTTCCCCGCACCGGTGTGCGACTGTGTGAGGAGGGAGGGACCTGATGTCTCCAGATCAGCCCTATGGACTTGATGTTTGGAGATCCTTGCAATTATCTCACTTCTTATGTTCTCTTCCCACGAGTTGTTCCTTCCTCTGGCCCCTGACACTCTTTAAGAAGCCATGATTGTGGAAAGAAGGACTCCATCATACTCTCTCTCTTGTGTACACACGTCTTTATGACTTGGCCCCAGATTACAGTCCTTCTTATCTCTTGGTGTGGGAGTTAAAACTAGGTGTCCATTTTTCAGCTTCTCAACAGGAGAAGATCTTGTACTGTACACACTAAGCCACAGTTAACAAAAGATATGTAATGCTGTACATTTAAATAAGGGTTGCAAATGACAGATAGAGACAATGACACAGGAGGAGGAGAGGACCCTGCCCAGAAGAGCTTACAATCTAAGAAGTGGGGGTAGCAGCACATAAGCTTATTGCACTGTCCTAGCCTGGGCCCTTTTTGAGTCGGTTGAGGTAGAGTTTGTGACCTAACAATTCACTGACAGGAAGATTCCTGATCATTCTAATATTTTTTTATTTTTATTTTATTGCATTACTTTCAAAAAAGAGTTAGATAAAGCTTCATAAGAAATTAATGAGAGTGCAGGGAACATACTGAAAGTGGCTGTGCTATCCAGACATACAGAAATCTTGTTGTGTGATAGAAGTGTAACTGCATCAAAGGTCAAAAAGGCCTCTGTGATGATTTCACCAATCTGTCAAACCCAAGAGCCTGACATCTATAGTGTCTTACAGTGGGGTCTTGTCATTTATCATTTTATACCTTCATGAGTTGAAGGATCTTTTTACTGATGGACAGCTTTGAACAACTTTGGCTGATTACTGCATTCACATAAACGCTCTTCTGCAGCTTGTTTTTTATTTATTTATTTATTAATGCTTCTCTGTCTTCATTTGTAATTCCTATGTGACTTTTTTTAAACGTTTCACTCTGCATTTTTAATTTATTCTTTCCTTCTGCCTTTTAGGCCAGTCAGCTGGGTGTGTATCGCGCCTTTGTTGACAACTATGAGGTTGCTATGGAGACAGCGGAGAAATGCTGTCAGGCCAATTCTCAGTTTGCTGAAATTTCAGAGGTGCGAACCTAATTTTTAATTTTGTTACACATACATTTCACATGTAAAAAATAGTACAAGGCACATCCTAATACCAATGTGTATTTTGTAAATGTGTTAGGACCCTTATAATTATTGCGGTACATTTGTGTAACAGTGCATGTGCTTTTTGTGAGATCAATGATTTATAAACAAAATATGTCTTATATTATATGTTTTTCTGGTGAATAAGTCTACATATTTGAATTCAAATGCACCTCTTTTAGATGTGAAAACCTGATTCTAATGCACAGAATTATCCAGCAGGGGGAATCCCTTAGCTGCTGTTATAATGCTTGTGCAATGGAGAGAGCCTGTTTCTTTCTTTCCAGACTTTTTTTTAACTGAAGGTGACCCAGATCCTAAAATAGAACTTCTGGGTAGGGTATACCCTGGATCGAGTGGGTAGCTGTTCTACCTTTTAAAAAATGTTTTACAACTAAAGAACATTACAATAAACAAAGGGTCAGAGCGGAACAAATTATTGCTAGCATTACATTTTAAATAAAACTTTGCTTAGTAAAATTAAAAGCTGATTATTAAGGCTGTTTAAAACATAGTTTGTTATTTTCAGAATTTGAGGGCAAGAAGCACACGAGAGTCCAAGGACCATGCAGCTAAAACCTCCTTAGAAAGTGAGTTGAACACTTCAGTAAATCAGAGGGAAGGGATGGCATTGGTGGGGCTCAAACTTATTTTTAATGCTAGATTGCAAATATTTTGGCAAAGCTATTAAATGATGTTGGGTGTGACATCCTGTTTGTACTTTAATAGTAAAATGTGTTACTCTGTCTGCCCTTTGTCTCTAGCTCTACTCTATAAGCCAGTGGATCGTGTTACACGAAGTACTCTCGTTTTGCATGTAAGTTACATATTTGTATCATTAGGAAGTCTTATTTTTGTGTCCTTGTATGATCTTAAAGTGCTTTGATATTTTCATTCAGCTATGGCATTTCATATGTTTAGTGGAACATAAACATAGTGGGCATAATCAAAGTTACATATAGTGCAATCACTCATTAGCAAATCATTAACTGACTACCCCTGTTACCTATTGACCTTGTTGCAAGCTCCTTATTGCGTATTGGCTAGAGCAATTTGCATATTTAGCGATACTGTTTTAGTTGGTTAAAATGTTTTAGAGTGGCCTAACACTATATACTTATATTTCAAGGATCTACTAAAGCATACACCCACCAGCCATCCGGACTATCCACTGCTCCAAGATGCACTTCGCATTTCCCAGAACTTCCTCTCCAGCATCAATGAAGAAATCACTCCTAGACGCCAGTCAATGACTGTGCGAAAAGGAGAGGTAAGAGACATACCTTTGGTGGGAACAGGGCATCTGGTATAGGTTAGAGCAGGGGTTGTCAAACTAAAATACACAGAGAGCCGAAATTAAAACCTTAGACCAAGTCGGGGTCAAACTTGAAATTTATTGAAAATAATGAGGAAGTTTACCTACTTCATCTATAACTAACAAAAACAAACCCCTCTACACACACTTTAGAGTTGAAAAGACTCATTTCTATCTATCTATGCAGGCTGTGTGTTGTTCATTCTCTCACATCACAAGTTTGTCTGACACTAAATGTTACACTATGCAGTCTCTAATGGATTGAAACAAACACAATGGCCCTGGTAGTCAGGCACCATGTGATCATTGCCTAGGCTTTGTGTCACATGATGGGTGTACAGGAAAAATGTCTATGTATTGAAAATGATGATGTGAGGTGGTAACGCGGGCGGGTGGGCCAGATCTAGTTCATTTTGGGAATTCTTTGGGGGGGCCAAAAAAAAGGCCCTTGAACAGATTTGGCCCACGGGCCAGAGTTTGACACCCCCTGGGTTAGAGAATATAATCACATACAACTGAGTTATCACTAGGATACATCATATATGAAATGTTGTTTTTCACAACCACCATTTTAAAATAAATCGAATATATCTAATATAGTATTTGAATATGTCTTTTGAAATGTACATGGTAACCTATATGTCAGATCACATACCTAAAGACCGTATTAATTAAACCATAAACCATTCTGAATATATATTTATATATTTTTAATTCAATAATGTTTATTAGTAGTTTTAGTAAAATGGATAGAAACAAAATCCAACATAGTCATACCAAAACAATACTAATAACAGACTTACTGGTAAACATGCATAGTTGTCAAAAAAATATTAATGCATGAAAAGCCAAGGAAGTCTGGTAAAAGGCCAATACCCCAAGGTTTATTTAGGCTTCTTAAAGTGTTTTAAAGCCAACATTTAAAAGAAGGTTAAATATGCTTTGTTTTGGCCTTCATACCAGCTAAAATTACGCATTTTGGGTGTTTTGAATCAGGCAATTAAAAAACCTAAATATACAAATTTACCCTGTATACTGTGTGTTTGTTTCACTGTAAGTGCTTATAAGCATTTCAAAAATGTAAAATTCTGCAGTGTGTTTACTTTACAGTGCAAAAAGTGATGCGCAAACACATTCTGGTGCTGCTGGCATATTGGAATGAATAAAAATTTCGAACATAGGCATTTAAACTCTGTGTTCTAATACTTTGTATGATACCTTGTATGATCCTGCTCCAATATCTATTTTTATTTTAATGTATTTATTTATTTTTTGTAGCATCGACAGCTCTTGAAAGATAGTTTCATGGTTGAACTAGTTGAAGGTGCCCGAAAGCTGCGTCATGTCTTCCTTTTTACTGACCTTCTCCTTTGCGCTAAATTGAAAAAACAAATTGGAGGGTAAGAAGCCCCCCTTCAGTATTTTAGGTTTTCCTTTATATAGTTGTTCTTTCTGCATCATTGGGCTAATGTTAGATTCTTTTTTTATGCTTTAGGAAAAGCCAGCAGTATGACTGTAAGTGGTACATACCATTAGCGGACCTGACCTTCCAGCCTGTGGATGAGTCCGAAGCTGCTACCAGCATTCCTCTGATACAGGATGATGAGCTAGAAGCCATGAAAGTGAAAATATCCCAACTAAAAAATGATATTCAAAGGGAAAGGGTGAGCTGTTTGTGCTGTGTACAGAGAAATTTACTTCATTATGTGTGCCGTCAGGATGCATTAAAAAACAGAATATTGGAAATACATGATGGAAACATTATAAAGATTGCATTTACACATTGGGATGTGAAACTATTTTAATATAGCAGTATCTGCAATATAAACCTAAGATCAAAAACACAGGTGTAAGGTCAAATGTCAGTGCATAGCTAGACACAATTCTCCATTCTATTTCCATAGTCTTCTCCTATAGACATGCCACCACCACTCAGCCTCGGCAGGCTCTTTGCGCCATCCCAGCACTTGGTTGCCCACTGGACTTAAGTATGCTAGGACTTGCATCTGGGGAACAAGGAATGGCAGATTAGCTCATTAGGCAGACAGGTCCTCCATGAAAATCATAGCTATAACATCAGTCCAAATTGTATGACTAGACCAGGTCAGATTGAAGACCCAAGGCAAAAACAGTAAAGCATTACACCAGGTGAAGTATCCAAAGGGGAAAAACAAGCACAGAGAACAAGGAAGAGTTAGTCCAGGCACAAACAAATGGAGGATCAGGAAAAGGTAACACTCACAGCAGGACAGGAATCATGGGCGGTAAGCATTTAGTCTGATGCTGACTAAATACTGTCGAACTGCATGGATGAGTAGTGATAGTGTGAGTGCTATATCAGTCACCTGGTGAGGTCCGCTGATACCTATATATCCCAGTGATAAAATATAGCAGGTAGCAGAAAGTTAGAGATGGCTACTTCTCCGAGAACTACAAGACTACAGCCAACAGGGCTGCAAAAGTCAGGGGAGGGCAGACCTCCTTAGCTGGCACCTGCCCCACCAAGATTGGTGGGTGACATAGTGCCAATAAAAGCTATAGAAAGTATGTGCATGCAGACAGTGAGGGGAGGTACCAGAAGGCTGGCTGGCTGCTGAACACAAACTGTAACCGCTATGTTTTTTGCTGGATACAGCTGCAATATCATATGGGGTGTAAGTACTGACAACAGGAACATACCCTCAAATTACCAGGAGAGAATTAGAACCATGAGGTATTCTTTTTCTAAAAGAGTAGTCGATGATTGGAACATACCTAGCTGGTCTAATCATCAGGGAGATCTGGCAACTGTCCTTTTTTCCAGCCCAGTATTGCATTAATAACCATTTTAAATAGATTATTCTTCTTCTAGAAAGCTAACAAAGGAGGAAAAGGTCTGGATCGTCTCCGCAAGAAGCTTTCTGAGCAAGAATCAATGTTACTTTTACTTTCACCAAGCATGGCATTCCGGGTCCACAATCGCAATGGAAAGGTAGTTATATGTATCTTGTTTTTGTCTAGCTTGTTGTTTTCTCCTCTTCTCCAAATATTGTTTGTACCTGGCTTTCTCTTAGGGATACACATTCCTAACATGGTCGGACTATGAGCGGGCTGAATGGGGAGAACACATTCGAGAGCAGCAGAAGAAATGTGAGTTTGTACAACAAAGAATATGTCTTAGATGACCCATTAAAATAGTTTGAATTTATTTTATATACATAGTTTTGCATCACCAATGACTAGACCATTATTTTCTAGGCATGAAAAGTTTCTCTCTTTCCTCACTCGAAATACAAATGCTAACAAACTCCTGTGTGAAGCTACAGACAGTCCATAGAGTTCCTCTGACCTTGAGTAAGGAAGGTAAGAATGATATTTTCTATTTCTATGCTTCACTTATTTCTGCACTGCCAGTATATCTTTTCTATATGTTTCTGGTGCTTTTCTCTGTCTTTTTTCATTATATTAGTGCCAATGACCTTAGGTGATGGAGTTTTAGCCGTTTGAAGATTAAAGGCTGTTGACGGGTCTAAAATAACATATAGACACTTAGCCATCATCTTACTGATGGAAAGTACCTAATATATATGATTTTTTTTTGTTATGTCAATGTTTACATTTTGTATTGTATGTTCTCTAGATGATGAGTCTTCTGGCCTGTATGGTTTCTTAAATGTGATTGTCCACTCTGCCACTGGATTCCAGCAAAGCTCAAGTAAGCAGTCCATATGGTTTCTCTTACAGTCCCTTGTACAAAAAGTACAGCAGATTCTTAAAGATGAGGCTTCCCTGTTTTCAATATTGTGTTTTTTTTTTTTTTTTTTGCTCCACCAGATTT
The DNA here is from genome assembly GCF_032062135.1 of Pyxicephalus adspersus. NCBI lineage: Eukaryota > Metazoa > Chordata > Amphibia > Anura > Pyxicephalidae > Pyxicephalus > Pyxicephalus adspersus. The sequence goes on from NC_092863.1 coordinate 45,089,256, forward strand.
GTTCTGTACTCTAGAAGTGGATTCATTTGGATATTTTGTTAACAAGGCAAAAACGCGAGTCTATCGCAACACAACTGAGCCGAGCTGGAATGAGGTTGGGACAATTGCACTATATTTTACAAATGTTTTATTTCTTTACAATTAGATAATGGGGGGGGGTTATCATATTCTTTTATTATACAAATGCATTTGTACATTATACCGTTTCATTGAACATTGCAAAAGAATCACAAACAGATTAAACACAAAAAAAATCTGCTGGTGTTACCAAGTCTTAGTGAATATTCCTTGGTTCTACTAAGAAGGAATGATGTACAGTAATTATTAGTTTAAATTAGCTGTTCAATTTAAAACAATGAAAATGACATTTCAGAATATCTTGTTTGTACAGAATGGGGTTTCTTTCTTCTAAATTTTGGGTGAAGGTACATATATATCTATTTTCTCCGCAAATTTAGAAGAACATTTCTGTAAAAACAAGATATTCTAAAATGTAATTTTCATTGTATATGTATCATATTATAACTTACTTTTGTGTGAGTAGGGTGTGTCAAAACAATAATGAAGGATAAGTGCGAGCAGTCTGTACCCCTATTCCTTTTTTTTTTGGTAATAGGGGGTTAGGAGAGACGGTTAAAGAAATAGGACTGATTGTCTCAGTGGAAGAACATAAATCTGCGGAAAAGGCATTATCAGAATGTAACAATGTCAGATAGTGTCTAGTAGTGTTGGTCAAATAGCTCACTATTCAATTTGGCAGCTATTTGCTCGAATATAGCAAAAAAATTCGGGTGGTCGAGTGTCAAAGTCGAACACCAATAAAGTCAATGGGAGGAAAAATTCGGGTTTTTTTCAGCACTGTGTAGAGCTTCTACAGCCTCCAAACAGATGTAAAAAGATACATTATAAAAGGATACATGAAAAGATACACTGTAAAAAGATACATTGTAAAAGGATACATAAAAAGATACATTATAAAAGATACATAGCACTATTACATACCTCTGTACTTCACATGAAGATTAAAGAGCACCTGTCAAATCAATTTTAGGCTAAAGCTAGGTACACACTTCCAATAATTTTTGTTAGAAAATGAACGATTACGACCGATCAATGATTATGCACGATTGTTCAAGTATAATCATATTGTGCACAATTCTGTACATGCTGTAACAATATGATCGTTCATATATAATCCACTAACAGTGTCCACACACTAGATACAATCGTTTGAACGATGCAGGGAGGGACATGTAAAGGAGAAAGTGTACCGCAGAAACATGCACAATAACTGAACAACACGATACTGTACACACCATAGATAGTGAAAGATCGTCGGCCAATCAGATCCACCGTGGCGGTCTTTCATTTCCAACGACAATCCTCGTTCGTCGGTGCCCTTGGTCACTTTTTTTGGCCAATCGGTTGTTCATCGGTCGTTTCTAACGATAATTATTGGACGTGTTTATGCAGCTTTAGTCTACACAGACTGTTTCCCCAGCCTTTAACCTGAGGCCTTTTAAAGCCCATGTTTGAAGTCCCCATGCATTCCCATTGGCTAATCTACACCAGGACGTTTCCTTCAGGCACGTTTTTGAGCGTTATCTTAAACGTTGCTTGCAACATTTAAAAAATTAAAACGCTGGATAATTGCGGGAAAACGCTTCCATTGAACTAAATGGAGGCTTTTTCAAGCATTTTTAAGCTTTTATGAAAGCTTCCACTGAAAACAATGGGGGCTTTTAAAAACATTTTTAGCAGGACTTTGGAATCCGGAAGCCCTCTTTAATAAGGAGACTCCCAGATCTCCACCGCCCCACCCTGGGGAATGAGTACAGGGGTACATAAATCCCCTTACTCATTCCCTGAAAGGGTTAAAATATAAGTAAAAAATACACATACAGAATACATGTCACAGCTCCTCTAGGGCTGTGGGAGTGATCAGGGGAGCAGAGCTGTCAGCATAGTAAAGCTCCGCTGATTGCTCTGCTCCCTGATTGGCTGAGGAAAGGGAAACCCTGATGATGCTTGAGCTGTCATCAGGGTTTTCTATTTCTCAGCCAATCACAGAGCAGTAGAGGTAATCTATTGCCCTCTATTAATCTATTAATTAATCTATTAATCTAATCTATTGCCCTCGTATTGCCTGCGGTTACAACTAAATGAAGGCACCTGCTTTCAATTAGCTGTGACCGCAAAGCTCCCACGGTCCAGGAATCCCACAATGACATTATGATTCCTAATGTCATTGTCGAATAACCTGTAAAAAATAAAAAAAGAACAAGTTAAAATAAAAACACATACAAATAAATTAATTTAAGAAAGCTTTTTATTTTTTTTAAAACTTTTTATTTTTTTTTTTACCAAATTTTTGCTGTCGAATCCCGAATTTTTGCTGTGTTTTTTGGGTCGGGTCTATCCGAATTCGAACAGCCATATTTTCGGGTCGAATATAGGGACAACCCGAATTCGAACATCAACACTAGTGTCTAGAAGAGCAGAACAAATTCTAGTACAAATTAATATGACAAAAGGTATCTAGCTAATGATCTCTAGAGGCAAATCCCTCCTCCCACATTTCTGATGTCATTTACTCTGGCAAACCATTGTATAAGAATGGGAATGGAGGAGTTTAAAATGGAGATTTGTACCACCCGAAACACTCTTTGATTTATCCAGGTATGAATTGTGGTAGTGTTTTTAGCAGCTAATACTAGACCAGTTGTCGCCAACCTTTTCAGTTCGCAGACCACTAAAATTACCCGCTCCTGACTGGGCATGCACGGGGAGCCGAGCGTCAATCAAAGGAGAGAAACCTCCCCCGTAATGACGTCCTAATGACATAACCCTGGCCACTCTCCCATTGCAGATCTGAGCCGGTGGGACAGCGCCCAATCACGTCCCTGAGCCCAGGATTTGCACAGGGGACATGGTCTGCGGCTCTGGCTGGTACGTGCCCCCAGCAAGGGTCCCTCTCCTGACCCTGCTCGGGGGGGCCACGGGCCAGAGCGGCAGACCACCAAAATTTTCTTGTGCACCACCAGTTGGTGACCGCTGTACTAGATAACAACCTTAACATTAAAAAAAAAAATCTATAATTAAAATATCACAGAAGCTTTATGTAGCAGTTTCAGGTCAATTTAAAATTCCTGAAAAAAAAATAGAGCACTTTATATGTCTAGACACTACTGAGCATACAGCCCCAAGACCTAAAGAAAATCAACTACCAGCAGTAAAAACTTCTGCACCTCTCCTGCTTTTTGTTGTTTAATCCTCCAATAAGAAGATTACCTGTCATTAGGGAAGCATCTCTGACATGAGGAAGCAAACCCCACTTGTACCAGGATAGCCACCTCTTTTTAGAGACCTAGTGTAAAACACGGCATAGTAAGTCAGTGTGGAGAGAAGATTTACTGTCCTGTATTTTTTTACTGTATTTTTGCACACCTTTTATACCCAAGGTCCATGTTAATAACTTCAGAATCACAGTCCTAGAACAAGCCAGTATCTCAGGAAACCCAGATTTGTTATTAGTATATCAATGAGGCAAATTACATTTTTTTTCACAAAGAGTGTGCAATGGTAGCCTCCATCTTTTTTCAACACATGTTAACATGTAATAAATAAAAATGTGTGATGTGTGATATTGCTTTGGTTAAACACAGGAATTTGAAATTGAACTTGAGGGGTCTCAGACTCTGCGCATATTGTGCTATGAAAAATTCTACAATAAAAACCGGCCTATAAGGGAAGATGGAGGGGAATGTAGTGAACGCATGGTTGCCAAAGGTCAAGTGCAGGTAAGACTGGTGCCACATTACCTGCAGATTTTGTAAAAAAAAAAATAGTCATGCTTTGGAAAATGGGTCAGTAAAACAGATAACATTCTAACATACTATATATTGTGTGGAAAATGTATTAAACTTGCTGATGAGATTTTAGCAATTTATGAATCCCTTCCTCTGCTGCAAAGGTATAAACCAAATCCTAGTTTACCATTTACTGATTGTTTTCTAAGACTGTATTGCTCCATCCTCCATTTAAAAGGGAGCTGGATTTGTACTTGAAGTGTTTGTAATGCCATGGATTTCTTGCTTGGCAAATCTGCTTCTGTATCTGTATAGAATATTCTAAGCTGGAGCCAAGCTACAAAATTTTCGCCCAACTTTTAAAAACATTTGGTGTCAACATCATCTTTGATGTGGCACCTTTTGTTTTGGGCAAGCTGGTCCTTGAATTCCATAGAATTTACCCTACCCTGTCCTAACCACCCTTGTGTTCTGGATTTCTTCCTAGCTGGATCCTCACATGGTGATGGGGAAGGATTGGCAACGCTCAGTTGTTTCAATGAATGGGGTAAGTAGCAGATATCAGTTCAGACATAAAAATGTGTTTCCTACAAAGTTGGATTTTATTGCATTTATACTAGCTACATTTTTATTGGCTGTTCTTTGCTTCTCATGTGCTCCCACCTGTTTTTTTACACACCTGTGTAGCCCTTTCTCAATTACATCTTACACCTAGTGCAGATATCTGGAGCACCTTTGAATCCTGATCATTTTCTTTATAGATAGAGGTCAAGCTGTCACTGAAGTTCACTAGCCGAGAGTTTAGCCTGAAGCGCCTTCCTTCCCGAAAACAGACTGGGGTGTTTGGAGTGAAAATTGGTGTTGTAACCAAGTACGTTAATCCTTCCATGTTGAATTTGACATTTTTATCTTCTTTTTTTGTTAACCATAGTAAAGTAATCATCTATGTGTGCTGCTCACATTTACATAAACCTTGTTTTTTCACAGGAGGGAACGTTCAAAGGTCCCATATATAGTACGGCAGTGTGTGGAGGAAATTGAAAGGCGCGGTATGGAAGAAGTTGGAATCTATCGGGTATCGGGGGTAGCCACTGACATTCAAGGCCTGAAAAATGCATTTGATTCAAGTAAGTGTAGATATAAGTGTAGTGAGGCTTAGAGCAGATAAATATATGACATGAAGCCAAAGAATTAAACATACTGACATTACAGTGATAATCTCTTTTTTTTTTTAAAGCCTTACTTCCACTGTGTTTAAATTTAACTGTGCAGTTCATAGTCATTAGATTTAGATCCTCAGAAGTGGTCTAGCACAATCTTGTGTTCTTCTGAAATTTAAATCTATGTGAGCACATAGGATATGTCTTTTACTCAGCTATGCTAGCAAAGAGCACTGTAGTGAGAGGGCAGAAGGCAGCAATTTCAGGAAAGGAGAAAAGGCATACATTGTAATCTCTATTGATTCTTAACATAATGGTTGTATGGAGTTTGACTGGTAATTTATCTTTGAATCTTTAGATAATAAGGACGTGTCTGTTATGATGAGTGACATGGATGTTAATGCCATTGCTGGAACCCTCAAGTTGTACTTCCGGGAACTCCCAGCACCACTCTTTACAGATGAACTGTATCCCAACTTTGTTGAAGGAATTGGTAAGGCTTGGTAGTTTACCATGTAATAGTGTCTCATGAGTGTTTTTATTTAGCTTAAATTATAAAATGCCTGCTTTATCCTGTCTCATTGATTAGTTTTATTTGTTTTCTTTAGCATTATCTGATCCTGTGGCCAAAGAGAGTTGTATGTTGAACTTATTATTGTCTCTGCCAGAGCCAAGCCTACTCACTTTCCTATATCTACTGGACCACTTAAAAAGGTAATATGGAAGTAAAGTATGTAGCTCTAGCATAAGGCCAGCTGCAGTAAATTTACAGGGATTGGGGTAAAGTCACAAATGGAAGATGTAGGAACAAGTAGTGAGAATGAGTCTCTAAACTTATATCGTTTGTGGGCCATGGTGGAGCACTTCCACCTGCTGCAACATTATTGTAATAAACATGGAGTTTAATAGTGGTAAGCTTCATGACCCACAGCACTGAAAAATGTAATAATAGTTTTCATTATGGCATACAACACTTAAAGGGTATGAAAATGTCAAAACTGGACCTTTACCTGTTAAACTTACTATTGGAAGCATTTTGGTATACCTGTTCAACAGGTTTAAAAAATACCAGATGATTCTGCCAGAAATTCGGAAATCCAGCAAACCTATAACTTTCAATGGGCTCTGCAGCGTTTTCTCAGCAGTTTTTTATTACAGGTCATCTCATTGTCATTGATATACTTTCTGTCTTAGAGTGAAAATTCTGGTCTTCCTTATATACAGTATAGTAAACATTGTCACCCTAGGACAAGAAGCATACTACTGAAAATGTACATTAATACAACCAGCTCATTTAAGGCCTTTCAAGCTGCATATTGCATTTTTGTTTTGGAATTTACTACTCAAGAAAACATTTTTTTTGTTCTAGAACTAGCAAGAGTTAAAACTTCCATCACGTTTTTTTTTTTTTTTTCTATCTGTGAACTAACTCAATAAATCAATGGGAATGTATCAAAAATGAGTAGGGATTACTAGGACAGGAAAAAACAGAAAAAATATGTCCAATATTTAATAAATTTATTAATAAACTTTAAATAAAAAAAAACACAAAAATCTGTTAAACTAGGCTGCATAAAATACTGAAACCTTTAAAATAACTGTACAGTAGCATATGTAATATAATTATATATATTACTTTGTATTGGATTCAATACAGTTATTTTGTATTGAATCCAATACAAAATAATTTGAATTTCCCGCCACACCTCCCGCATTCACCGACGTCATCGGGAACTCCTGGGGAACGTCAGTGCACTCGCCGGCGGAAGATCAGAAGAAGAGGACGCGGCCCGAGGATGGGATCCGACAGGCTGGACGTCAGACGCCGATGGGACCAGGTGTTTATTTTTTTTTTTAATGTTTTTAGCTACCCTGAGTGTGGCTCGGGGTTACTGCTTTCATCATGTTTTTTTTTTACCCTGAGCCACACTCGGGATTACCAGTCATGTTTACTTTTTAATTTTTCTGATTGGATTTGCAGGGGGAGGAGAGACTCTCCAAGAAACTTTCCATAGAATCATTTTACAGATGAGGCCTAGTGAGATATCCAGTCTATTACTGATTAGATGGCTTTAGAAAAACAGGACAATTTTGGGCACAGGCAGAATCTTGATTGGCAAGAAAATTCAGTGTATGTACAGCATCTTCACGAAGGGACAAACAACTACTAGATTCTGCTTCAAAAGATTTAAGCAATGGTTTTACTTTAATTTCTGCTCTCCAGCTGCATATACTAAGACTGAGCTTTTTTTGAATTAATACTTGTACATTTCGCCATTAGGTTCTTGTTCAGGCACTTCCTGTTTGGAGGTGACTATACTTTGTCCCTGTCTTCCAGTTGGGTCAGTACTGTCGCCTTGTAGTTTTCATTAAAAGCCTTTGTGAGAAGTGGTGGTTTCAGGATCCATTATATAAGCTTGTTCCACTTTTATCAGGAAACTCATTCAAAGAAACATCATGTGACCATCACTATCCTGAAATTATATTGACAGGAAGTGACTGTGGGAAATTAGTGTCAATTATTACAAAGGATAAAAAAAAGTGAACACAAATTGTTCTAAAATATGCAATTTTATTCAGGGTGGCCGAGAAGGAGAGTCAGAATAAGATGTCCCTGCATAACCTGGCTACTGTGTTTGGCCCAACGCTGCTGCGGCCATCTGAGAAAGACAGCAAGATTCCTACCAATCCTACCCAGCCAATCAGCATGGCCGATAGCTGGAGTCTGGAAGTCATGTCACAGGTATTTAATAACCCTTTGTGCTTTTATGTATGTTATACTAATAGAATAAACAATGACATTCTGAAAATGTAACACATTGCTATAGAATTCTAGCATTTACCTGACTTCTTTTATGGTTCTTGTCCAGCAATTTATAACTAAGTCATTAACCCCACTAGCATACTAATTCTGTCCGTATTTTCACGCAAAAAGCTTCACATTTGTTTGCATGGAAATGTATTTTACATTGTATGCTTATAATTCTTAGGCATACCTCACCAAAATATGTCCAATATTTAATAAATTTAATCACAAAAATAAAAGAAACCCAAAAATATGTTAAAAAAAAATACCAGAAACCTGTAATATGACTCTACAGTAGCATGTGTGATCTATAAGATTTCTTTGTATTGCACTCAATACAGCTAGTTTTTATTGAATGCAATACAAAATTAATTGAATTTCCTGCACCGACGTCAACGGGTAACCCCGGAGAACGTCTCTGCATTTGCCGGCTGAAGATCGAAGAAAGAAGACCTGTCCAAGAGGACCTGCTGGGACCAGCAGGATGCCAATGGAACAAGGTAAGTGGTTTTTTTTAATGTTTTTAGCAACCCCGAGTGTGATTTGGGATTACCGCTGTTTGCAGGTAAAATCCAACCCGAGTCACACTCGGGATTACCGCTAAGAGGGTAATAAAGAAATGCTTATTAGCATTTATACGTTGGTGCACATTGCTGGACTCCGGTGTGCAAAGTATCCTAGTAAATGCTCAGCAATGGACACAGAAGAAGCATCAGAGGTCTAATAGACCTCTCATGCCATGTCAAAGAGAACCTGAACACGGAGTAACAAAAACTGAAACATTTTAATGAAAATGTATCCCATTTTAAAATGCCCTCCCACACTTTTCATTCCTTTCACCCTCTATATCTTGCAAATCCCATCTTCACACTGTTTACTTTTTTAAACTCCTCTCTGACATTCAATGCCTCAATTATACACTATGCTCTCTTCTATTTTACATATATCCTATTGCCATGCCATCTGTACTCCTATCCTGCACAGACTAGCTACCATTGTACCTTATGTACTACTACTACTACTGCTTGCTTGCAATTACTACCCACTGTGATATATTTCATTATTCTTTCCTGCACCTGCTTACTGATGTTGTGCCCTCCACATTCCACTCATGCACATACCACCCATTCTGATGCCTTCCAAAATCCTGTCCTGCACATAAAGCCTACTAATTTAACCTTCTGGTGCCTCTGTTGCAAATACCACTCATTTTCATATCCATTGTACATTCCCCTGCATACACTGTCCATCATAATTTTCACATTCTCCTGCATTTACAATCCATTGTCATCTCCTGCACTTTTTTTACTTTATTTCCACAATTTCCCCCTCCACAATCCTCTCCTGTGCATATTGCTCCTCTTGTAAACTCCACATTCTATTTTTAACCTTCCAGGCTCTCTTCTTGTACATACGTCCCCTCTAATGCTCTTCACTGTCCAAACCTGCCTTTTGTACAGTTTAATTGCCTTTCCTGTACATAATGCCCACTGTCACATTTTTCATATTTCTCTCCTGCACATTCTATCCCATAATAATTTCTGCCGTCTTCTCCTGCACATATGTCTGTCTTTCTTACCCTATGTACTCCTGTACTGAACATACTGCCTTCTATATCCTCTGGACTCCTTTTCTGCACATGCTACCCACTTTCATACCTTCTACACTCCTGCAAATGCTGCCTGCTGAAACACTTTATACTGCTTGTTCTGTATACAATGCTTTTCTTGGAATATATAAAATGTAGCCAAGAGAAACTTTTTTTTTTTATTATTTTTGTCATGTGTAAACATTGTCTTAATGTCAATTTGAACTGTCTTTTTCAGGTGCAGGTTCTGCTGTACTTTCTACAACTTGACACTATTCCAACACCAGACAGCAAACGTCAGAGCATTCTCTTCTCAACTGAAGTGTGATGTACTATGACAGTTGTAAAGAAGGCAAAAAGCCTCTGTAGATCTCTTAGCTAGCCTGTACTCCATGCAGGGCAAGAGTTATTATAAGAGGGGGGCAGGTGGATTCCTCGCCTCTATAAAGCATTTAGCAATCCATAGAAGGTTTGCACTAGCAAATTTTAGCATTTTTTTTTAATTTATTTATTTATATACGTTTTTAGAAAAACTTTGGAGTAGCTGTGGGTTTTTCACTCCCACTTAACACATAAAACGATGTATAAGATGTCTGTATCTTGTCAGGAACCAAAATTAAGTTACTGCCGATTGCTCTGCCTTCAAAATATACTGTAGGTTTTATATTTCCTTTTTATCAACAGACTGTATGTCACATAAACATAGGATATTATAACATTGCTACAGGGCAGAGTTTCAGCTTGTCTTTGCACAGTGTTACAAGGTATATAATGCAATAGCAATTTCTAATCCTGTTTCTGTAGTAATAAACTAAGTATCATAAACTTCAGCCACCAGATGTCAGAAAAGGCCAACAAGCCAGGCCTGCTGCTGAATGAACCTTCCCAATGCTGGATTTATCTGAAGTCCTTGTTTTAGTGCTGGGATTCTCCTTTTAGGACTTCTTTGTGCCTGTTATTTCAGGTGTACATGTCATAGATTTTAGAAAACTTATTGTCGGTGGTGTTTGCTGCATGTTTTCGGGTGGTTTAGTGTTCTGAGTGATTTGATCTTTGTGTTGAGAGGTATAGCCAAAAATGTCAGATTTAGGTTTTGTTATGTAGAAGCAGTTTGTTTTGCCCTTCAAAATTGGTTTAATGGACATAGGCCAAGACAGTAAAACCAATTGGTGGATGCCATAGCAGCAACAACAATCTGCTGCAATAGGAGATTTGGATCTGAAGCCATAAAGCAACTTTTTCTAATGATTATTGCCATGAACGAGCATTTGCCGGAGTAATGTCCTGGACAATGCCATATTTTGAAAGCGGAGCTGGTCTCTGTGTTCAGGTGCTTTACACTTTGGACTACAGGATTTCACTGCCGGTATTATGGAGAACATTCCTCCATGCTATTTTACTTCCCTGGGTCCAGTGTCAGACATGATCTGTACATGATGGGAGTGAAGAGTGAGACATTTATTTCATGTGGATGATGTGCAATGACGTAAGGCTGCCCTTAGCTTAATACATGTAGGAAGCTGCTGAGCACATCTGAGGCTTTAATGTGCAATGTGTATACATTGTAGAGGCCACAATCCACCTGAATGTTCCAATAAAGAAAAATTATTGTTCACGATTTGGTAGATTGTAGTGACTACTGAATTAAATCTTGTTCTTGAGGACTGTTGATTCTGGACCAAATATTTTCCAATGTATATTCAGCTTATAGTCAGTTTCTTGGGAACTTGCACTGAATAGCAGTTTACATTTGTGCAAAGCCTCAGATAGTTAAATCGTTTGGTACTTTTAGATTTTCAGTGGTGGATTGCTGGTCACAACCCAGTAAAAAGTTTTATATCAATTCAGCAATATTTCCTGTTTTGTGCTCTGTCCTGTATACATTGTAAGGGAAGTGCTTGCTAGTCTCTTGTATTTGTACAGGAGGATCCTAGTAGCTGCAAACACACAATAAACTAGTTCAGCTCCATTAGCAGTGGCAAATGTGTTTGCATTTCCCCTTTATTTTAGTGGTAGGAAAGAGCATCAGATAGATACCTGTTTTTTTTCCTTTTTTATTTCTAAAATGGATAAATAATATTTAAAAAAGGGAATTATATTGTATTTGTTAAACTATCCAAAAGCTTTTTTAGCCTCTGTTTATACACAAGCTATTCAATAAAAGGAAATCTGAAAATAAATTGTGATTAGTCTTGTCTCCTAATAAAGGTCCGCTGCTGAGAAACATATTTAATTGTGCTGTTACAATGATTATCTATTTCCCTGTTTTCCGATCGGCCTTGACTATGTATCAAAGTTTGGAACACTTTCTTCTGTAGTTAACACAAAGGAAGATTGACAAAGGATCATGTGCGAAGAGGCTGCCATAAAAATACTTGCTAAACCTGATTTATTAAAACTCTTTAAAACTGGAAAAGATATACTATTTTGGTGAACCTGGGTGATCCAACAAACCTGGAAATGATTTCAGAAAAAGTCATTTCCCATAATTTGGCAAATGTTTTTAATCCCAGATCTATTTCAGATTTGCTGGATTACCCCATGATATTTTTGCCAGTCTTGGAGAGCTTTAAAAAATCAGGCCCAATGAATCTAACTGTGCTAAAACTGAAAGTAAACTGAGTAGACTGTCTAATGTCAGGAAAAATAGACTGTTACCTCGATGGTGTTCACCAACTTCATAGTCTGTCACTGCACCAAGGTGTTTAATACATGACATCTGCAGCACTTAACTCTAGCGTGTTCCTGTTGCATGTTGGGCAAGCAGATGTGATGCCAGGCCTCATCACTGGACTGATGATCCACTTATTGTGAGCAATGTTCGTTTACAGTGCTGGACCTCTGCTATGCCTGTCATTGGTTGGATCTTTTCTTAGAACTACCAGTGACATTGAATTACAGAATGGCCAAAAAAAAGGACGTTTTGGGCCAGAGTTTTATACCCGTGGTCTAAGGGATGAAATTGAAACAAAACAAAATTTCTACTGCTCCCTGTACTTGGTCCCAGTGAAGTGCAATCACTTAGTTGGGACATGAAACAAAATCCATGATACAATAATTAGGACTGATGCAGTAATATACCCCTGACCCTGTGGCCTAGTTTGGAAATGAGAAAAGACTAAAGTGGCCCTAAAGAAACTGCCTGGTAAATGTTGGCTTTGTAACGACAAAACTATTGTTGTTCAGGCCAAAGAGAAGCCCATTTGTCTTTATTTTTTTATTTTATTTTAAAATGTGCGTATCCTTAATGTAAGTTTGTATGCATTAACACATTCAACCCAGAATAGTAGAATGTGGAACATATAAATGGTCTGCAAAATGAAAAGACAAATAATCCATTTGTAGGATACGTATAGAAAGAAAGAGGAAATAAATATTGACTTGATTGTTTAGAATAGTGGTGCCCAACGTTTTTTCATCTGGGATCTGCGGTTGACATTGGGATAAAACTCGCAGGCCACGATGCAAACAAACATTAAAGATGTATGTTTAAAACTAGAATAGTTTTAAATTAAAATATATTGAAATGTTTTTAGTTACAATAACGTACATGCACCAAATAAAGGAAATGACAAATCTGCACTCGCCATTTGATGCTCATTTTAACAATGGAAGTCATTTATTGCTCCCCACTCACCATTCATGTACCAAAGAGCAGAAACTACACCATACAATGCATCCTGTCAGGTATAGGGGGCTGCTAGAATTTTTTTGTACCCCAAAATCTCTGCAATGGATACTTCCAGAAAAATGTAACTCATGTGACAGATAGCCAAGGGGTACATGTTCGTACTACTACATCTTCAGGTCCCTACATCTCCCCTTTCCTGAGAAATTGTAGTTCACAGAAGGTAAGTGGCCAGATATGTGTGACAGGGTAGCACGGTATGACAGGTAAAGTTTTTCGTATATTTTGTGATGTACCGTAGTGATGAAATTTAGGGGGAGTTAGCCACGTGTCTGCAGTTACTTTTCTCTTTACTTAAAGAGAAATTGGGGTTCATAAAGAATAAGGGAATAGCTGTGTGTGACAGGGTAGCATGAAATAATGTGTAAAACATTTTATTGGGGGGGGGGGGGGCGCAAAAGGGGTTTTCTACTAGCTCTCACATTTCCAGTTGCCAACATCCCTCTGTTCAAGAAAATAGGGGTTCAGAAAATGTAAGTGGCCAGCTATGTGTAACAAGAACCCCATCAGCTGCTCAGTCCATCACACTGCAGCGTCTGCAGATTTGACCCCAAGCGGCAGTAAGCAGTACTGGGGGTCTCCCCCTAGCCAGGGTTCTATGACATGAGGAAGGGGTAATCCCAGCGCAACCTCACTGCTAACATGAACATATCGTTAAAGTTTGTGAGCAAGCAAGTATATATTTGGGGCACCAAAGCACAGAGTGAATTGACATTACCCCAATCCTCATTGCAATGGAAGTGGCCCCCAGGGGTCATCATCATGCAAACTCAGTTTGGGGATCCTGATAATGCCCTCTTTATTGTGAATATATCCCTGATTGTTAGCTGATTACTGAGGTCTATAGTACACCCCCTCTGTCAGGGAGCTAACACTGGGCATCCTCTGGAAGCTCCCTCTCCTAGTAACACAATCTCACAGAGATGTATAGGAGATGTGCGCCCCCCCATCCCCTGCAAGTCAACGAGCAGCGAGAGAATGAGGAGAGGGCTGGCAGCTCCGCGAACCGATTATGGCCCGTGGCTATGCAGCTCTGCAGACCGGAAGTGGCCTGTAGACCGTAGGTTGGGAACCCTTGGTATGAATAAATGACAGCAGTTTAAACCGCATTGTGCATGACTTTTCACTTTGATGCCTTGTGGTTGCCGTGGATTACAGTGCGGTCCCTGGAAGTTACACGAAGCTTCTGGCGGCCATTGAGCAGTCATTCGCTGTGTGCTGTTGCTGTAAGCAGCCTTTAAAGACCTAGCAGCTAATGGCAAAGCAAGATAAAAGCCAGAATCTATTTATGTTCCTTCCTCAAAGTTTATGCTGGGTATGCCGAGAAGGTACATGGTTGCACACCTAAAGGGAAGCAGGAGATGCTGCTATTTCCATGTTATCCTTGCTGCTGCAAGTGACACCTCTGGACAGAGTAAACAGGGTGTGATATTGTTGTGGCGCACACTGCGGGATTATTGCGGGATTATGTGGGATTTTCTTTGGCAAGGCAGACTCTGAAGGATCTTTTATGACTAGGAGGCGAGGTCAGCAGGATTGTTGCCCCATATCCTATTTACGATTGTCCCAAGCCTGTTAAATGTTCTAGTTTTACCATTACCCAGCTTTTTTTGTTTTTTGAACTCAAGGGAAGTGAATAACTACTACATTAAAGGACATCGGAGAACCATTTAAGGGATGTCCCATTGTTTACATTGTCTTTAAAACAATAACTGTTCTGCAGCACCTTATCCATCCCTATTAGCTGCTCCAGGATGATCTGATCTCACTCACTATTAGCACAATATGGATAGAAAGAACTGTCTCTGTTTTTAATAAATCTTGTATAATGGACAAAAACATTGTCCTGTGAGGCTCTGTTTAAGAGTGGGCGCTAGTAAAGATGACAACCTCTCATTCTACCTTTACCTATCATTGAGCCCATACTCTAGGAGGCTAGTAGAGCTGTCCCAGTACTATGTTTCCTACATCACAACTTTAATGAAAAGGATGGCATCTGAGGTGGAAAAGACTGACAAAAGGAGAGTTCTATCAAAACCAAATGAGCAAAATCACAACAGAGACACATGTACTGAATTGTCACAATCAGAACTATACCAGGACCAGAGACACAATCAGTACAATATTACCAAACCATTCGTTTTACAACATGCAGTGAAAGTCAAATTGTGGACCATATCCCCTGTACAATTCCTAGGCTCAGGGAAGTGGGTGGGCTGTGTCCCTGAAACCTCCCCCAATATGACATAACCCCGCCCACTCTCCCATGGCAGATCTGAGCCTGCGATGAGAGAGTGGGCAGGGTTATGTCATAATGACCTCACTATTTGAGTGACACCTGGCTCCCCGCGCATGCACGGCCAGGAGCCGGAAATTTTTGTGGTCCATGGAAACGAAGAGGTTGGGGACCACTGTCCTAGAGCATTCCTTATAAATATAAAACTGGTTCCGTAGAGCGCAAATCCTATTATCTCTGATTATCCAGTTATATAGAAAACAAGAAATAGTAAAATGCACACAAGGAATAAAGCAGCAAACTTCAGAGTGTAAACAATTCCCAAAATGATAAGAAATAATCAAGTGGCGCTAATAATCTCATAGTAGTCAACAGAAAAATAAATTAAATCCACATAAATATAAATGAATAGGGATAAATACTCCACATTATATATTTCCAATATTCTTTTAATTCCAAATGGTAACTGCACTCCCTCAGAAAAGAATCAGGAACATAACTCTTGTACCCCAGAATCTTTGCACACCAGATCACAAAGTGAACACTCTCACTCCAGGTTGCAGCTCCTGTTTAACTAAAGCTACGTACACACTTCCAATTATTATCGTTGGAAAACCAACGACGAACGATCCTGCACGATATCTACGAACGATCGTATAGCACCGATCCTGCACATAGAGATAACGACACGATCGTTCGTAGATATTGTACACACAATAGATACCATCGTTTGAGCGATAGAGGAACTATGTGCACGACAGGAAAGTGAACGGACGTTCGTTCATTACGCATGCTCAGACCATGGACGATCAACGAACGATCGTACACACGAACGATGTTCAACGACCGTCGTCCAATCCGATCCGCCGGTCCGGTCGTTCGTTTCCAACGACTTTCCTCGTTCATCGGCGTCGTTGGTTACTTTTTTTACGAACGATTTTTGCCCAATCGATCGTCGTTCGTTCGTCATTCGGTTTGAACGATAAAAATTGGAAGTGTGTATGCACCTTTATGTTCCTTCAATGGATGCAGATAACAGACATTGTTGATTTCATGAACCCTCCTGTTATGTGTTTAGTTCCAGGTCTTTATAACATGCAGATAATGGACACACTCCACTTGACAAGCCTTGCGTTATATATTTAGTTCCCATTTCCAGTGAATGTGTTGATACCTCATAGAAAAACGTACATGGAACCACAAATAGCGTAAAATCATTCATTGAAAGTAACAAATAAAAGACACATGCGTACTATTAATTGAGAGCAGTAACCAGGATTTCCCAAAGGATTAAAATGCTAACATCACACGCTGTCAGGAAACTTCTACAACAAGTTTTATCTCAAAAGACATTATCAGGGGTATCAAGTCATCATCAAGGTTTGTCAAGACCCACATTCAATTGGTGGGTCAAAGTTCAGACATAACTGGAATACCAGCCAGTCAAGAAGGTTAATAATGTCACACCAATATGGAACAATGCTTGGACAGGTCCATGTTATATAAAATTACATGCCTACCTTGGTACCAAACCTCCAGTTATAAAAATTCAAATCGCTGAAATTAAAAAACATCACCTATAATTTGTCAGGAGTAAGATATGTGTGCATAAGGATATTAAAGGGGTTTTCTGCAATACATCATACACACTTACATAAACAGTGAAATGCTTAACAAAAGGAACAACGGACTCCATATTCAAAATTTTATACATATCTGAGATTCTGGGTCCTTTGTGAAAGGGACCCGCTGCACATATTTACTCAAATTGTGTAGGAGTTGAAAAAAATCAAATATAAATATTGTATAAAAATGAGGTAAATTTAATTTTAAGTGTTTGTGTATGTTAGGAGGCTATTAGATATTATTGGACAAGCACCCAAATGCTTGGGCAATGCCATTGGCCAGTTGGCTAAGGGCTGCAGGTGTATACCAACTGA
Organism: Pyxicephalus adspersus; assembly: GCF_032062135.1. Lineage (NCBI taxonomy): Eukaryota > Metazoa > Chordata > Amphibia > Anura > Pyxicephalidae > Pyxicephalus > Pyxicephalus adspersus. The sequence continues at coordinate 45,106,483 of NC_092863.1, forward strand.
CACTTATTTTCTCACATGCTATTGAGAGGCGACTCTGAAAGCATCCCTAAAGCGCTTTTACTGAGATTTTCTGCAGATTTCAGATTTTTTTTCCAAATTTAGGTGAATTCTCCATAAGAGCATCTTTTATCATCTGGATGCCAACACGGAGAGGCCGTTCACGGCCCAACAGCCATCGAATGTCATCACAGGAGGAAGGCCGAACAGGTAAGAAAACATAAAATTATTTCAGTGATTTAATGTCACTGTTGATATATTTGGGGATTGTTAATTAACAGTTCATATAGGTGGAAAGGTCAGGAAAGGCTTGCTTCAAAGCTTTTACTGGTTGAATAACAGTTCAGGCTCAATTACTAACCAGAGACTTTTTTTTTTAGCAAAATATGGTAAATAATAGATGTTGGGATCATTCTAAGGATGGGTTTTGAGGAAAGCATCTCTCATTCAGGAAAACTAACCATAAATATTTGTTACTGCAGGCCAATATTCTCCCATCGCTCATC